>NC_050460.1:45135864-45435864 GCF_903995425.1 Onychomys torridus
AGACACGGTCTCCCACTGAACCTAAACTGTGCTACCCAGGGAGGGTTTCTGGGCTCTGCCTGTTGGCCTCCTCACTCAGGGTTTTCACATGGGTTCTGAAGATCCAGACTCAGGTTTCCATGCCTGTGCAGCAAAGCACTTTACCCACTGAGCAATCTCCTTGGTCCTTACGCTGGTTTCTAATTCTATGTGTATGGTTGTTCTGTGCGCATCTATATGCATGTAGTGCCTGCAGAGGCCACAAGAGGGCACTGGATCCCCTGGAACCTGACGGGGATATAAACAGCTGGGGGCCACCATGTGGGTGCTGAGAAACCAAACCCACGTTCTCTCAAAGAGCTGAGTCATCTCTCCAGCCCCTGATGCTAGTTTGGTTTGTTTGTTTTGTTTTGTTTTGTCTTGTTTGTTTTTTGAGGCAGGGTTTCTCTGTGTAGCTTTTGGAGTCTGTCCTGGATCTCACTCTGTAGGCCAGGCTGGCTTCAAACTCACAGAGATCCACCTGCCTCTGCCTCCCAAGTGCTGGGATTTTTAATGCGCCACTGCCGCCCGACTTATGCTAGTTTTTTGAGTAAGCAATTTTATCTCGAGAGGTCAACAAATGCCGCTCTGGTAAGGTTTTGGGGGGGTTGTGGGAGTTTTTTAGACTTTATTTTGATTTATGTACATGTGTTTGCCTGAATGTATGTTTGTGCACCTTGTAGGTATAGTGCCTGCCTGTGGGGGCCAGAGTGGGTGTAGGATCCCCTGAGACCAGAGACACCACGTGGTGCTAAGAAACAAACACAGGTTCCTTGGAAGAGCAACTGGTGCTCTTAACCACTGAGCAACCTCTCCAGCCTCAAGTTATTAAGTACCACCGTATGCTTTGGAAGAAAGAGCTCTCTGGAATATTACACCTCTCTAAGAGGTGTTATATAGTGGGACGGGCCTTCGTCTCTACACCACGGCACATGTGCCTTTGTGTGTGCTCACGCGAACTTGAACATGTGCACACATAGACATAAATGAAGGAACAAAACAACTAAGTCATCTATCTTATTCATAAGGATTAAGGGCTGGGGAGATGGTTCGGTGGGTAAAAGGTGCTTGTCACACAAGCCCAATGACCTGAGTTCCAGCCTCAGGTCCCACAGTGTAAGGAAAAGGCCAACCCTGGAAGTTGTTCTCTGACTACCCTGGCACCCACATGCCCTCACTCCCACACACCTACATCATACATATGTGCTCCGCAAGCGCGCGCGCACACACACATACACACACACACACACACACACACACACACACACACACACACACACGAATATCAAAATTTAAAAGTTAAAAAATGGTGGGGCCAGACATGGTGACACATGCTTTAATCCCAACACTCCAGAAGCAGAGACAGGCAGAGCTCTGTGAGTTCAGGGCCAGCCTGGGCTACATGGTGAGTATCAAGACAGCCAGAGCTACACAGAGAAACCCTGTCCCCAAAAAGTCAAGTGGAGCAGTGGTGGTGGCACACGCTTTTAATTCCAAAGGTGTGGGGGTAGGGTGAGGTGGGGGGTGCACAGAGGCCGGTGGATCTCTGTAAGTTCGAGGCCAGCCTGGTCTACAGAGTAAGTTCCAGGACAGCCAGGGCTACACAGAGACGCCTTGTCTAAACTCGCCCCTCAAAAATAATAATAATTTTTACCTGAGAAAAGTTTTCAACTCTTTTTTTTTTTTTTGAGACAGGGACTCACTATGTGGCCCTGACTGGCCTGGAAATCTCTATATATAGACCAAGCTGGCCCTGAACATACAGAGATCTGCCAGCCTCGACCAGTGGCTAATTCTTTTTTTTTTTTTTTTTGGTTTTTCAAGACAGGGTTTCTCTATGTAGCTTTGCACCTTTTCCTGGAACTTACTCGGTAGCCCAGGCTGGCCTCGAACTCACAGAGATCCACCTGGCTCTGCCTCCCGAGTGCTGGGATTACAGGGGTGCCCCACCACCCCCTGGCTCAGTGGCTAATTCTTAATTCCTGATGAAGGGACTTAGGAAAACTTAATGAAGGAGCCAGTATGGGCTGAGTTATAGAGTGAGCTTGGCTTCTGATGAGAAAACAGAAATAATCCTTAAACTAAGTTCGGAGAGGACGGCACGTGAACTTCTGGGGATGACCAAACGTACTTACTTAAGGCCTGGCAAGTCCCGGACACTCGCTCCGATTTCCTCTGCTTCTGGGTACAGCTTCTCCACCAGTTCCAGAGGGCCCCAAATAGTTTTGTTATAACTCAAAAATGATTTTCTCACTGGAAAAAAAATATAAAGTACAATTTCAACTCACAAAACGGGAGTGACATCATCTTAAGTATTTAGTTACAGATCTGGAGAGATGGTCCAGTGGCTAACAGTGCACGTTCTTCAGGCATGAGGACCTGAGCAAATCCCAGCCCCCACCTGGCAAGCTGGGCGTGTGTGTGTGTGTGTGTGTGTGTGTGTGTGTGTGTGTGTGTGTGTACCTGCAAACCCAGCATTGAGGGTGGAGATGGGCAGCCATGAGGGCCTGCTGGCTAGCCTGCCCAAGTGAAACTATGAGTTTCCAGCTCAGTCAAAGAGCCTGTCTCGGGGCTGGAGAGATGGCTCAGCGGTTAAGAGTACTGAATGCTCTTCCAAAGGTCCTGAGTTCAATACCCAGCAACCACATGGTGGGTCACAGCCATCTATAATGAGATCTGGTGCCCTCTTCTGGCCTGCAGCCATATATGCAGGCAGAACACTGTATACATAATAAATAAATAAATCTTTAAAAAAAAGGGGGTGGGTTGCTGGAGAGATGGCTCAGAGGTTAAGAGCACCAACTGCCAGAGGTCCTGGTTCACAACCATCTGTAATAAGATCTGGTGCCCTCTTCTGGCCTGTAGTCAAACATGCTGTATACATAATAAATAAATAAATCTTAAAAAAAAAAAAAAAAAGAGCCTGTCTCAAGTAGGGTAGAGAGCGACAGAAAGACACTGTCCTGCTCTGGCCTCTGTATATGCGTGCACACACAGACACACAGACACACAGACACTTATAATCTTAGCTCTATGGGAGGCTGAGACAGGAGGATCAGATGTTCAAGGCCTGTCCCGGTAGCTTAGTGACATCCTGTATCAATAGAAAGGGAAGAGGCTGGGGACAGGAGACATACCTCCGCAGTAGAACATTTGTCTAGCATGCACAAGGTTGGAGGTTTAATCCCTAGTACCATCAGAAATCAGTAAGTGCATACATACACATGTACATACACACACACACATCTTAGCTGTTCTTCCAAATCAGGGACATCCAGGTAAGTAACTAAATAATGGCCTGAGTCTTTCTTCACCAATACCAAAATAAAAAAGATCTGATGGCCTGAGTCTTTCTTTTCTTTTTTTTTTTTTTTTCCTTTTTCTTGGTTTTTCGAGACAAGGTTTCTCTGTGTAGCTTTGCGCCTTTCCTGAATCTCGCTCTGTAGACCAGGCTGTCCTCGAACTCACAAAGATCTGCCTGCCTCTGCTTCCCCAGTGCTGGAATTAAAGGCGTGCGCCACCACCGCCTGGCTGTCTTTCTTTACCAATACCAAAATAAAAAGATCCGATGGCCCTGGCAGGACGATCTTCATATGTCTATTGAATAAATCGAGCACAAAGCCAGGTGTGGGGTTTACACCTGGAATCCTAGCACCTGGGAGGCCACACCAGAAGAGTCAAGTTTAAGCCTCCATGGACTACAGAGAAAGTTCACAATCGGTTCGGAAACTCTGCAGTATCTTGTCTCAAAATGTCTGAGACATGTTAAGAGCTCTGAAGGTATAGGTGATTTAGTTCACAAGCAGAATGCTAGCCTAGAATGCACTCGGCCCTGGGTTTGATCCCAGTACTGAAGGAAAAAAAAAAAAAAGGATAATAAAGTTGCTTTCCTTCTAAATACATAAAATTGCAACTTTTATTCTGACATCAGGTAACATAAAAACATCTAGGCTCGGGATACAGTTCAGTTGGTAGACTGCTTGCCTATCATGCAGGAAGCCGTGGGTTTGAGCCTATAGCATCACATGAAAACCTTGATGCCATAGCCTATGCCTGTAATCAGGGGAAGCATCAGGATCAAGGGTTCAAGGGCATGGTGGCACAGGCCTTTAATTCCAACACTCTGAGGACTCTGAGTTCAAGGCCAGCCTGGTCTACAAAGCAAGTTCCAGAACAGCCAGGGTTACATAGAGACCCCTGTCTTAAAAAACCACCCTACCCCTCACCCCCAAAAAGTTCAAGGCCATCCTCAGTTACGCAGCAAGTATGCTACAAGAAAGAGCCTGTCTCGGGCTGCTGTTGAGGACCAGGGTTTGGGGCTCAACAATCTTTATCAGGTGGCTCCAGGAGATCTGATGCCCTCTTCTGGTCTCCTTGAGCACTGCATGCGGGCAGTGCATAGACAAAAGCAATCAGCATAAGAAAAAACAATCAGACCTTCAGCAGATACAATGTGGCTATCACAGGCGTGATCACCTAAGCAAGGGCAGCCACCGAGGACAACTTTACTGTGGGAGAATAATCACCAAGGCTAAACAGCGTTACAATGATGCACAAGGATAAGCCTGTGACTACAATCATTCACTGTCATTAGGAAATAAAGGATAATGCTTTCTGGAGATAGATGATAGATAGATAGATAAAAATAAAGTTTAACTATTTTGGCCATGATTATCAAATTCCAATTCAGCAATTTAGGGGAAAAGAAAGATTTTTATCATTGCTATTTAAAAGCACCAAAACATATACAGGGAGGGGGGCAGGCTGGAGATGGCTGCTGGGTGGTAAAGGCACCCCCCTGCAAGCATGACGCCAGACTTCCATCCCAAGGACACATCTTGGAAGGAAAGGGGAGGACTGATTCCTGCAAGCTGTCCTCTGACCCCCACACTCACGCCCTGGCTGCACATAACTGGTAATTTCCTGATGCAATAAAAGTACCTGGGAGATGGGCTGACAAGATGGCTTGGGGTTAAGAGCATGGACTGCTCTTCCAGAGGACCTGAGTCAGCCCCGGCATCCACCTGTAACTCCAGCTCCAAGAGTTGGAACGCCTTAGGCCTCTGGTGGCCTGCATTCATGAATACATACCCACATGCAGACACACTTAATTAAAATAAATTTCAAAATCCTTTTTAAAAGCTTCTGTGGGGTGGACAGATGGCTTAGCAGTTAACAGCCCTTGCTGCTCCTCCAGAGGTTTAGAATTCAGTTCCCAGCATCCAGGTCAGGGGGCTCCCAACCTCTCTAGCTCCTGCTCCGGGGAATCAGACGCCCTCTTCTGGAATCCTTGGGTAACCTCACACACAGGACATACAGACATACACATAAACTTGTGCCACCACAAACACCCCAGGCAACACAGGCTGGCCTCAGACTCACTTTTGATCTTAAATACCAGATCCTCCTGCCTCCACCCTCCACGGGCTGGGATTACAGGTATGGACTACCACGCCTGGCTTGTTATTTAAGTAAAAGAATTGTTATTATCCAGTATATATTTAAAAGGTGAATACTAAACAGCCCGGTTTGTTGTGTTAT
This sequence comes from Onychomys torridus, assembly GCF_903995425.1. Taxonomy (NCBI): domain Eukaryota; kingdom Metazoa; phylum Chordata; class Mammalia; order Rodentia; family Cricetidae; genus Onychomys; species Onychomys torridus. Next base: position 45,141,424 of record NC_050460.1, read on the forward strand.
TTTGTGTGTCTGCACAGGTATATATGGAGGCCAGAGGTTAACCTTGGGGGGGGGGGGGCATCCTCAAGAGCCATCCACCTTGTGTTTTGAGGCAGGGTCTCCCCTGGGACCAATGGACCCCCAACTAAGCTAGCTGGGATCCTCCTGCCTCCACTTCCCCAGTTCAGGGATTACAAACTTGCTACCACATCTGCCTTGCTATGTGGTTACTAGGGACCAAACTGAGTCCTCCAACTATACTGACTAAGCCACCTTCCCAGCTTGCCATCTTGTGTTTCATCCCAAACGTAGTTCTGAGTTGCATGGTTCCTTGATAAGCCCTCTGCCCTCTGCACAGAGAAGGCTCCCACGTTTTAGCCCTTGGGAGGCTTGGGCTACACAGCAAGAACCAGGCCAGTCTGGGCTATTTGCCAATTCCTTGTCTCAAAACAAAACTACCACCCCAGCTTGGAGCACACCTTTAACCCCAGCACAGGAAAGGCAGAGGCAAGTGGATCTCTGTGAGTTGGAAGCCAGCTTGGTCTATACAGTGAGTCCCAGGCTAGCCAAGGCTACACAGAGACCCTCAGCACACACACACATTTCCCATATAACAACCTTCCATATGAGCTGCATAGCAGACCATCATCCTTTCCGAGGTCATTGGTTTTTATGGCAACCTGGGTCAGAGGACACTTTTCCATATGTCCCCATGCTCTGGAGACCTTTCTAGCTCAACAATCTACTTTTGACTGACTTCTTCAACAGGGTTCAAACTATTAATGAGTTCATGCCAGTATCACCACTCAGTTTCAGTTTCAAAAGAAATCCAAGGCTGGTGAGATGGCTCAGTGGGTAAAGGCATCTGCCTCCTACAGGTTACCCTCTGACCTTTATGTTCATGTGCACTCAGCGTGTGTGTGTGTGTGTGTGTGTGTGTGTGTGTGTGTGTGTGTGTAAACATAATAATTTTTTTAATTATCCAAGGAAATGAAAATCAGTTCAAGGGTAAACATTTAAAAAACATGTAATCAAGTCAAGCATGGTGGTGCACACTTTTAATCCCAAACCTTGGGCAGCAGAGACAGACAGATCTCTGTGAGTTCAAGACCAGCCTGGTCTATACAGTACATTCAAGGCCAGCCAGGGTTATATAGTGATCTCTCTCTCTTTAAAAAAAAAAAAAAAAAAAAGGAATATAGAATGTTTTTCTCCAATTATTTAATTTTTTTCCTTTCTGAAGGTCATCTACCAGGAAATGAACACATTCAATGTTTTTTAAAAATTATTATTGTGTGTATATGTTTGACATGGCCACAAGATTATTCAGTCTCTCTCCTTCACCTTAACCTGGGTTCCAAAGAGCAAACTCAGGCCTTCCGGCTCGTGTGGCAAGCCCTTTGCTCACGAAGCCATCCCATTGGTCCAAAAGCCATGGTCTACCTTTCTGCCCAAGCTGGCCTGGAACTTACTCTGTGATTCAGGCTGACCTTGAACTCATGGCAATCCCCGCCTCAGCCTCCTTAGTACTGAGGATTTGAGGCATAAACTTTCATGCCCAGCATACCCCTTTTTCTTTTGATTTCTCTTTGTTTTTCCTTCAACACATCTTTCTCTTCTATTTCCTTTGGTCCTTTTAATTTTTTATGGAGACATTGAGCCTTTTTACAAGTTAGGTGTTCAGAATGCACTTCCGAGGAACTTAGGTAGTTTCCATGTCTACAAGGTGGAAGGAAGGGGAGGGAGGTGAGCTGTTCCGGGTGAGCTTTAAGCATTAGGTTTGTGATGACGGTCTCCGTTCTGATGTTCCCAGCGAGTTCTATGAGTACCATGCATTAATGATGGAGGAGGAAGGAGCCGTGATTGTTGGGCTGCTGGTCGGCCTGAATGTGATTGATGCCAATCTGTGTGTGAAGGGAGAGGACCTAGACTCCCAGGTGAGTGGTAATCCAAATCGGTGTTCTCATTACACACAGTTCTTCCTGGATCTCAGTGGCTCTAAGATCTAACAGTGCTGTTAAACACTTAATGAGCAAAATTCAGTTGCATGTTGTGTTAGACAAACACCTGATAGAAACAGCTTAAGTGGGCTGGAGAGATGGCTCAGTGGTTAAGAGCATTGGCTGCTCTCCCAGAGGTCCTGAGTTCAATTCCCAGCACCCACATGGTGGCTCACAACCAGCTGTAATGAGATCCGGTGCCCTCTTCTGGCATGCATGTGTACATGCAGGCAGAACACTGTACATAGTAAAATAAAAAAAATAAAAAATAAATAAAAATAAGGAATGCAGAGTAACAGGCAAGGCCCAAGGCCAAGATACGCCCCTCAGAGGCATGTCCTCAGCAGTGGCTTGCTCGGCCGGGCTCCACCTGCCGCAGTTCTGAGTCTCCCTGTAGTCTTCAGGTTTTAACTGGAAGAAGGGATAAGCCACTGCTGTAGGTCAGAGCTGTCAGGATGTCAAAAGCACTGGAAACGCCCTCCTGAACATGCCCACAGCATGCTCCCCTGACCTGTCATCTCTCGGGCCAGCGGAAATTGACAAGACCGCCATCATACCAGAGCTGCTGAGGAGGACTTCTTCTCTTTCAATAAGACTATTTATTCATTTCAGGTTGGAGTGATTGATTTCTCAATGTATTTAAAGAATGAAGAGGAGACTGGGAACAAAGAAAGGTATGCTTTCCTCCGGATTTCCCAGTTTTAGGGTAGGGGTGTGTGTGTGTGTGTGTGTGTGTGTGTGTGTGTGTGTGTTGTTTGTTTGTTTGTTTACTTTGTGTTTGTCTGTTTAGAGACACGGTTTCTCTGTGTAGCCCTGGCTGTCCTGAAACTCACTCATAGACCAGGCTAGCCTCCAACTCAGAGATCTGCCCGCCTCTGCCTACCTAGTGTTGGGATAAAAGGCTTCCGATACCCCCGGACCCACACCTAGGGCTTGTGGATTTTAAGTAGCTATTTGCAGATGAACTTGTGCTGTCTGTTCACAGTGTGGTTTCTGCTCCTCCCTCCCTGGAGCCCTGGCTTGTACTTTTACTTCCTTTAAAAGCTCTACAGGGCAGATAAGGAAAAGTCCCTTAAACGAGGTGGACTTTGGTCCACAGTAAGGAGTCTTGGTCCGCTCTGTCCTTGTTGAGAGACACCTTAATGACTATATTTTGTGACAGTGGTGGCTTATTATCTAATTGGGTCTGTTTGAAGTGTATGAATGATACATTAGCAAGTAAGTCAGGTTCCTAGTGCTGTGTGACAGTCTGTTTTAAAAGCAAAGCCGCATTTTATCACTGATTTTTGCAGCCATTTCCAGATGATTCAGATATATCTTACGCTCCCCTTTCCTCCCACCACAGGAATGTTCAAATTGCCGCCATCTTAGACCAAAAGAATTACATTGAAGAGCTAAATAGACAACTCAAGTAAGTGTCCCGAGCACCTGCCCGTGTCCCCCAATCTCATCGTAGGGGCAGCTTTGTTTCCCACGTAATCCCCTTCCGTTAGCACTTTCACGTGTCTGCCTTAGAAGCGCTTTTGAGGGGCTGGTTAGATGCACAACCGAAATTAGTAATACACAGAGAGCTGGGTGTGGTGTCAAACACCTGTAATAACCCCAGGACTTGGGAAGTAGCTGTAGGAAGGAAGGTCATGAGTTCGAGGTTCAGTTAGTAAGACAGTTTGAGGCCAGCCTGGGCTAAGCAAGGTCATGTCTTTAAAAATAAAAATAAAAATAAAACAACAATAACAACAAAACACCCAAAGCCAAAACTAAAACCAAAGCCCCAAAGGCCGCTGGTGTGTCTCCTCACCCGCACAAGGCCCTGGACTCAAGGCAGCCCGGCATCTAACAGGCTCCAAGAGAAATAGAAATGTATCCAGAAATGTTGAGTCTTCTGCTGGGGTCCTTATTGCTGTCTTAGCTCAGATCAAGTTAGCCAGGTTAATGAAATTGTCCCCCTCTAGGAGTCTGTTCTGGGTCATGGGTACAGGCCGATAAACGTGAGTCTGGGGACGTGCACTGTCCTTGCTGGTGTGAGCTTGTGGGATTCTGAATGAGTTTTTTTCTTTGCCAACTGCAGCAGCACAGTCAGCAGCCTCCATTCAAGAGTGGACTCGTTAGAAAAGTCCAACACTAAGCTGATCGAAGAGGTACTGTGCCCAGCCCAGCGATGGATGGGTGTCTTTTGAGTACTCTGTCGTTTGTGATCCTTTTCTGTTTAAAGGCGCGCGCGCGCACACACACACACACACACACACACACACACACACACACACACTCTTTCATCTTGGTGGGACGTTTGCAGTGGAAGGTTGTACGTTCTAGAGAACTCCCATAGACCTTAAGTTCCTAATTGCGTGACTCTGAGGTACTGTTATTCCTTACAGTCCGTAACCAGAAGTCGGCCCCAGAGTCCCCTAAACTCATAAGGTGTGATTCCTGTTACAGGGGGGACCTGTGTGTAGGTCATGGAATGACTTCTAGTTGCCACTGTCTGGCTAGTCAGATTATTTCTCTTCACTAGCAACGCTGCATAACCCTGTTGCCTGCCTCGCACCTTCTCCTGTGTACAACCTATCAGCCATGGCTTCCCACGCTGTGAATGTGGCCATTGGGTGCCCCTTTGCAGAAGAGTCAGTTCATCCTTTAAAAATAAAAATAAATAAAATCCTGGGCTTGGGGAATTGGCTCAGTAGTTAAGAGTATTTATGCTCTTAGAAAGGACCCAGGTTCGGTTCCCAACCCACATGATGGCTCACAGCTAACTTCAGTTCCAGGTTCCACCCATACACTCATGAAGGGATACACTATAAATGAATAGGTCTTAAAAAAATTTCAGCCCTTCAATACTATCCATAGAGTTATTTTTGAGATTATTGTTTATTTATTTGAGATAGAGTCTCAGAGATCCATCTGCCTCTGCCTCCTAAGTTCTAGGATTAAGGTATGGGCAATCACATTTGACTTTTTTTTCTTCTTAAGTTTATCAAAACTATTTTCTGATGTATGCTAGAAGCCTGTTTTAGCACTGTGACCCTCTTTTTCCATGATAATTAAAATTCTTCTTTTAGAATTGTCCTGATTTCTTTCCAAACCAGGGAGTCATGATAAGTTGATAATGCATCGGTAGCCAAGCGTTGGTGGCACATGCCTTAATCCCAGTACTCAGGAGACAGAAGCAGGGAGATCAGAGTTCAAGGCCAGCCTGGTCTACAGAGTGAGTTCCAGGATAACCAAGGCTACACAGAAAAACCCTGTCTCTAAACTCCCCACCCCAAGAAAAGAATGCATCCGTGAGGCCAAACATGGTGGTGTACACCTGTGATCCCAGCACATAGGAGGCAGGGTAGGGAGTTCAAGCCAAGCCTCAGCTACATAATGAATTTGGGCAAGCCTGGCCTACATAAGATTCCGTCTCACAAAAAATCCAAAAGAACAATTAAGAATTTCATCTGTGTATTGCTGGCTGGACTCCCACTTGGGACCATTCTGGAGCTGCTCATGACCCTGTGTCTCTTTCTTCTGGGCTTTCCATACACAATGAGGTTTGGGCTGTTTCCCCAAAGTGTTCAGAAATGTATGAACTGATGGCCTCTACTTCCTCTACTTTACTTGCCCAGGCTTCTTTTCATTTGGGGCCTCAGAGCCAAGCCACCTGGGTACTGGTGTGGGGCTCTGGTGCTGAGAGTTATCTGTCTGAGCTGCCACAGTTCCCGGAACCCCATCACCTGTCACATCCACCGGGTGGGTGTCCTGTTGAGTCGCCATGAACATTTAACACATTTTCAAATAGCACAACTCTTTTTCCATACACACACGTCTTTACAGTGTGCTTGTTTTAACAGTTTCTATTTTATGTGCACTCGTGTTTTTCCTGTATGTCTGTCTGTCTGTGTGAAGGTGTCGGATCCCTGAAACAGGAAGAGTTACAGATGGTTGTGGGTGGCATGCCGTGTAGGTGCTGGGACCTGGATTCAGGTCCTCCGCAAGAGCAGGAAGCACTGTTGACTGCCGAGTCGTCTCTCCAGCCCAGCGTACATTCTTATGATGGCGCCCCTGTAACGTGCGAGTCTCATCTTACTGGTGTTAGCGTTTGGTCTCCTTTGGTTTGTAGCCACAGACCTAACCCGTACGGCACAAGACGCTCAGAATGGCCTTTTGTTTGTGCTTCACCCTTTGCAGTTAGCAATAGCGAAGAATAATATCATCAAGCTCCAAGAAGAAAACCATCAGTTACGTAGTGAAAACGAGTTGATCTTAATGAGAACACGGCAGCATCTGGAGGTGAGCAGTGACCGCAGAGCTGACTGGGGTCCTGAGTCCTGCAGGCGAGGTGTGTGTGTGTGATGACAGCATGGTGTGACGATGTGACCTCTTAATCCTAGGTTACCAAAGTGGATGTGGAAACTGAGCTGCAGACATACAAGCATTCCCGGCAAGGTCTAGACGAAATGTATAATGATGCAGGAAGGCAGCTTCGAGACGAGTCACAGCTCCGACAGGTAGTTTACCTTGCAGTTACACTAGAAAATCGTGGGGGTAACTTACTCTCAAGCAGCACTGTTCAGATGCTCCAGCCTTAGCTTCTGGGACATAGAGCAGAACCTGACAGCCTTAATACACTGACTCTTTTTTTTTTTTTTTTTTTTTTTGCATTTATTTTGCATGTGTGCACACAAGTCTTAGCACATGTGTGGAGGTCAGAGGATAGTTTTCCAGAGTCAGTTTTCCTGCCACATGGTTCTTCTACCACAGATCATCAGGCCTGGTGGCAAACACCTTTATCCACTGTTCTAGTCCTCTGTTTTGCTGTGATAAAGCACTGAAGTCCACACAGGGGAGGATAGGGTTCATCACAGTCCTTCACTGGAGCCTGAAGCTGGCCTGCTCACTCAGGCTCGTGCTGGGCTAGCTTTATACAGCTTCCAGAACTGTACTGCCCACAGTGGGACCTTCTACATCAGTTATCAAGACATCCCCCCACAGACACCCACACACGAGTCTAAGCTATATCTAATGCTAACTGTGATGCCCATGGAGCCATGTTGCAGGCCCAATGTTCCTGAATTTTTTTAAGCTTTAAAAACACATCTCTTAGTCTTTTTAAAGCCTTCCAGTCTGTGGTTGTTGTGTGAATGCAGACCACCACCACAGAAACAATATGTAAGAGGACATAGTGAACTATGTAAATATTAGCAATCTCATACTGAAAATGTTAGCTTTCAGATAGTGGAACATACACAAAAATGCACACATGTAGCTTAATGAGTCATAATGCAGACACTTAGTCACTGCCCTGGCCAAGAAGAGGACACTTGCCTGCCTTTCGGTATACTCTTTCTGTTTGTCTTTAACCTCAGCAAACGTCTTAATCAGATTTTTATTTTTTTTTTTTGAGATAGTGTGCTGTAGGTAGACCTTTCTGTCCCGCCAGCCAGTTCTCAAATAACCAAACAGAGACTTATTATTAATTACAAATGCTTGACCAATAGCTTAGGCTTGTTACTAATTAGTTCTTACAACTTTAACCCATATCTCTTATTTACGCTCTACCACATTGCAGTACCTTTTTTCAGCAGGGCATGTTCATCTCCTGCTTCCTCAACATCTGGCTGGTGACCTTGCCCTTCTTCATCCCCAAGCTTCTTTTTTTTTTTGAAGATGTAATTTATTTATCATGCATAGTGTTCTGTCTGCATGTTTGTCTGCAGGTCAGAAGAGGGCATCAGATCTCATTACAGATGGTTGTGAGCCACCATGTGGTTGCTGGGAATTGAACTCAGAACCTCTGGAAGAACAGCCAGTGCTCTTAACCTCTGCCCACACTCCTTTTTTTTGTCTGCAAGTCCCACCTAACCTTTACCTATCTATTGGCCATTTAGCCCTTTATTAAACCAATGAGAATAACAAATATTCATTGTGCAAAAAGATTGTTCCACAGCAGTGTGCTGCTTAGTTTTTGTTAACTTGACATGGATTTGAGTCACCTGGGAAGAGAATTTCAACTGAAAAAATACCTCCATCGGATTGACATGAAAACAAGTCTGTGGGACATTTTTTTGATTAATGATTGATATGTGAGGGTCCAGCCCAGTGTGGGCAGTGCCTTTTCAGGCAGGTAACCCTGGGCTATAAAAGAAAGTAGTCTGAACAAGCCATAGGGAGCAAGCCAGTAAGCAGCATTCCTCTATGGCAGTTCTCAACCTTGCTAATGGCTGCAACTCTTCAATACAGTTCCTCACGTTGTGACCCCCACAACCATAAAATTATTTTCGTTGCTCCTTCATAACTGTTAGGAATCATAGTGTAAATGTCTGTGTTTTCCGATGGTCTCTTGGTGGTCGTGGCCCACAAGTTGAGAACCACTGCCCTATGGTCTCTGCCTCCGGGTTCCTGTCCTTGCTTGTGATGGACTGTAACCTGTAAGCCAAATAAACCCTTCCCTGGCGAGTTGCTTTTGTTTTGTGTTTTATCACAACAACAGAAAGCACACTGGGACAGACAAGATCTCACTATGTATCTCTGGCTAGCCTGGAACTCTGTGTAGACCAGCCTGGCTTCCAACTCAGAGATCCTCCTACCTCTGCCTCCTGAGGAGTCTTGGGATCAAAGGTGTGCACCAGCATGCCCAGACCTTCTTCTGAAGTAGAATCTCACTGTGTAGCCCAGGCTGGCCTTGAACTCAAAGCAATCCTCCCGTCTCATTCACTTCAGTGCTCGGACTACACATGTGAACCACCACACCAGGCAGGTTGATTGTTCAATGACAGAGTTAAGAGGAGCAGATGAGTGGGACATTGTTCACAGTATTGTTAATGATTGCACGTCTGATTTTGATAACCTGTTCATGAAGAGAGACATTGTGAAATTTCAGGATGTGGAGAATGAGCTGTCAGTACAAGTTGGCATGAAGCATGAGATTGAGCTTGCTATGAAGTTGCTGGAGAAGGACATTCATGAGAAACAAGACACTCTAATAGGCCTTCGGCAACAGCTGGAAGAAGTCAAAGCAATCAACATCGAGATGTACCAAAAGCTGCAGGTACAGAGTGCTCTTCCATTCTTGGTATTGCTAGGAGTCAAGCCCAGGCTTCCTGAATACTGGACAAGTGCTGTACCACTGGGCCACTGATTTCCACCCCGGGTTCATTCTTTCTTTTTCTGAGACAAGGTTTCTCTGTGTAATCCTGACCATCCTGGAACTCACTGTATAGACCAGGCTGGCCTCAGACTCACAGAGATCCACCCGCCTCTGCCTCCCGAGTGCTGGGGTTAAAAGTGTGCGCCACCACTCCTGGATCTTCTCATTGTTGGGACACGGTGCTTCCCTGATTGAGGTAATTTAAGGAAGGATTAATTTGGGCTTACAGTTTGAAGGACAGTCAGTTATGCTGGGGAAGGCAGTGGTGGAGTAGCTTGCAGCCCACGCTACTGAAGCTGCTTGCTCACAGACAGGACGGGAAGGTAGCTAGGCTGTACACCTCAAGGCCCATCCTAGTGACTCATTTCTTTCAGTGGGGCCCCACCTCTAAAGGTTCCACAACCTCAGCCAGAGAATGGTGGTACAAGCCTTTAACCCTAGAATTCAGGAGGCAGAGGCAGGCAAATCTCTGCCAGTTCAAAGCCAGCCTGGTCTACAGAACTAGTTCTACAACAGCCAAGGCTGTACAAAGAAACCCTGTCTTGAAAAACAAAAAGATTCCACAACCTCCTGAAGTAGTACCCCCAATTGGGACCAGACACTGAACCTGTGGAAGGTCATGTTCTCATTTGAACCACAACACAGGTCTCACCTAGACAGTTTGTAGTCCTGCTCGATTATAAGCATAGACACTCAGGCCAAGGTGCAGATGTGAAGGTCGGACGAGAGTATGCGGGAGCCAGTTCTCTCCTTCCACCCTGAGGTTTTTGGAGATGCTACCACATCTGATGATTTGAGTGTAAGTCATCTCACTGGCCGTTTTTTTTTTTTTCCAACGTAAGACTTGGCTTATTTACAGTTGTTACTGCAGGCAAAAACTAACTTGTACATGATTTCATCTACAAATTCACAGGAAATGACCCTAATTCTTTGGGTGTTTTTTTGGATTTGAGAATTGAACCCAGTGCCTTGCGCTTGCTTGGCAAACGCTCTACCACTGAGCTAAATCCCCAACCCAGACCCTAATTCTTTGTTGATTCATCATGATAGCAATGCATCTTACCCACCTTTGAGTTGTATCTCCAGTCTCAAATCTGCTTTCCTTTCTCCCTTCTCCAATTGGCTTTTCAATTTCAGCATTTTTGAAAAATATTTTAAGAGTCTTTTTGCCTGCATATATGAATGTGTATCACATACAAACCTTGTGCCCTTGGAGGTCCAAAGAGGGCATGGAATCCTCTGGAACTCGAGTTGCAGATGGTTGTAAGCCACCACGTTGATGCTAGGAACCAAGCTGAAGCCCTATGCCAAAGAAACAGGTGCTCTTAAAACAGAGCCATCTCGGGCTTGGGGATTTGGCTCAGTGGTAGAGCACTTGCCTAGCACAAGGCCCTGGGTTTGGTCCTCAGCTATGGGGAAAAATACAAAAAAACAAAAACAAAAACAAAAAAAAACAAAACAAAACAAACAAACAAAAAAACCCAACAAAACAAAAACAGAGCCATCTCTCCAGGCTCTAATTTCAATATTTTGTTTTCATTTGAGATGGGATCTCACTGTGTAGCCCTGGCTAGTCTGGAACTCACTTTGTAGGCCATGCTGGCCATGAACTCCTGTCTTAGCCTGTGGAGTGCCGGGATTAAAGGCCTGTGCCACTGTGTCTGGCCCTCAGTAATCTTTTATTACATATATTGTAATAAAACTTGTGGAGTGGGTTATCTCCTTTCATTGTGTGGCTCCTAAGGATCCATACTGGCAGCAAACACCTTTAGCCACTAAGTGATCTTTCATACCTCTCAAATGTTTTTGTTTGCTTGTTTTTCAAGACAGGGTTTTGCTGTGTTACCCTGGGTGTCCTGGAACTCACTCTGTATCCCAGGCTGGCCTCGAACTCACAAAGATCTGCCTGGCTCTGCCTCCCTAGTGCTGGGATTAAAGGTGTGTGCTGCCACCACTGCCGCCGCCGCTGCCACCACCACCACCACCACCACCACCACCACCACCCAGCTGTTACCTTATTCTTACTATTTGGTTATTTTTGAGGACTGGCTGCCCAGGCCGGCCTTGGTGGCCCTGTGTAGTGAGGCTGACATTGAACCCATAATCCTACCCACCTCTGAGTGCTAGGATTCCAGGCATATACCACTATACTTGGCCTAATGTTTGAGTTCAAATCAAAGCCACCATAAATGTTGTGCTTTTATAAATAGGGCTCTGAAGACAGCTTGAAAGAAAAAAATGAAATAATTGCCCGACTAGAAGAAAAGACCAATAAAATCACCACAGCCATGAGGCAGCTGGAGCAAAGGTATAATACTCCTGTGTTCTCCTCCTTCCCCATTCCCTTCTTCACCTCTGACATCTGCCATAGAAGGCTGTCAGGAGACCTCACGTAGGCCCTGTGTCTAAGCTGAGCCAGATTTTGTGCTTTTTTTGGTTGCTGCGTGGAATCAAGTTGCTTTATTAGGGTGATGATTCACTTAAAGTTGCTCTCTTGGAGATACTTTAAAGGCACAATATCTGTGACATAAAACTGAACAAAGACCTGGAAAAAAGAAATGGCCAGGCTCTGTGGGACTGTCCCATTCTTCACCATTGGCCACCTCCTATCTGAAAACAGCATGAGTAGACAGTGTAGTTGCTCTGAGCTATGACCCTCAGCCTACCCTAGGCCAGGGTTTTCTGTCAGTGGAGCTCTTTGATGCTGACATTTCATTTTACTGTTGGAAAATGTAATGTATCCATTGCGCTGTCATGTGGAGTCAACATGTCTGCCATTGCTTTCTTTGGATCTACTTAGGAAAAACATAACTATTGATGCTTTACTGACACAAATATTCTTTTATTGACATCCTCTTTCTTCTTTTTTTCTTCTTTCTTTTTGTTGTTTTCTTTATCCCCACTTTTACATTTTGGACATCTTTATTACCGTTTCTTGTCTTTGATTTCTGTCCATTCCATTATGAAGTGACAATGATTTGTTAACTCAGACTAGGACAATTGCAGTGTCATTGGTGAAAAGTGCTGGCAGTGACCCCCAGGACCAGTACAAGCTGGTCAAAGACATCTCCTTCTGAAACCCACTCACAGTGCAGAGCCCATCCTCTGCCCATGTTAAATGGAAGAATGGATGCGCTCTCCTGGTGTACAGGGCTGTAGGAACCCTTCATGGCTGCTGTGAGACACAGCAAGAGCACTGGGCTCCCCATGCACTCCTCAGCCTTGTGCCTCAGCTGCTTGGAGGGCAAGATTTTCAAATGGTTTTATCTTCTTAGCAACTTTTTGATGGAAACTAGAAACCTTTAGTTTCAAGCTGTGTTGGCACAGATACACACACACACACACACACACACACACACACACACACACACACACACACACACACACTTGCACACGCTGCCTAATGGCTCCTTACTGATTCTTAAAGTTAAGAGTTCAAAGCAGTTTCTGAGCCAGGTTGGCCGCTGCCCTGGGCTTCAGCACCTCAGTTTTCCGTCCCCCTTCCCAGCCCCCTTTTGGACAGCACAACTTCAAGGCCTACCTCACTTACTTTACTTCCTGTTACCTTAGAGAAGAAAGCTGAGCCCTCCCCTACCGCCTTAACCCTTTCATTTCAATGTAAACCTAGAGGGAACTTCCTTCCTCTCCTCTCCTTGGAGGCTTTTATACTCACAATGTGTATTGCCTTACTTAGGGTTTTTTTGAGGCAGATAGGAAGGTGCAAGAATTCTCTTGTGACTTCTTGTGAAGAGTTAATGTCCACTGAATCCTGGAAATATTTTCTTATAAACCTCAGAAATGTTGATGTCCAAGGGAGGCCAGGAGTGGAGCTAAGTCTAGGGAGAAATAGTGACTTAACAGATGAAAGGGAAAATGACCACAAACACTTTAAACGAATCTTTAATATCCAAGGTGAAGAATAAAAAACAGGGACTGCAGAAGTGTCACAGCAGTTAAGAGCACACATGTTCTTATAGAGGACCTGGGTTCAATTCCCAACACCTATATGATGTGGCTCACAACTGTCTATAACTCCAGTTCCAGAGGACCTGACACCTTCTGACCTCAATGGACACCAGACATGTATGTGGTGCACAGACATACATGCAAGCAAAACATTCATAAATGTAAAAGAAAAACCTAAAAGAAAAAAATTATCCATACGGAATGATGCCGACAAGCATTAAATCTTTTTGAATCTTAGTATGTATATCTACACACACACACACACACACACACACATACAGCTTTGCATAATGGAGCAACTGCATAGAGCTCTGCTGGGAAGACGCTATTACTGAGAACTGTTGCTCTTAGCCTCGTAGCACACTGGATTCCCGGTACACACACCTTAGCATCACATGCAACAGGTGTGTTCTGCACTTACTAGAGACCCGTGTGCTACTCATGGTTTGTAAAAAGGCAATAACATATCTAGCCATATTTGAGATTTGAATCATTATCCTCCAACGGTAAAAACTGTATTGCTTTGCATTAATTATGAACAAGAAATAAAGCAAATTTCAAGATAGTTTTCTGGGCATATTATATCTTGTACTGAAAAAAGAAATCACAGAACACTTTCTAGACATTGTCTGGCTCTTTCACGTTTGAGTTGTGAGTTCTCCCCAGACTTTGTTTTCATTTAGAAATGTTTCTATTTCCCCATTTTTCTTTTGTCTTCTTCACCCCTTGACACCCTAGTTCTAGCCTCAGTTTTACCCAAAGTTGATTTGAATTACACCAGATTGCAGCAAGCAGAGAAGGCACAAACGAAAGCTGAAGTGGAGGATGAGCAATATGCCCAAGAGTGTCTGAGCAAATCCGACAGTCTGCAGAGACAGATCTCCCACAAGGAGCAGCAGCTGTGAGTGTTTGAGCTTCATCTTGGAACCGAATTCTTGTACTGACATGGTCTCTGCCAGCCCGTAGAGCCACTTCAGGAAGGTGTGTGGGGACATCTGTGATGGCTCAGTAGGTAAAGGTGGTTACCACCAAGCCTCAGCTCAACCTCCAGGACCCACAGGGTAGTCCTGCACGTGTCCCAGCTCCTTACACTAACAAATAAATATAAAAGTTGGGGTAAGGATGTAGTTCAGTGGGAGAGTACTTTGCTAGCATTGTTGAGACCCTGGGTTCAAGCTCCAAAACCACACGTTCTGAAAATATAATTGTTACTCCTCCTATTATTTTATCTATTTACTTTTGGAGATAATGTCTCATGTATCCCAGCTGGCCTACAGACCTCCCTACATAAGTAAGGGTGAATTTGACCCTCTCTTCTTCCTGCTTCCACCTCTGAGTACTGGAATTAAAGGTAACTACCACCATACCTTGCTTACGTGATGCTAGGGATCAACACCCATGGTTTGTTTATGCTACACGAGCACTCTATCCACTGAGCTACATCCTCAGCTTCTGTTTTCTTTCTTTTTTTTTTTTAAAAGATTTATTTATTATGTACACAGAAGAGGGCACCAGATCTCATTACAGATGGTTGTGAGCCACCATGTGGTTGTTGCTGAGAAATGAACTCAGGAGCTCTGGAAGAGCAGTTGGTGCTCTTAACCTCTGAGCCATCTCTCCAGCCCCTCCTGTTTTCTTTCTAAGATTTAATTTTTTTTTTCATTTTTATTTACACTTGTGTGTCTCTTTATGGCCGAGGCATCTCTTTAGCCTACTTTCTTTTAATAACAGAAATAGTGCATGGTTCCTGGGGAGGAACATTAGCAGTGCTTTCAGAGTAAGGACCGAATAACTATTAAACTCTGTAACTGTTCTGGGCCACAGTGTAACTCATTGGTGGAATATGTGCTGTTTAGTTTCAGGCCTCAGCACCACAAAATAAGGACAAAATAAGACTTTTCTTTGTACATATAAATATATAGGCAATACATGGTTTAAGTTGCATTGAAAGTTATATTTACTTATTTAGTCTGTTAGCATGCATGTACCAGAGTATATATGTGAAGGTCAGAGGCTAACTTGTGGGGGTTAGTTTTCTTCTCACCATATAGGACTGTGGGATCAAATTCAGGTTGTCAGGCTTGGCAGCGAAAGGCTTTACCCACTAAGACAGTGTCTCAAAAAATATAGCTCTGGCTGTCCTTGAACTCAGATCGACTGCCTTTGCCTCCCAAGTGCTAGAATAAAAGATGTGTGCCACCATGCCTGACCTAATTTTATTTTTAATAATTTATTTTTAATTTATGTGCATTGATGTTCTGTCTGCATGTAAGTCTGTGTGAGGGTTCAGATCTTGGAGTTACAGACAGTAGTGAGCTGTCATGTGGATGCTAGGAGTCGAAACCCAGTCCTCTGGAAGAACAGCCAGTGCTCTCCAGACCCCTAATTTTATTTTTAAAATAGAATCATATTTGACAAGCTATCTTGAACCTTTTGTTGAAACAGGGTCTTGCTCCATAGCCCACATTGGTTATATAGGTGAAGGCAAAGGGATCTGAAATTAAAGGTCATTTTTGGCTACATAGCAATTTTGTGGTTAGTCTGGGATATATGAGAAAATAAATAAAACAAAAGGGACTGGAGAGATGGCTCAGTGGCTAAGAGCATGCAGTAGAGGAGCTTCAGCACCCAGACCAGGTGGCTCAACACCTGTAATTAAAAAATAAGCCTTTAGGGGTTGGGGATTTAGCTCAGTGGTAGAGTGCTTGCCTAGCAAGCACAAGGCCCTGGGTTCGGTCCTCAGCTCCAATAAATAAATAATAAAAATAAATAAAATATAAAAAGTAAGCCTTTAAAGAAATCAGTAGGAAGACAGTTGTAACCCTGGCACTTAGGAGGTGGAGGCAGGAGCATTTGGTTTTAAAGGCTAGTCTTGGCTACATGAGACCCTATCTTAGGAATGACCAACTACACACTGAGCTTCTGTGTTTGCCATTCAAGGGTGCAGCTGGAAACGGATTTGAAGATTGAGAAGGAATGGAGGCAGACTTTGCAAGAAGATCTTCAAAAGGAGAAAGATGTCCTAGCTCATCTTAGAAATGAGACCCAACAAATCATTAGTCTCAAAAAAGTAAATAGTGGTAAAACTTTTAAACTTTATATCTTGACAAATGTTAACTGTTGTTGGAAATGGGGTTTCATACGATAGCCCAGACTGTCTCTGAACTCTTGTTATGTAGCAAAAGCTGGCCTTGAACTCATGGCAATCCTGTCTGAGCCTCTAGAGTGCTGGGATTAAGGCATGAGCCACTGTTCCCAGCCTGTGCACTTATGTAAACGATTGGGGGCTGTCAGTAAAGTTCTTGGAGGACTTGTATTCTAGCTCTGGAGGCATCCCTGAGACTCACTGGCCTCCAGTCTACCTAATTCATGAGCTTCAGGTCACTGAAAGACCCTGCCTATCTCAAGGGAGGTGGTAGGCAGTCCTAAGTACAACCAGGGTTGTCTTCCAACCTCCACAAACACCTGCATACAAGTACACACACCTTTTAAAACAAGATACTTTACACAATTTACATGCATATTAGAAAACAGGATGCACTTAGTCATCTTAGGACTATGAGTAAGGAGGTTGTGTGGTAATAGTTGATTATATAAACAGCTAGGAAAAAGCTTCAGATACATTGTTTCTTATAAAAAGATTAAGTTGGGTGTGGTGTGCACCTGTAATTGCAGCACTGAGTAGGCTGAGGCAGGAGGATCAGGAGGTTGAGGCTACAATCCCAGCATTCATGTGGTGGCTCACAACCATCTCTAAACTCTAGTTACAGGAGATCCGATGCCCTCTTCTGACCTCTGGGTATCGGGCATGCACATGGTACACATACATACATTCACACACATAAGTCTTTTTTAAAAAGAGTGAAATTGAGGGGGAGGGGGGATTTGAGAATTCCTCATTAAAGCATGACAGAATATTCCTATAATCCCAACACTTGGAAATGGAAGCAGGATCAGGTCATGCTTCAGCCTCCCGAGAACAAAGCTCAAAGATACTTATACTTTCCTAATTAATGATATATATGCAATAGGGAGTTTCTTGGTTTTTTTAAAGTTATGTTTCTGTTTTTTATTGAAGGAGTTTCTCAACCTCCAGGATGAAAATCAGCAGTTGAAAAAAATATACCATGAACAAGAACAGGCTCTGCAAGAACTTGGCAGCAAACTCTGCGAGTAATCCCTCTCTCCTTCCTTCAGCTACAAGTCCACAGACTCATGGAAGACATGAGTGTACCAGATCAGCTGTGCAGAGGGGCTCAAGTGTGGGGACACTAAAAAGACTAGATTCCTTAAAGGGATTGAGTAATTCTGTGCATTTTAGTAGACCTTGGTTCTGAAGGGTTCCAGCAGGTGAATGCAAAGACTGTTGTTTAATTCTTCAGTGATAAAAGAATCCAGAAGCTTAATTTTGTCAGAAGAACATGAGTTGAATTTTGAAAATGTTCATAGCTATCAGACTATTTTGAGACAGAGCCAGTTTTGTGTGAATTAGAGGTAGTTTTTATGCCTTTAAGGGTCAAATCTCACCATGACACAATGTGATCTTGTAGTAAAATGTTACTGGGATTCTATAAGAACTAGGAAAGTGGCTGTAATCTTGGCAAGTAGAAGATCAGGAATTCAAGGTCATCCTCAGCTACATACAGAAGGACCAGCGTTGAGATCATGCCTTTAAAAAACAAAGAAATAGGGGCTGGAGAGATGCTCAGTGGCTAAGCGCACTTGTTGCTCTTGCAGAAGGCCTAGGTTAAATTTCCAGCACCCACATAGTGGCTCACAACCACCTCTAACTCCAGTTGCTGGGGATCTGATGCCTTTCTGACCTTTGGGCATCAGGCATGCATGCACATGGTACAGACATACATGCAAGCAACACATTCACATATTTTAGAGAAACGGAGAGGGGAGATGTGTGAGAATACCATCATTTCAGTTTTATCTCAGGATTGTGTTTTCCCCTCCCCCCTCATTGTGAGAAAGAATACTGCTCTATTGTCTAGGCTGGTGGGAATTCTGGGCTCAAGTGACTCAGTCTGCCAAGTACTGTATGCCACTATGGCCAGCCACTTCAAATGTGATACATCATTTCTTCGTGAGAAAATTCAAACATGTTTAAAGTTCAACTATAGTTTGACCTTGAACTTTGATCTTCTGCTGTGCAACTTCCCAGGTGCTGGGATTACAGATGTCTGCCACCACGCACGCCCAGGTTTATATGGCTTTGTGCATGCACTTCCAGAGACCCTTTCACACAGTGAAGCTTTTGAGAAATCTAGTTGTAGATTGTGAGACTATCTCAACAAAAACCAAAATCAAGTTGTGGAAGTCTCACTGATTTTTTTTTTTAGGACATTTAGAAGAAAATACAAAATATCCCCTTAGCTGGAGGTTGTTACAATCTAAAATGATATGCAATGAAAAATCAACACCTTTCCAATGAAATATCAGGTTTTCTGTATTTACATGCATACTAAAATTTGGACCTCTTTGTAATGTTTTTAGATCCAAACTTAAAATAGACGACATAAAAGAAGCCAACCAAGCATTACAGGTGAGTAAAAAGGTTTGTCAGTGCTGCTGAAAGCTCAACTGTTTGGGAGACAGGGGTGTGGGGAAGGCCTTGGTCTGGTCCCAGCACCAGCAGGGTGTATACAAGTCCCAGAGTCCAGAGGTGGCAGCACTGAACGGGAGTGGGTGATGCTATTCTTTCTTCATTTTTCTTTTGCTTTTTTGAGACAGGGTTTCTCTGTAGCCCTGGCTGTCCTGGAATTCACAGAGATCTGCCTTCCTCTGCCTCCCGGGGGACTGGGATGAAGACTACCATCTCTGTTCTTACTGAAATATTTTAAAAGATGGAAATGGATTACTTAGTGCCCGCTAAAGGATGTATTAATGATCTGGATGAAAAAATGACATCATAGTGCTACTTTAATAGATAACATCCTTGATGACTCTCAATTTACCCTTCTAGAATAGGCTTCTGATGCATACAAGCTGCTTTAACAAGTCTAGAATGTGTTACTTTGGGTGTGTCTGAAAGAATCCTCC
The DNA here is from genome assembly GCF_903995425.1 of Onychomys torridus. Classification (NCBI taxonomy): domain Eukaryota; kingdom Metazoa; phylum Chordata; class Mammalia; order Rodentia; family Cricetidae; genus Onychomys; species Onychomys torridus. The sequence continues at coordinate 45,160,546 of NC_050460.1, forward strand.
TATGACAAGGCATTATCAAGTCAGCACTTCAGTGTCAAGGGATGATTTTCTATTCCAAATTACCCTTTAATTTTTTAATTCAAGTGTTACACGAAAATAGTTATTCAAAAAGTCCTGGAGCCTAGGTTATGTAATGCCAGCCAGCACTCTGAACCAGTTTTAAAAAGAATGTGTTGGATCTCTCCGGAACTGGGGTTACAGAAGATTGAGCCACATGGATGCTGGGAATTGAACTTGGGTCCTGTGGAAGAGCAGCAGCACTCTTAATGACTGAGCCATTGCCCCAGCCCCCATTCTAAAAAGATTTCAAATAACCGAAATGTTTGCTCTCTTGCCTTTAACCCACCTTAGCTGCTGCTCCAAAGGGAGCTGCCTCCAGTTCTTGCAGCTCTTCCCTTGGGCATCTAGCTCTGCATTCAAAACAATGGGCAACCACTAAGGCCTCCCTCTGTAGAGCTGGCAATGGAACTGTACCACTGAGCCACGCTGTAGCATGTTTTCTCACCTTGCTATGGATGTGGGGGACATCTTTTCCTCAGAAAAGCTTTTTTTCTAGATAGGATCTCACTATAACCCTGCCTGGCTTCAAACTCAGGAGTGCCGGGACTAAAGGCAGTCATCACCACACCCTATTCTTTCTCCTGTTGTCAACTGCCTGTCACTTCATTTAACACCAGAGTCTTCTCATTCTTCTATGACGACAGCATAGCACCTCTATCAAATGTCCCCCAAAGAGTTAGGTAGCTCATTACTTTGTCTTGGAAGTCTGGCCCCCTGCCCACATCTGGCCTTGGCCCCTCTGTCCTGACATTTCTAAGTAACTCTGACCTTTCTATGAGAGCTATATGGCCTGAGCCTGGTACCTTCGTTCTTGAGTTCCTTTATTCTGAACAGAAGTGGCTCCCTGAAAAATGATCAATCATAGGAATTCTGCCTTTTCTGTTTCATGCTTTTAGCTAAGTGCAAGTGTTAACTGATGTGAACACAAACATTCATCTTTTCCTATTAGGGACTGGTCTGGCTGAAAGACAAAGAGGCAACACACTGTAAGCTTTGTGAGAAGGAATTTTCACTCTCCAAAAGAAAGGTAAGAGGGGGTGAAAGTGAGCCCAAACATTTTGGCAACAAAAAGGGCTTCTAACTCAAGTTTTTTTCTTCCCAATTTTCCATTTAATAGCACCACTGTAGAAACTGTGGGGAAATTTTCTGTAATGCCTGCTCTGACAACGAGCTACCTTTGCCTTCTTCACCAAAGCCAGTGCGAGTCTGTGATTCCTGTCATGCAATACTCATTCAGAGATGCTCCTCTAATGTGCCGTGACACTAGAACTCAATCTTCCTGCACAGAAGCACCTGCCGTGAGTGTGAGGACCAAGTGTCCAGTCAGCACTGTGCCTCTCCTCCAGCTAACACCCAGGAGACTCTAAGTTGTATAGTTAGTATTCCGTTTCTGCACTTACTCAGATTTTAAGATAGCATGTTTTATCACTACTTGGAACAGTCATGTAACTCTTAAGGAAAGGCCAGATAGCAGAGCTAATAATGCACATTTGCCTTATCTTCTAGAGGCCTTCTTGAGAACAAGGCCACAGTTTGTTTAACTGTCAAGTTAGCACCTGATGGTGCCTGTAATTCTCTTAATGCACTTTAAAGCTTCACAATTCTCAGAGGAAGACTGGAAATGCACTCGCTTTGTGATAATATGCCAATTGAACATCCTTTTTTTGAAACAAGGTTGAAACAAAGTTGTCCATTTTGACCATGAACTCATAAGACTTCCTTGCCTCAGCTTTGAAGTGCTGGGGTCATAGGTGTGTGCCTCCACATGAGGCCTGTATGTCTTCCTTGTCTGGTAAGATTCTAATTTAATTGTATTTATTTGTTCTTTTCCCCTCGTCTACAATGGGAAAGGCCAATAGTTTTTCCCCATACCTTTCTTTTTGCTTGCCTACACCTTTCATATAGTGGATTAAAGGACCAGCTTTCCCTTCTACTTTAAGGAATGTTATATATAACCACCATCCTTGTTTTACAGATGCTACTTTTTATAAAGGGTTGGATCCCAAAGGCCCCACAGGCTTTTAAAGATTCTAAACATTAAAAATTAGAGCATTTAGCCGGGCGGTGGTGGTGCACACCTTTAATCCCAGCACTCTGGAGGCAGAGCCAGGCCGATCTCTGTGAGTTCGAGGCCAGCCTGGTCTACAGAGCGAGATCCAGGACAGGCTCCAAAACTACACAGAGAAACCCTGTCTCAAAATACTGAAACAATAACAACAACAACAACAACAACAAAAAAGAGCATTTAAAACTCTGCCTATGCTATGACATAATTAAGTGCCCCCATCCCCCAATTCTCTTAAGAAACATTTAGCATTACATTCCAGTGTTTACACCTATCCATAGTAGAATTTCACCCTATGTATCAAGTACCTTTATGCTATGTTCTTAGGCGGATAGTTTCTTTTCCAGAAGAAAAACATTAAGTTACTTAAACCATGACCATTCAGGATCTTAAATATATTAATTTCTAGTCTTGCACTTTTAAGTCTATAAGCTCTCCACAGAGATTTTACATTCCTAAAGACAGTTTAGTGATTGGGCAACTTTCCTGATCCTAATTCTTCAGGATCTTTTTTCATCTGTTATATTTCAGTAAATTTTATAAATTGCCAAAATGACAAAACCAGTATTTTCACCAGCTCCTGGGGTCAACTTAAATTAGATACACCAGATTTTGAGGCATCCCGTTTTGGAAACAGGGACTCCTGGAACCCAAGTTGGCCTCTAACTTGGTGTGTAGCAGATAACCATAAACTGATTCTCTGACCTCCACACCTCCCAACTGCTGAGATTACAACTGTGTGCTGTTTTATGTGGTGCTGGGGATGGAACCCCTGGCTGTGTGCAGCTTGGCTAGGTATTCTACCAACTGAGCTACACCCCCTCCTCCCGGCCGCAGATGTCATGTGTTGAGTACTGACAGAAATGGCCTTAAAACAGAATTAAGATGGGAAGGCAGAAGGCAGGAAGGCCACAAGTTCAAGGCCAGCATGGTTCATCCCTAGAGCTCCAGATATATAAAACAGTGAACACCTGGCTCAAAAACTAGAAAAATAAAAATTATCTCCATCAATACAAAATGCTTCAAGAATATAGACTAATAACATTTTGTGACTGTTAAAAGTGAGCATAAATGAAAAAACTCCAAATACTTCATTATGTGCTTTCTGTCAGAAACATGGACCTTTTCTGGGGCAGCATTAACTTTATCCCCACTGTCTGGGATGAGGCTATAGCTCAGTGGTAAAATGTTTGCTTACTGTGGATGGTAAAGCCCTGGGTTCTCAATCCACAGCACTACCACCAAACAAAATCACACAATCTGAGTTTAGGATACTCCATTCATTACAAAACATTCCCCCAAGCTGCTGTCATTCCTTACTTACCCTAGCCAGCACTCCCACAAAGATATGATCATGGTGCCAAGGAATTGTAATTCAAATCTGTATGTTTTTAAAATAAATGTGACTTTTATAAAACGAAGTTTTGAGAAATTAACAATTACTTTTATTGTTTTAAAGATTTGTTTTTATCTGTCTATGTGTGTCTGTGTGAGTGTATGCCACATGTGTGCAGGTGGCCTAGGAGGCCAGAAAAAGGTACTGGATTCACTGGAGCTACAGTGAGTTGTGATCTGCCCGATGTGGGTGCTGGGAACCAAACTCAGGTCCTCTGAATGAACAGCAAGTGCTCTTAACCACTGAATCATCTCTCCAGCCACCTCCTTTGAGATTTAAGAAGGTAACCCTTGAAGTGCTTTTGACCCCTGTGACCGGCATGCAGACTAGCTCATGAGTGTATAGGCTCTAGGTGAAACCTTCAGTCCCAAACCAAAGACAGAAACTCACTGTTTCAGGACTAGGGGCTCCAGTAACAAGCTGTGGCACTCCTTTTACAATCACTTTCTCAGAAATCTCAATTTGGCATCCAATGGTACTTGCCCCTACCTCCCGAGTGCTGGGATTAAAGGCATGTGCCACCACACTTTCTAGCAATGTGATTATAACCAATAACTGACACAAAGCATTCTAGGACAGACAACATATCTCCCATGTTAACATTTATTACATGAATAACATTTCTAGCAAAAACAAGTAACAAGTTCAATAATGGAGTTCACACTGAGAGGTTTCAATTTGATCCATTAGCCAATTTAGGGAAAAGCCACATTGAATGAAGTGATAAGATTAGAAAGCACCGTTTCCTTGCTACACAGAGCTTACATACTCAAAGCCAGTATCAGATGCAGCACTGTTTACACTTTCCTTAGTGTAGTCACTTAAGACAGTTGAAAGCCCATTTTCTTGGGTGAGAAACTGAAAGCACATGTAAGAACACACCCATCACAGTAAATACCTGCATATTTACACCACCTTCTTCTGCCACCATCGAAAACTCTTAGCTACTCCAACAAACTCAAATTTTGGGAACATTTCTGGTATCTTGGTCAAGTGCTACGAGGATTTTAAAATCTAGGGCTGTAATTTCAACTAATATTCCCACCCCCTGGGTTCATAATTCATAACACAATTGGGACTATTTAGATTCCAGATACCCCTTAAATTATTCAGAGCTATGCTTGATAAATACGGGTGAAAATACAGAATTAACTGAACTTATATTCCTGAAGCCAGCTGAATGCATCCTTAGGCTTTTTATTTACAGTATGTCCAAGAGAGAAAGTTAGCTAACTACTCAAGCTCTATCCTAGATGTCTGCTTAAGACTTGCAGTCTTATCCTCTCACATTGCACTATGCTACTTTTTGTAGAGCTAACAGTAAAATACATCATCCCAAACCTTAGGAAGGCAGCACATCTTTAAGAGTACTTATATATAAAAAGTAGCAACATCAGTGGTTTCAATATAAAAATTTATTTTAAGTCAAAGTATGCAACAAATAAAACCTACAGAAAACAGATTTTCCCATCACAATCTGTTGCTTTACCAAATAATATCTTGAAAACACATTCCTTCAGTCATTATAAAGTTCTTGAAATACAAAAGAAATTCAATCTGTAAGAAAGTCTAGTAGACAGATGCTGTTGTTGGGACTTGTACGTTGGTGTTTTCAGTACATCCCACGCCATCCACCTCCACTCATTCCACCTTGCCCATAGTAACCTCCACTGCCTCCACCACCACGACCTTAAGAAGACATTAAGAACCAGCATCAGACGTCCATACACATTACAATAGTTACAGTTTAAGTGAAAGACATTGCCACATTACAAACAGACTTACCGTAACCTCCCAAGCCGTCAGGAGTGCCGTATCCTCCACTGTAGTTGTTCCCCATTCCCATTCTCCCGACAGAGCCATAGCCTCCTTGATTTTCTGCACATTAAAAAGGTAACAGAGGATGGTTTTCAAAGTAGCCAACACTGCCTATTCCAGGTTTATGAACCCAAGTTTGGGAGGGATATGCTGAAGCACCAAGGCAGGAGGATTATGAGTTTCAGGCCAGCCTGAGCTACAGAGTAAGATGCCCCCATCTCAAACACAAAATTATACATACCCATTCCATCTCTGCCATAGCCTCCCATTCCGGAACCTCCCATTCCAGAGCCACCTCCAGGAGTGGAATTCAAGAAGAGTTCAATATATCGATGTTCTTTAAAAAAAGAAGAGTGGAAAAAGATAAGAATAGGAGAGAAAGGGATGTTTGATCAAATGTACTAATTAAAGGTCAATCAGCTAGTATTTAATCCGTAAGTATAGGACTAGATACAGGATTGTATAGGCAGCCATTCAAGTCTAGACATTAATAGGTGAAATGATTTTAAGACCTAGGATCTACCAAAGACATTTTAACAAGTAATGATTTTGTACACTGCACACACCTATAAAATAGAAGCATGCCAAAGATACCACTTACGCATGTTGTTTTTATCTTTAGACATGGCAGCCACTGCATCTTCATGGGTCACAAACTCTACGTCTGCCTCTCCTGTTGCTCTGCCGTCGGCTCCAATGTCAATGTGAGCTCGGATTGGGTTGAGTGGTGAGAAGAACTGCATAGAAGTCACTCACTTGTCAATCCCAGGTATCAGAGCGAGCACACACCTTAATCCCCCTAATCCACTAAGGTAAACCACCGAGGGTCTGCAGAGGCTCTAGCATTGTGGAGGTAGGTTAAGTCATCCTTTGCTACAGAGGTGGTCAACTTGGCTCACATAGGGAAGGAGTACTTTTTTTAAAATGCAAAGTACTTGCTTTTGAAGTAAGGCAATACTAAATTTTAAATGAAAATTGTGAAACTGGGGATACACCTCCACGACAGAGCATAGTTAGGAGTATTTCGAAGTTTGGGCTTGTTTCAGACACTACTACTAAAGGCAAATTCCTACCAGATTGACTGTAATCTTAACTGAGCTTTTTTTGATGCATTTTTTTAAACTGCCTAAAAATGGCATGTAGGTCAGCACATGATGGGCACAAATACCTATGTGCATATTAAGCAAATAATCTATCACTAAGTGACAAGCTTAGTCTGAATCTTAATAAAAGAGATAAGGCAGTGTGGCTGCTTGTATTTCCAACATGCTCGAAGTCAAGTTAGGACTTTTAAATTCTAATCCAGTTTGGGCTACAATGAGACCTCCCCGCCAAGAATAATAAATAAAAAATAACCCACTATACACCACTTACATTAGCAATATCATTTTCAGTCGCACGGAAAGGCAGCCCTCTCATGTGCACAAAATGACCACCATGGAAACCTGAACTCGCATCACCAGCTCCACCATAGCCATGTCCTCCCATGCCTAGATTATAAACCATGTGCGTTCATGTAAGTATAGACATGTAAATCAACACGGCAGTGCAGTGACACAAGTTTCCATTAACCTATCAAAGTTGCCTAATTACTACCAGATCCTTACAAAGACAACAGCATGACAATTTTCTAGTTTACCTCTTCCGTCTCTCATCCTGTCATCAAAGCCATCATTTCCATAGCCATAATTATTATAGCCACCATAGTCATCAAAACCTCCATAGCCTGTGCAAATGCAAGGGAAAAGAAATACCATTCTGAGCACCTTATTTTGTAGGCTAGTTTACAAAATCATTTGTGGTCAACAGTCTTAGCTTCTTCATTAAGTAAGTTTTCAGCTTACTGCATATGAGAAAAGCAGTTAACCCTTGATGGGAATGCAAACATCCACAGGATAAATTCAAACACAACATGAAAACCAAATTTCATTGTTATGCCAAGAAGAAACATGCCAGTTATCTTTATTTTTATTTCTACATTGTTTTCTAGGTGTTAATATGTGCATCAATCAAGTTCCACAGTGGAAATCCCATAATTTCATGAACAGGTTTTAAAACCTTGTAGGTACTGAAATTACTGCCATTTCTGTATTTCTTGACAAAGTGTCAGGAACATCAAGAAAATGACAACAGAACCTTTGTTCATTAGATACACATACCACCATCATATCCATCACCTCCTCGGCGCATTCTGTCATACATACTTCCACGCCCAGCTCCATAATAACCCCCTCTTCCTCCTATTGGTCTATCATATGGTCCCGGTCGCTGTCCCAGCAATCTTCTTGGTGGATCATAAAATCCTTTGATTTCACTCCTGCTACTCCTGAAGATCTCAATATACCTATGTAAAAAGGTTTAAAGTACAAGTTTCAGCATAGATGTATTAGAAAGTAAATTAGATACTGGGCAAAATGCAATAAGTTTGTCTATATCTAGGTACATAACCCAATTTAAATTGTCTAAATAAACCATAAGGTAACATTTTTACACCTACAAACTTAAATATTTAATTATTTAAGTTTTACAGAGACAAATGAGTCATTTGAAAACACTGAATTATGAATATATTTTTAGTTTGTTTCCTTTAGTACAAGATAGGTATGTAAGAAAAACAAGTGATTATACAAAAACAAATTTAACAACGTCCTACAAAGAAATGGAAACAATCTAATTTTAATTTAAACTATTAGCATTAATTCCCCACCCAAATCTGTAGTTTCCATGTTAAATATAGGTAATTTATCAATTCTTTAAAACTACCCCAGAAAAATGTTATGGTTACCCCCCCATTTAAGCAATAGTGACCCACAACCCCCAAAAATAAAAATTGAACGCCATCCCAAACTCTCCATCCCCACCTGTGCCCTATTCTTTCCTTGTGTTTCCCCAGAGCATTTTCTGCTATCTCCTTTGAAGCAAACTGCACGAAGGCCTCCCCTGTGCTTCTCCCCTGGTAGTCCATCGTCAATGTTATCCCATTTGGCACGATTTCCAACCCTTTAACCCAAGGACAAATACCCCATCAAGGGGAACAGTGTTAAAGGCTGAAACATTCCCATCTGAATCAAATATTTAAAACAAGTCTAAACAAAACAAAACAAAACGCTTAGTTTCCCATCACCCCATAATACAAATGGAATATTTTTCAAATATCACTGGATTAAATATTTTCTGTGACTAGTGTTTTAAAATTATACTTCTAAAAACCCACTACATGAAAAACCCACAAATCATTTAACTGTGCTCCCAATGCTAACTCACAGCCCACGTCATCACAGTTATTCTTAGTTAACTATACTGTACATCAATCAATGTTTACATAGCCTACACATTCTCTATTGAATATTAACTGGAGCACATTTCCCATTTTATTATATAACCCAGATTATCACAAAGTTCACAGCAAAATCAAATGGGTTTATAAATTAAAAACCATCTAATCAAAAACACATAATTAAACTACTACTAAACTTTGACTAGTTCTAGAGTACCTTGAAAGAACTGAACTATCTCCTCTTTGCTGCAACCAAATGGCAGTCCTCGAAGTCGCACTGTCCCATCACTAGCGTCATTTGGACCATTATGTTTCATGACCCAATCCATTTCACTAGTGCGTCACTGAAATGCTATGGAAACAAACAAGCACATAAAGCAGTCAATCACAACACACTGACCAAGACTGAACACCTCTCCCAAGTGTCACAGCCCAGAATGCATGCAAGGTGACTCCTACAACAATCAGCAACAGTACCCTATTACCACTCTACTTTGGGGTGGGGTAGGGAAAGGTAATGAAACTCACCCCTCTTCTACCAAACCACCCTGACGGTCTAATAAAAGCTTGAACAATTCTACCACCAGAGTAAGATTTGTTGTAACACATTCATCCTTTCCTCATTCTTTTTTTTTTTTTTTAAACTTTTCAGACTTCACTATTGACCCACACTATGCAATTTCTTTTTTGTTTTGCAGACATGGTGTCAGTGTACCCACTATACTTAGCTTGTTTCTGTTTCCAAACCAAGGGTCTAACTTGGTAGCCCAGGTTAGCCTTGAACTTCAAGCAGTCCTGCCTCAGCTGTGAGTGCTAAGATTAGCTAAGTCACCTGCCCAAATACAAAATGTTTAAGAATAATCACATGAAAGGTATATAGTATAGATGTCTATTCATATTGAGGTTTGAGTGTTTAAAAAAAAAAAAAAAAAAAAAAAAAGACAGTAGCCAGGTAGACTTCAAGGTCATCTTTGACTACACCAGCAACTGGAGGGTAGCCTGGGTTGTACCAGACACTGTTTCAAAAACAAGTAAAAGGCTACTCAAAACCAAATGCTATGCGAAATATGATAGAAGGATCTGGAGTTTGAGACTAGCTGGGACTACAAGGGTACTGCTCCTCAACATACACTCAAATGAGTACCTTCAACAGTAACATCTTTTTTTGGGGTGGTTGAGGGGGTTGTTAAGACAGAGTGACCAAGAACCAGGCTGGCTTTGAATCCCAGATACCTGCCTGCCTCTCAGCCCTGGAGAGCTGGAATTAAAGGGAAATGTCACCACTCCACATCATGCTCAACTCCTTATCTTTTTTTAGTCAAGCAGGTTTAAACAAAGTTTACCCAAAAGTAACACATTGAGACTCACATGGTATTTAAAAAGCACAGTGTGAAGCCCCCTCCATCCTCCAAGGAACACACAACCTAGCTAGAACCCTTCCCTAGAGGCGGCTCTTTCCTTTTAAAATCCCAGAATATTTTTAGACTAACGCAGAAGTTCCGCAGCTGTGGAAACTTACCAGCCCTTGCTTACTTCACTATTCAGCTGTAGGAATCCTACTCACCTGAATATTCCAATCTTTCCCCCACCCCCTCCTTCCTTAGCAACAAAACAATTTTTTTCACTTGATTAGGCTTGAAGGTATATCAACACCATTCACTAATGCTTAATTCCGTATCATCCATTAGAGGCAACATCTACAGAGTAACAATTCTAATTTTCTTAAAATCATGTAGTAGCACATTCCCACAACCCTAGCCCTGGGAGGTTGAGGCAAGAGGTTCAGTAGTTCAAGGCCAGACTCTGCCGGGCAGTGGTGCATGCCTTTAATCCCAGCACTCAGGAGGCAGAGGCAGGTAGATCTCTGAGTTCCAGGTCAGCCTGGACTACAAAGTGAGTTCCAGGACAGCCAGGACTGTTACACAGAGAAACCTTGTTTTGAAAAACCAAAATAAACAAAGGAAGCTGGGTGGTGGTAGTACACCTCTTTTAATTCCAGCACTTGGGAGGCAGAGGAAGGCAGATCTCTGAGTTCCAAGACAGCCTGGTCTACAACTAAGTTCCAGGACAGCTGGGGCTACACAGATACACCGTTTCCAAAAACCAGGGGAGGAAAAAAGGGAACAGATTTCTTCTACAACTCATACATCAACGAACCCAAGGATATAGCTCAATGACAGACTAAATGTCTACCATGTGCCAACTGTTGGATTACATCCTAACCATCTCTCCCCAAATAATACATGCATTAAGGAAAGCCAGTGTAATTTCTCTACCAGTGACTATTAATCTCTACATGTGTATGTCATCTGCATGTGTGTTTGTGTAAAAGTGACTGAACCTCAAACCCTGCTGAGAGAAAATCCAGGCCCATCTTAAAGCAAAGTCCATGAAAAGGTACCACTCCTGACAGAACCAAAATGGTGAAAACACAATTTAAAAACTGACATAGCTAGCTGGGCGGTGGTGGCGCGCACCTTTAATCCCAGCACTCGGGAGGCAGAGCCAGGCCAATCTCTGTGAGTTTGAGGCCAGCCTGGTCTACAGAGCGAGTTCCAGGACAGGCTCCAAAGCTACAGAAAGAAACCCTGCCTCGAAAAACCAAAGGGGTAAAGAAAAAGACATAGCTAATTCTTTGACACACTTGATTTAAAAGAAAGCATCAGGCCCTACATGGTGGCACATGTCTTTAATCCCAGCATGTGGGAGGCAGTGAGTTCAAAGTCAGCCTAGTCCACATAGTGAGGCTACCTTAAAAACAAACAAAAAAAACAAACAAAAAACCATGGGATGCCGGGTGGTGGTGGTGCACGCCTGTAATCCCAGCACTGGGGAGGCAGAGGCAGGTGGATCTCTGTGAGTTCGAGACCAGCCTGGTCTACAGAGCTAGTCCAGGAAAGGCACAAAGCTACACAGAGAAACCCTATCTCTAAAAACCAACCCCCCCCCCAAAAAAAAGTTGAAAGAATTTCTGAGCCTGGTATTCATGATAAAATACAGCAGTAGTTGCTGGATGGTGGTGGTGGTGGTACATGCCTTTAATCCCAGCACTGGGGAGGCAGAGACAGGTGGATCTCTGTGAGTTCCAGGACAGCCTGGTCTACAAAGTGAGTTCCAGGACAGCCAGGGCTACACAGAGAAATCCTGTGTGTGTGTTGGGGGGTGGGGTGGGTGTACCAAGACACAGACCAGCAGTAGGTTAGTGAGGTATAGGTACCCACTACTGTATTTTACAAGAATATTTATATTCTGTAGTTCTGATCTGCTTCAGATAAAAACATTCACCTTTGACAATTGGACTAGATGGACCCTGTAAAGCAGGGGTTCTCAACCTTTCTAATACTTTGACCCTTTAATGCAGTTCATGTTGTGATGAGTCCCCAACAATAAAATTATTTTTGTTGCTACTTCATAACTAATTTTGCTACTGTTACAATTTGTTAACATTTGTGTTTTCCAATGGTCTTAGTCAACCCACAGGCTGAGAACCATTGCTGCAAGACCACTGAGATGCTCCACAAAATCTCAACCGTATCTGAAAACCATTTCGGCCCTGAAAGGAAACAGAAATATTAAAGGTGTTTTGATGTTTAATACCATTCTAGAGTGCCCCTGAAAGATAGTACCATATCAACTTTGAAATAAAAGCTCAGAAATGTTTTACTATCTCCACTACTTTCTTAAAAACAAAAAGGGGCCAAGAATACAGTTCAGTGGTAGAATGCCTACCTAGCATGCATGAGGCTGCAGGCTCAGCTCAATCCCCAGTACCACAAAAGCGAACCTCCTTGAGGTGGAGGTAGTTCTTCTTTAACTCTTAGGTTAGAGCAGTTCTCTTGTGGTGACACTGGCCCCCACCCAAGGCAGGGTCTTGCTCTCTAACCTGGACTGGACCCTGCAATGGGATTACAGGTGCTACCACAGCAGCCTAGGAGAGTCCTTCCCTCGGTGTGAGTACTATCATTCTTCATCACAGAGAGCATGGCCACTCCTGCACCCACACGGTGATCACAACCTCGTATAACCCAGTTCCTGTGGATATGACACTTCGGGCTTTCTACAGGCACCATACATGCATGTGCTTCACACACATCCATGCGAGCAGAACACTCATAAAATAAATGGGGGCAAAGTGGTATTTCAGTAGCAAATGCAAGGGAAGAAGCTCTTTTGTGTGTGTAAGACTTATCACACCAGTTTTGCTAGTATCAACAATGATAAAGTTTGTAAATTCTCTGAAAAACACTAAGCTGCTAATAAAACTTTCAGAGCTGTGCAACAGTTTACTATTTAGAATACTCTATCTACTTCAACCTTTCTTTGCAACACTGTTATCCACTGATCACTACTCTGCTGTTGGAATCCCAACTGTTCTCAGGCCCCCTATTCTAGACCTTGAGACTGGGAGACCAACCTGAGTTACACCACCCCCTCAAATCCAAGAGGGTCCCAGGTGCAGCCCCTTGCCTATAGCCCAGCTAGAGTGGAAGCCAAAGTAAAAAGGGGGGTTGAGCCCAGGGGTCTCAGGCTGGCCTGGGTAAACAGTGAAACACTACCAGAAAACCTCCCAGTGTTAGTACCAATTAAAAATACTAGCAGTTAAAATGAGGCTAAATTTTTGAGACTTTAGTTTCCTAAAGGAAGCAAAAATTTTAGTCACAAAAGACTACATACTATTTCAATTATACACAACCCGAGAACATAAAAATCTATAAAATATAAACATGATCTGTGACTTCCAAGGTCTGAAATAAAGAACAGGTCAGCACATGGAATGACTTAGTATGCACATCTTTTTGAAATTATAAAAGTGTTTCTAAAATTGAGTTGTGATACTCTGAAAACTCGTACTAAAATCTGTAGAAATACCACTTTAAACAGAAGTTGATGGATGTTATGAACTAGGTATGGTGGCTCATAGCTGCCATCCCAGCAGTTGGAGGCAGAAACATCAAGATCCTCGAATCTCAAGGCCAGCACAGTCTACAGAGACCCTGTCTCCAAACAAAACCATCTTGTAGGCAGAGGCAGGGGGCTGTAGGAGAGTTAAGAGGGCAGCCTCCTGAACATATCTAGTTGCAAGCTAATATCAAGAGCCTGTCTCAAAAAAACAAAAAAGATGTTTATAAGGTAATCCAATCAAGAAAATGTGGGCATATCACTTAGTTCTTTACAGCAGAGTCTGAGTTCTTTGCATTTTAAAAGCCCATTAAGGATCTGCTTTTTCTAGGTGGCAGGGGCACTACTGCAGGCTAACTTCCAGACCCAGGGTGTTCTTTTTTCCGTTTTAACCCATATTCAATGAAAAATTACCCACACAGTTCTGACTGAAGGACCCGCAAACACCTCCACCAGCACGCGATTAGGCTAGGCTTTTGTTGTTCAAAACATCACTGTTTGAAAACAACACTTGTTTTCAACATCCTAGCCATCAAATCAAAACGAATATACTGGACTTCCGGCCTTAATTACAAGTCGACACAAAACAACTCTTGGGAGAATTAACTACGTAAAACCTTTCTTTACTATCCACCCGGACCCGGCCTTTTGGAAACACACCCACTTCATCCTATATTCCTATCGGATAAGCCACTCGTTCCTCTTACAAAATTAAACTCTTGGTAAACATCTAATGTGTGTGTGTTGGGGGGGGACCCGGCTAGGCGTCCTTTACCTCGTCCAGGAGACTGTCCGGTTTACCTAGCTTGCCCTAGAGACCGACAACCAGGGGACGCCCCGCCTCCGAGGCCGGGGGGGGGGGGGGCGGACCCGGAGAAAGGGCCCCGGGGGCCGCCGAGCAGCGGAATTACAAAGGAGGACCGCGTCCGCCTTTGTCCTGCACCGGGGAGTCGGAGCGCCCCCGTCGCCGCCCGCGTCTCCTTTCCCCAAGCTCCACCTGTCTCACCCCGGGAATCTGCGTCAGCGGTCCCCCGCAGCCCGGCCAGCCCAGGTCGTTAACCCCCCGCACCGTCCACCCGTCCCCGCCTTCGAGACCACGGAGGACCGGGGCCGCTGGGGGAGGCCGGGCCGCGCCGGGCGCCATTTCCACCCGGGGGCGCGTCCCGCTCGCCCCGCCGGCCCCTCCGGCCCCCCCTCCTCCCTCCCGCCGAGCTCGGACCCACCTCCCAGCGGCCAACCCCCGGCCTTCCCAACACTTTCCAGCAGCCCGGGCCGGGAAAGGCGGGAAGGCGACCCCGGCAGCCCACCGGCCCCAAGATGGCGGCAGCCGAGCGGCGGGGAAGAGCGGGCGAGCGCGGCGGGAGACAGCCCCGGAGGCCAGCCGCCGCCACGCTCCCTCGCCCGCCGCCGGCCTCCTCGTCCTCCTCCTCCTCCTCGTCCTCCTCCTCCTCCCGCCTCGGCTCTCGGCACCGCCGGCCCAACCTACCCCCTTCTACTTCAGATACCCGGGGAGGCGCTAGTAACGCCGACGCCAACGCTCGCGGGCACGGACGGCGGCGGGCTCGTCCGCGGGGAGCACTCCCGACAACGGTTTTCTTTTTTTTTTCCTTCCCCCGCCCCTCGGCAACCGTCTCCGGCGCCTGACAACCGCTCGGGGAGCTGCGCAGCACAGACACTGACAAGGGGGGATGGGAGGGAGCGAGCGAGGCGGAGGAGGAGGAGGGGGGCGGGGCCGAGCGCCCCCGCCGGCCGCGCTGCTCTCGCGAGACTTGACTCATCTCGGCCGGTCTCGGCGAGGGCGGGGCGACGCGCACCTGCGCACTAGGGGCCTTACCCCGGGTCGCGGGCTGTGGCCGACTCCGTGGCGGACCCAACCGCCCGCGGGTCCTCGGCGCTCGTCTTGGCGAGGGCGTGAGTCGGTTCTGAGGTGCCGCGGTTTTGCTCAGGCTCTTTCCGGCTCCGCTGGGAGGAAATCCCATCTCAGGGCGCGCCCTCGCCCAGCGTGGACGGAGCCACGTGGTTCTGCGCCGCCGCGCCCCCCCCCCCCAAACCAGGGAAAGGCTTTTCTTGTCCACCATGTTTGCATTATGCAATGAGAAAGAACGCGTGTTCGGCCTCAGAGGGTACCCAGATCCGCAGATACCCAGCAGGATGGCGGGCCCAGCCTGGGGTTTTGATTGGTTTCCTACCTGCCGTGTTTAATTTTTCTCTCCATTAAACCCAGGGACAGATCAGGGGCTCAGGGCAGCTGACTTCGTTTTCTAGAGAGTTTGGTATTCCTGAAAACGATGCTTCACAGGCGACACCAAGGTTTTTTGAGGTTCCGTGCTGGTACCACGGTTCCTCATGACACCCCTATGGCCTTTTAAGTTTTAACACAAATGGCACATGGAAAAATCTGTGGGAAGGTGGAGAGCAATCTTGGGGTAAGAGACAGAGAGCAGGAGCTGGAGAGATGGCTCAGCGGCTAAGAGCCCTGGCTGCACCCCAGAGGTCCTGAGTTCAATTCTCAGCAACCACATGGTGGCTCGCAACCATCTATAGTAGGATCTGATGCCCTGTTCTCATAAAAAGTTGTACATGCAGTTTAGTCATAGGCCAGGCAGGACGGGTGAAGGCTGTAAACGTGAATGGGGATAACAATTGTAGTCATCCTTCAATGAGCAGTTCAAAGATTTCTTTGTGCTAAAGAGACTGGGAAGCCCATCAGGAGTGGAGTGGGGCTGGGAGGGACCTTAGCAGTGGAGAAGGATGAGTTAATAAACCATGAGATTTTGTGTGTGTGTGTGTGTGTGTGTGTGTGTGTCTGTCTGTCTGTCTGTCTGTCTGTGTTTAGACTGGAGCCAGGAGGCCAATTACTTAGTTTCTGGTATGGAAACTTCCACTTCACAGCTTTAATTCATCTTCAAACCTACTTAAATTTCTTTAGTACTCTTCTGATTTTAACCCAGAATATTCTTCAGAGTAAGGGGGGTGGGGTGGGGCGCACCATGATTGTAATTCTAGACAAGAAAACCAAAAGATGTTGCAGAAGCCATAATAGCTCGGGTTTATGAAGAACTTACTGGCACTAGGTATGGGTAGCAAATCACTGTCTTTGTTCTTGGGTAGTCAAAGATATCCTTGAACTCCTGACCCTCTTACCTCTATGTCAACTGTGTCTCCATAGCCCTAAAAGGTGGTATTCATTTCACAGATGCTGTGCCTAATCCCAGAACAATGAAAATAGTTGCTGAAGGTATAGAGCCGAGTGATGCAACTCTAAACCTGTGTGTGTGTGTGTGTGTGTGTGTGTGTGTGTGTGTGTGTGTGTTTACAAGTAAGTTAATAGTTTACTGGTTGGAGACTTTTGCTGAAGCTATGCTATTGTTACTATAAGCCCCTAAAGTCTTCCCTTTCTTTTAATAGCTGCGGATTGAATTTAGGGCCTAAAGCATGTTCTCCCTTTAAAAAGTAATTGGTTTATTAGCAAAACTCGCAGCTCCACACTTAGGATGAATTCTCCCCCGGGCCTTCCTTCCATGGATTTAAATTACATGGCTTCTTTATTCTTTCATTCTTTCAACCCGGTTTGGTAGGTGGAATTTTGTAATCCCTTTCGCTCTTCGCCTGGAATTCAGTCCACTTACTGCCTGAATGAATTTGGCATTCTTTGCACACACTTTGTGTGGTTATGGGCGACAAGCCTCACATCATTCTCGTGAATCTGATGTGTGACTTTTCACCACCCAGTAGTGATGTTTCTCTTGGAGGATTTTGTTGTTGTTGTTTTTCATAATTTCTTTATGGCAAGCACTCTTTACAAACACCATGAAGATTTAGAAGGCCTTTTGCCTTTTTATTACAGCAAGGAGGAATTTTTTAGTTTAAAGATGCATTATGCCGTGGTAAACGTAATTTTTATTAGCTTCCTCCCCCACACATTTGAACCCTGTGTTAGTAAGGCTTGGTGCAATTGGACCCTGCTGCGTCTCCAGTGATGCCTACAGAATTGTTTCCAGATTGATCGCTAAGGAATTGTTTCCATGGAGATGGTTACAAGTCAGGGCTCCCAGCGGCTTTCTTGATCTCCCCTCTTTTTATCCTTCTTCCCTCCCCTTCCCCCATCTCCCTACCACCCCTCCCTTTCTCTCTCTTTCCTCTCTGGGCATAGAGATCAGAGGGACCCTGAAGGGGATTTTTGTTACAGTTTACAATGAGAAAAATGAAGCAGCAGGAGGAAATGGAAGTACCCAGCCTCCCAGCGGAAAACAATACGAGGCCCACGTGACCACGTATTAAACCATCAGCATGAAAAGGAGAGGAAAATTCCATGCAGGCCTGCCTGAAAATGAAAGAGAAATTGAGAGATTGCATTCTCTTGGGGCAGACAGAGCACATTAGCTAAAACCTAGTTTACGATCGATGTTCATATATCCCTGATGATCCTGCGGAGTATCATTAACACGGCATTATCATAACCATTTTGCCCGTATATGAAAACGAACCAAGAGCAAAACAAGCCACAGAAATGTATGGCGTTGTGTCTGATCAGTGTTTAATGGCTTTGTCACAGCAGCTCTGACAAAACCTTCCTGAGGGGCTTCTTCGGTTTATGCCCTGCTATCCGGTGTCTTTAGGAAAGGACCACCTTCCTCTCATGACCATTGCTGTTTCTCAGGGCGAAGATTTCATTCCCAAGACTTTGCTTAAATGACTTCCCTGGGAACTATGGAAACCAAGGGACCTCATCTAGGATGACTCTAAGTAAACAAATGGTAGCTAGCCCTAAGGCAGGAAGCTCCTCAGCCATTCATTCTTTGTATTTGAGAATCTGTGCTTGTGTGTGCATGGAGGCCAGAGCGCAAGCATCTTCAGATTTCTGTCTTCTCTTTTTAGCAGTGTGTGTGTGTGTGTGTGTGTGTGTGTGTGTGTGTGTGTGTGCCCGCCCAGGCCAGACTAGCTGGTCAGCGAGCCCCCAGAGATTCTCGGGTCTCTGCCCCATGTCCAGCTGCTTTTCCATGGGCTCAGACTCAGCTCCCCATGCTTGTAGGGCAAGCACTCGGCCAGATGAGCCATATCTTCAGCCCCATTTTTTTTTTTTAAATATTCCAAATGCTGAACATTTATGCTCAGTGATTACTGTGGGTGCCAGGGGGTGGGGGGTGGGGCAGGACAGATCACCACAGTGGCTTTTAGAATGTTTAAGTGGCAACTCTATAGAAAATTCAACATAGACCATTTCTCTCAACACAGTTTTATAGTTTTCTATGTGTGCTGCTTTTTGAGACTTGTTACCTAGCCCAGGCTCCTCTGGTATTCTCCATTCTCCGTACTCTATACTCCATTCAGTCCACACGTGCTATTGACATGTGTGTATCACCACACCTAGCTTTTATGCATCTTTTTGTTCCAAGATTTAGGTTTATGTATATGTGTGTGTGCATGTGTACATGAGTTTATGTGCACTATGTACTCACAGGTGCCCCCAGAGGCCAGAAGGCATTGGATCTCATGGAAACTGGAGTCACGGGCAATTGTGAGCCACCTAATGTGGGTTCTGGGGACCAAACCCTGGTCCTCTTCGAGGGCAGTGAGCACACATTACTGCTGAGCCATCTCTCTAGTCCTGCTTTTAAGCTTTTAGGGGTAGACACAAATAGGCTTCGTTGTATATGTACATATGTTTCTTCATGTAAAACAGCAATGATGGTTACACTTAGCAGCAGAGACTTTACCTCATATTTACCAGAGTCCAGCAAAGTCAGTGTATGTGTTGGTGTGTGTGCACACACATGCATAACTGAGACCTAGTAAACTTATGAATGTGGCCATGCTTGACTTTTTGCATGGGTGCTAGGGTTCCGAACTCAGGTCCTCAACCTTGTGTAGCAAGCCTCTGACACACTGAGCCTTCTCCCCAGCCCACAGAGTTATTTTGTAGACCAAGCAATTGAAGAATAGTTGGGCATAATGTAATGCTTTTCTTTTACTTTGGTAAATCAATGTCAAACTTTAATAACCTTCATAATCAGTGAATAGGAGGCCCGAGTTCCAATCTAGTCCTACATACTTGCCTACACCAGCTGCCAGTTAACTTTTCAGAACCTCAGTTTCTCAATCTCTTATATGGGCTGTTAGGATAAAATTAGAAATGGAAACTTACAAGCCAGGCATGGTGGCACTTGTCTTTAATCCCAGCACTTCGGAGGCAGAGGCAGGTAGATCTCTGAGTTCAAGGCCAGCCTGGTCTACAGAGGGGGTTGTAGGACAACCAGGGCTGTGTAGAGAGCCCCTGTCTTGAAAAAACAAAAAAGAAGAGAAATTGAGGTATAGATAACTATAGTTCTACCATATCTCATATGTCCTTGTTTATGGCATTGTTGATAAACTTGGTTTCTGTTATGTAAACATAATTAATAGTGAATTCAATAGAGATTTAATTTTTAATGTTGTTTTATCTGTATGGATGTCCTGCCTGCACAAATACTTGTGTATCACTTGTGTGCCTGGTGCCCAAGGAGGCCAGATAGGGTGTCAGATCCCCTGCAACTGCAGTTACAGATTGTTGTGAGCTGCCATGTGGGTGCTGGGAATCGAATCTGGGTCCTCTGAAAGAACAGTCAGCGCTTTTAACCAGTGAGCCATCTCTCCAGCCCCAGGAGAGACTGTTTTTAGTACTGTGTCTTAAATAATGTGTTGAGGGCTAGTGAGATGGCTTATTGGGTAAAGTACCAGCCAACAAGTTAGTCTGAGTTTGATCCTTGGGACTCACAGGTGGAAAGAGAGAACCAGCTCCCACAGGTTGTCCTCTGACCTCTACACACATTTCATGGCAAGACACACATTCCCCCAACACATACACAAAAGAAAGCTCAGTGGTTAAGAGCACTAGGCTGCACTTCCCAAGGACCCATGCTTGTTTCCCATACCCATCTGTAACTCCTGTTCCAAGAAACTTGACACCTTCTTTTGGCCTCATTGGGCACCAGACATAATGTGGTGCACAGATGTACATGCAGGCAAAGCACACATATGTAAAAAAAAAAAAAAAAGGAGATAATAAATTTATTAAATAATGAATTAATACATTTTATATGTATGTGCCTCAACCTCTCAAGTGTTGAGATTACAGGTGTGAGCTACCCTGCCTGACACAATTTCCATTTTTATTGAGAACTGGATGCTTGCATAAGAAGGAACTGTTTTCATTTTTGTGATAGTGTGGTGATATATTGTGTCCCCCCAATACATTGTGCACCTTAATAAACTTATCTGGGGTCAGAGAACAGAACAGCCACAATATTAAACATAGAGGTTCGGCAGTGGTAGCACACGCCTTTAATCCTAGCATTCCAGAGGCAGAGATCCACCTGGATCTCTGAGTTCAAAGCCACACTGGAAACAGCCAGGCATGGTGGCTCACGCCTTTAATCCCAGGAAGTGATGGCAGAAAGCAGAAAGGTATATAAGGCATGAAGACCAATCTGGTTAAGCTTTTAGGCTTTTGAGCAGCAGTTCAGCTGAGATCTATTTGGATGAGGACACAGAAGCTTCCAGTCTGAGGAAACAAGATCAGCTGAGGAACTGGCGAGGTGAGGAAGCTGTGGCCTGTTCTATCTCTCTGATCTTCCAGCATTCACCCCAATACCTGGCTTCCGGTTTGATTTTATTAATAAGACCTGCTAAGATACTTGCTATGTAATAGCAACACTATAACTTTTACTTATGATTTTGTTATTTTTTATTTTGGCAATGCTGGGGATTGATCTGAAGATTCACACATGCTAGGCAGGTCCTCTACCACTGAGCTACACAATTCCTTTTTATAATTTTGTGTGAAGGGGCTGGAAGAGTTAGTATGTGGATAATATAATGGATTACTTCATAGTTTCCCAGATCAGCATTTGATTTGATGGTGAGGATCAACTTGTTGTTTAATTAGATAATTATATTTTTTCTTCCTTTCTTTCTTTTTTCTTTTCTTCTTCTTCTTTTTTTTTTTTCTGAGACAGGGTCTCATGTAGCCCAGGCTGACCTCAAACTGGCTATGTAGATGATGATGGCCATGAGCTATAGTGATCCTTCTGCTCCCATCTCCAAGCGCTGGAGTAGAACTATGCTCCACTCTGTCTGTTTTGTGGTGCTAGGGAGCCATTCCAGAGCTTCTCGTATGCTAGGCCAACACTCTGCCAACAGAACGTCACCCTCAGCCTCTAATCAGGTCATCCGAGATTGTGTGGGAGTGACTGGAGAAGGAGAAGGCACAGCAGAGGTGAGGAGCATCCGTCCAGAAGAGAGGTACTGGGGACAGATGCAGCTCCTTGTGCTGCATCACCCCAGTAACGCTCTGCAAGCAGAGGCTGGGGGTGAAAGTTCAAGGGCAGCCTGAGCTACATAGTGAGTTCCACGCCATCCTAACACATGTATCCAGAGAGAGCTTGCTTTAAAAAAGCAAACAAACCAGACAGCAACACAACCCTAAAAAGAACCTGTTGTTCAGGGTTGGAGAAATGGTCCAGTAGTTACAAGTGCTTGCTGTGGGCTGGAGAGATGGCTCAGTTTGTAAGAGCACTGGCTGCTCTTGCAGAGGTCCTAGGTTTAATTTTCAGCACCCACGTGGCAGTTCACAACCACCCAAAACTGCAGTTCAAGGGGACCTGACTCCCTGTTCTGACCTGTGGGCACCGGGAATGCAACATGGTGCATAGACATACGTGCAGGCAAAACACTCATACACATAAAATAAACCTACATAAATAAACCCTTTTAAAAAAAAAAAGGTATATGCTGCCTGCTCCCAGCACCCACATCAGGCACCTCACCACTGCCTGCAAATCCAGCACCAGGAGATTGGGTGCACGCCACACACGACATACACTCACACAGACTGCTCTAGTTAGCTTCCTATTACTGAGATAAAGACCATGACCAAAAGCAAAGGAAAGGATTGGCTTGGGCTTTCCCATCTCGTCACCGAGGGAAGGCAAGGCAAGAACTCAAGCAGGGCAGGGACCTGGAGACAGAAACCGAAGCAGAGACTGTGGAAGAAGGCTGCTGTTCCCAGTGATCCCCAGAAACTGGAGTTAGAGACAGTTGTGAGCTGCGAGCTGCCAAGACTCCAGTTCCTTTGAATTACTCCGTAGTGCCTACTGCCTTGTTGGCTTTGAACACATTAAAAGTGTACTGTATTAGGGTTCTCTAGAGGAACAGAACTTAGAGGATGAGTCTACCTACACACACACACACACACACACACACACACACACACACACACACACATACCTAAGTATAGAATATATTCTAATAAATCCCCTTTATATATACATATATAATATTATCTAATAAGTAAAATGTATGTATATATAAAGGGGACTTATTAGAGTGGCTTATAGGCTGTGGTCCAGCTCATCCAACAATGGCTGCCTACCAACAGAAAGTCCAAGAGTCCAGGAGTTGCTCAGTCCCCAAGGCTGGATGTCTCAGCTGGTCCTCAGTAGAGGAAGTAGGTGCTGGTGTCAGTAAAGGAATGGACTTTTTATGATGAGAGTGAGGGCAAGCTGACAGAGGGAGAGAGAGACAGAGAGCTTCCTTCTTCCATGTTCTTTATACAGGCCTCCAGCAGGAGGTATGCTCCAGATTGAAGGAGAATCTTCCCACCTCAAATATCTAGATTAGAAGTGGCTCTTCCTACTTCAAATGAATTCATTAGGAAAAAAAAAAAATCCTCGCAGGTGTGCCCAGTCATTTGGGTTTTAGTTAATTTCAAATGTAGTCCTGTTGGCAACCAAGAACAGACATCACACATACCATCTTACGCAGGGGCCAGCGCTTGCCCACGAGGACTTGCTCCTTGTGGCTAACTCGGCCAGCTTTCTTGAACCACCAAGAACCACGTGCCCGGAGGAAGCATTGCCCACAGTGGGCTGGGTCCTCCTGCATCATCTGTCATTCAAGAAAATGCCCTACAGGCCTGCCTGCAGCTCAGTCTGGTGGAGGCATTTTCTTAATTGAAGCTCTCTCTTCCCAGACGACTCTAGCTTGTGTCAAGTTGGCAAAAAACTAAATAGCAAACAGACATTGGTGCATATACATAAATAAAATCTTAAAACAACAACAAAACAAGCAGAAAGTAGGCATCAAAATCTCCAATTGTTATTGTTGAATTGTCTGTTTCTTCCTTTTGCTCTGTTAATTTCACATTTTGAATCTGTTAATAGGTGCTTGTTATTTTTGTCATATCTTCTTTGTGGATTAATCCTTTTATTACACATCCTCCTTTGTTTTTAGTAATAACTTTTGTCTTAAAACCTATCCGGGCAGTGGTGGCGCACGCCTGTAATCCCAGCACTTGGGAGGCAGAGGCAGATGGATCTCTGTGAGTTTCGAGGCCAGCCTGGGCTACAGAGCTAGTCCAGGACAGGCTCCAAAGCTACAGAGAAACCCTGTCTTGAAAAACCAAAACAAAACACAAAAACAAACAAACAAACAAAAAAAAACGTATTTTATAGTGAGTTGGAGAGATGGCTCAATGGTTGAGGGCACTTCCCGGAAGACCTGGGTTCAATTTTCAACACCCACTCAGTGGTGAGAGAGCAAGACAAACTCCATTTTAAAGAAAACTTCATTTCTAGCAATACTAAGATAAAAGCTGAACCAAGCTCCAGAGACATAAACACCTAGCTAAGACTTGGGTCAAGGCGATCCCCCGCCCCCAGGGTAGGTAGGCTGCTGGCCAAGAAATAGTTATGAAGCTAAAACAAAGACTTAATCCATCAAAGTCTCCAATAATCCGGGGAGAGTCTCCAACTGTGTTTTGTCTTTTGTAGTTCTTCTCTTGGCTAAATGTTCCTGTTAGCTGAAGTATGACCCTGAAATGCAAAGGCTTGTACCCCCTAGCTTGTGGTTTTTCCCTTTAAAAACCCTTCACTCTGAGAGCACAGGGCTGCTCTCCTTCACCTGGCTAGCCAGTGTGTTGGACGCGGACCAAGTCTGGGCTTGCTTGTTTTCAATAAACCCCTTTGTACTTGCATCGGATATCGGCTCTGTGGTGATCTTGCTTGGGGGGGGGTCTCATGACATAGACACAACAGTGGCTCACAAACAATCCGTAATTCCAGTTACAAGGGTCTGATGCCCTCTTCTGGTTTCCTTGGGTACCGGGCACCACATGTGTGGTGTACATACATGCAGGCAAAGCACCCATACATATAAAATTTTAAAAAATAAATCTATTACATAGTCACTCTGATTTGTTCTTTCTTTTTCTCAGTCCTCCCCTGCCCCATTGCCCTGGTCCCTCCACCTCCATGAGTCTCTTTATGCAGACTAAGATGCTGGGGACATCTGAGACATTGTTCAG
Source organism: Onychomys torridus (assembly GCF_903995425.1). Taxonomy (NCBI): domain Eukaryota; kingdom Metazoa; phylum Chordata; class Mammalia; order Rodentia; family Cricetidae; genus Onychomys; species Onychomys torridus. The sequence goes on from NC_050460.1 coordinate 45,185,402, forward strand.
CCAGGGCAGGTTTCTCTTCAGCATGCACCTTACAGGCTCCCTAGGGAGCGGCACAGCCTGACTTAAGTTTTCAGGTCACAATCATGAGTTCATTTCATTCTATTATTTGTAGTCAGATTTCAAATGTGGTCCAATATCAGACTGACTGTGTCCCTCAGTTCAACTCTCCTCTCTACTGATGTACAGTTGTTGAGGCAGAGGTAAGCCGGGCATGGTGGTGTATGCCTTTGATCTCACCACTCAGGAGGCAGAGGCAGACAGATCTGTGAATTCCAATCCAGCCTGACCTACCTACACGATGAGCTCCAGGCCAGCCAGGACTACACAGTAATACCCTATCTCAAAACAAAAGAAACAACAGTAAAAGTTTTGGACCCACACTGTCCTCCAGCCTCTGCTGCAGAGATCAGAGAGCATGCTGGGAAATAAACATCAGTCAGGTGATGGAAACTTTGTCTTAGCCTGTGAGGCTTAGTCTTGATTTTTTATTTGTTTTTGTTTTAATAATCCTCATTATTCCCCCCATTTTTTAAAATTGAAAATGAATTTATCATACCATATATTCTGGTCATGGTTTCTCTCTCTCATCTCCTCCTAGGTCCTCCCCACCCCTCCACTCATCCAATCCCACACCTTCTTTCTCTCTCACTTTAGAAAACAGACAGGCAAACAAACAAACAAAAAACAGAAAACAAAGAAAGAGCACAAAAAGCCACACACATCATTAAAACACAAAATCTAAAACCATAATTTACAAGCAAAGGACCAGTAAGGTAAAAAGTGCCCAAAAAAAGCAATATTAGAAAAAACAAAAAAACAACAACAACAAAAAACCCCAACAAAACAAAAAAAAAACCAAACAAACCCCTCCAGAAATACCACTGAATTCAGTTTGTGTTGGCCATCTACTGTTGGGTGTGGGGCCTGACCTTAATTATGATGTATATACCCAATGAGACTCCATTGGAGAAAAAAAACCTAATTTTTCCTTGGCAAGTGGTTACCATTTGGAGATAGCTTCTTGGCTTAAGGATGGGAGTTTGTGTCCACTTTCCCCTCCACGTACTAGGACCCCATCTGACTGGGACCTGTGCATGCAGCCACGGTCTCTGTGAGTTCATATGTGCCAGTCCTGTTGTGTCTAGAAGACATCGTTCTCTTGTGTCCTTCATCCCCTCTGGCTCTTACAATTTTTCCACCTCTTCTGAATCTACCGATCCCCGAGGGGAGGGGCTTAATGAAGACAGCTCATTTAGGACTGAGTGTTCCAAGGTTTCTCATTCTCTGCACATTGCCCACTTGTGGGTCTCTGTATTTGTTCCCATCTATTGCGGGAAGAAGCTTCTCTGATGATGGCTGAGCGAGACACCGATCTTGCCCGATGGGTAGAGCAGAATGTCAATTTCAATCAGACAGTGGTTGGTTACTCCCATGACTCTTGTGCCACTATCACACTCCTGTGTCATGTGGGCAGGTCACTGCTGTGGACAGGATATTTTGTAGCTGGTTTGGTGGTTACCTTTCTTCTCTGGTAGTGTGGAGAGTACCTTCTGGTACTGTAAACACTAGTCAGTAGGGGTAAGGGCTCTAATTAGGCACCAGCTCAACTTCAAGAGACTGTAGGTGTTGCCTTCAGCAATGGGGCCTTACCGTCAGTTTGTGGAGGGCAACCAACAGCCTTGGCAATAGCTTGAGCTGTTTGAGGGTTTCTCTGGGGCCCTTTTGGCCAACAACTCAGTTAGGTGTGACTCATTCCTGACACTGGAGGTTTGCCCTTCTGTGGCAAAAGATGTCTAGTTGGGCTTTGACCCCCTGTTATTTGGCAAGACCATTTAGATTTCATTCACATCTGTATGTATTTTAAGAAGCATCTACTGTGGTAGGTTTCCATGTGACCCCTCAAATAATGGCTCTTAATGTTAATTGTTCCCTGCCTCTCTCCATTTAATACTCCTATTCCAATCTCTCCCTGTCTTCCATAACTATATAAATTCTATCCTCTTCCTTGGGAGAATCTATCCTTTACCCTAGTTTTTTATACCCAACCTCTTACTCTATACCTAACCTCTGTGATTATACAGATTGTATTATGCCAATCAAAAGCTTAAAAGCAGCTGGGTGGTGGTGGTGCATGCCTTTGATTTCAGCACTCGGAAGGCAGAGGCAGGAGGTCAGCCTGGTCTACAAAGTCAGTTTCAGGACAGCCAAAGCTACACAGAGAAACTCTGTCTTGAAACACACATCTCCCCCAAAAACTTAAAAGTTAATGGCCACATATATGAGACTACATATGCAATATTTGTCGTTTGGGGTCTGGGTTACCTCATTCAGGGTGGTATTTTGCTAGCTCCATCCATTTACCTGCAAATTTCATTAAAAAAAATACCTGAATAATATTCCATTGTGTAAATGTACCCCATTTTCATTATCCATTTGTCAGTTGATGGACAGCTAGGCTGTTTCCAATTTCTGGCTCTTATGATTAGAGAACAACGAACATGGATCAAAAGTGTCTCTGTAGTAGGATGGAGAGTCCTCTGGTAGATGCCCAAGTGTGGATCTTGAGGTAGATCTACCCCAGCTTCCTGAGGAACTTCCACACTGATTTCCATAGTGGCTGTCCAGGTTTGCACTTCCACCAGAAATAGATGAGTGCGTCTTTTGTCCCCAATCCTCACCAGCATGAACTGTCATTTGTCTTGTTGCCCTTGGCCATTCTCACTTGTATAAATTTTGAAATCTCAAAGTAGTTTTAATTTGCATTTTCTTTGACAGTTAAGGATGTTGAACATTTCTTGAGTGTTTCTCAGCCACTTGTATTTCCTCTTTGGAGAACTGTTTAGTTCTTGTTTTGTTTTCTTTCAAGACAAGATTTCTCTGTGTAGCTCTGGCTGTCCTGGAACTCACTTTGTAGATGAGGCTGACCTGGAATTCACAGAGATCCACCTGCCTCTGCCTCCCGAGTGCTGGGATTAAAGGCGTGTGCCACCACTGCCCAGCCAGAAAGTCTTTTCTTGTGCCAAGAGTTCAAGACTATTCTCCACTTTTTCTTCTATCAGATTCAAGGTATTTGGCCTGATGTTGAGGTCCTTGATCCCTTTGGAGTTGAGTTTTGTGCAGGGTGATAAATATGGATCTACTTGTATTCTTGTGCAAGCAGCCATACAGTTGGACCAGCACCATTTGTTGAAGACGCTATCTTTTTTCCAGTGTGTAATTACTGGCTTCTTTGTCAACATTGGGTGTCCATAGGTGTGTGGACCTATGTCTGAGTCTTCAAGTCCATTGATCAACATGTCTGTTTTGATGCCAATACTATGTTGTGTTTTTAATTATTATTACTATAGCTCTGTAGTATAGCTTGACATGGGGATAATACCACTAGCAATTTTTATTATTCAGGAGTATTTTGACTATCTGAGGTTTTGTGTTTCTATATGAAGCTGGAAATTGTTCTTTAAATTTCTGTGAATGGGGGGAGTATGGAAAAAAATTTCTGTGAATAATTATGTGGAATTTTGATGGGGATTGTGTTTAATCTGTTGTTACTTTTGGTAGGATATCCATTTTCACTATATTAATCCTACTGATCAAGTATGGGAGGTCTTTCCATCTTCTGATATCTTCTTCAGTTTCTTTCTTCAATGTCTTTGTTTTTTTTTTGTTTGTTTGTTTTTTTTTTTTTCCAGAGCTGAGGACCGAACCCAGGGCCTTGCACTTGCTAGGCAAGCGCTCTACCACTGAGCTAAATCCCCAACCCCTTTCTTCAATGTCTTAAAGTTTTTATTACATTAATCTTTCACTTGCTTGCTTAGAGTCCCGTCCCCACCCCCTTTCAAGCGATTGTGAAAGGCATTGTTCCCTGATTTCTTTCTTGGTCTCTTGATTGTAAAAGGCATTGTTCCCTGACTTCTTTCTTGGTCTGCTTGTCATTTACATATAGGAAAGCTACTGATTGTTGTGCTAATTTTGTATCCTGTTACTCTTTTTGTTTTGTTTTGGGTTTTTGAGGCATTTTCATTCTCTCTCTCTCTCTCTCTCTCTCTCTCTCTCTCTCTCTGCTTCCTGGCTGCCACCCCATACCTGCTCTTAACCCACATGGTTCCTGAACCCTCTACAGGAGCCAGAATTCTACAGAACAGAATCCAAGCGCAAGTTGTTCTCCGTTACTTGGTCACAATGATGCACCCAGTGTTCTGTCTGCATGTATGTCTGCAGGCCAGAAGAGGGCGCCAGACCTCATTACAGATGGTGGTGGAACACTTTGGTTGCTGGGAATTGAACTCAGGACCACCACTCTGTTGCTTCGTGCTTGCACAAAGGCTCTAGGTGGCCAAGTTACCAGCTTGAGGTCGTGTCAGGTGTTCACGGATGTAGTTCTCGAATAGGGGCAGAGCCCTGTACCTGTGCATTGCCTTCTAGACTCCCAGGAACACACCAGAGTCTCCCTCCACCCCCACGGCCGGCCATCTTTCTTCTTTCAGTGGTAAGAATTGAACCCAAGGCCTCTCATATAGTAGACAATTCCCAGGCCATGTCAGTCAGAGCTACCAGCCTCCCTTCCAGGTCTGGAGAGATGGCTCAGCAGTTAAGAGTACTTGCCGTTCTGTTTGCTTTTGGTTTTTGGTTTTTGGTCTGTTCTACATTTTGTTTATTTGTGTTGTTATTATTTTTGTTTTGAGACAAGGTCTTGCTATGTATCCTTGGCTGTCCTGGAACTCTCTATGTAGACCAGGCTGGCCTCAAACTCACGGAGATCCACGTGTCTCTGCCTCCTTGGTGCTGGAATCAAAAGTGTGCTCCACTAAGCACAGCCTCACTTGCTATTTTTGCGGAGTCCCTGGGCTCAGTTCCCAGTACCCGCTCACAGACCCCTGTAACTCCAGCTCCAGGGAATCCAATGTCCTCTTTCTTCCTCGTGTAGGTGCACATGTGCACACACATTAGAATAAAGTGTAAAGACAAATTCTTCTCAGCGTCTCAGGAGCTCGTGCTATTATTTCTTTTAAACATTTGCTTCAAGTCAGTTGTTTGCCTCAGTCACTTCCCTACAACTCAGGCAGACATAATGTTATTAAACAGTTGGTTGGCTGTTTTTGACAAACAATTCTGGAGAAAAAGCTGTTATTACTATGTGAACCGAATCGGGTTAATAGAAAAAGCCTTGCTATTGGGAGTCTGCCAGGAGAATAGCAGAGAGGCCAAGCTGTAATTCACTGTGAACGTATCACGTCGCTCTCAGAGACCGTCAGATTGTTCCAGAACGATGGTGGTCTCCTCTTCTTTCTGCTCCTCTTCCCCCTCCCCTTTCCTCCTCCTCCTCTTTCTCAATTTTATTTGTTTTTGAAAGAGGATATCACTCTGTAGTTCTGGCTTCCCTGGAACTCATTATGAAGATCAGGTTGGCCTTGAATATATGGCAAGCCTCCTCAGCCTCTTACATGCTGGCATTGCTGTTAGGTTCCAAACCCAGGACAAAGGCTGAGGTGCCTATTTAACATATCAAAATGGACCTGACCTCTGGGTCCTTCCTGCATCCCTAAGTCCCTGCCTGTTACAGGGTCCTCCTGGCTGGCATACTCCACCTGCACCCGGAACTCTCCCTAAATAATCCAACAGTTTTGGTTGCCTTTGGGCCTCCTGGCTGCTGCTCCTGGTTCCCCCTTCTCCCCTCTCCTCACATGGCACAGCTCAGCCTGGACATGTCCCCTCTGGACTCTCCCAGATGCTCCCGTCCCTGTCTCTACCTGTGCTCTTCCATATGCCTGTAATAAACCTTCTCCTCCATCATATCTAGGAACAGTCATGTTTCCTTCCTTTTTCTTTCTTTCTCTCTTCCTTCCTTCCTTCCTTCCTTCCTTCCTTTCTTTCTTTCTTTCTTTCTTTCTTTCTTTCTTTCTTTCTTTCTTTCTTTCTTTCATTCAATTACAGACATGAGTTACTAAGTCCGACAGGGTCTCTATGTAGCCCTGCCTTTCCTGGAACTCACTCTGTAGACCAGGCTGGCCTCGAACTCACAGAGAACCGCCTGCCTCTGCCTCCTGAATGCTGGGATCAAAGGCGTGCGCCGCCACCACCTGGATACCTCGAACTCTTGGTCCTCCTGCTTTCTGCCTCTCAAGTACTAGAATTCCAGAGAAAATAAATCTGTGCTTAAGACAGTCTGTGGTGTTTTGTTCTGGCATCCTGAGCTGACTAATACAGATCTGTTCCTTCTGGAGGTTTTGGGGGTGGGAGGTGTGGATTTGCCCTTTGCCTTTCTACCTCTTAAAGGTCCCTCATGTTCCTTAGTTTCTGGTGCCTTCCTCTATCATTGAAGCCAGAAGAATAGGATCTTCAAGTCATATATATATATATATATATATATTGCATACACACACTTCCTCATATTTGGCTATAGGAAGTTTTCCAAACCCTGTCCCTAAGACTCATTGCATAAGTGTAATTGAAACAGGTTAGGAATGCGCTTAGATAAAAGGGCACACCTTAATGCTAATCAACCTGGTGGAAGACATCCAAAATGTTCAGTTCAGACGTCCCTTGGCCTCTCTGTGCTTCAGTCCTTCCTCTCCAGTGTCGGGCACCACCCCTGCTGAAATGTCATTTTATCACCTGCTACCAGATGTGGGTGCTGGGAACTGCAACCGTGGTCCACGGCAAGAGTAGCAGATACTCTTGGCTGCTACTTTGGGACATTTACTGTGTGTTAGGCAGGAAGTTCAGAGACTGAACGCTTAAGGCCATCTAGCAGGTACCAGAAAGCTCTCTTTTGCCCGTATCTAGTCCCTTAGCTTTCTGTCTCCTTGCTTGTCATGGTCCAAAGACCAGGCTGCTGCATTTCTAGTATTGACATGTTCAGCCCAGGGGAAAAGGGGAAGGATGGGGTAGCCTATGCCCTTAGCTCTGTTCCCACTCATCGAGACAGACCATTCCTCCCAGTCTTTCTAACCATCTCTCCCTGAGACTTGTGGTCATCTAGCTGTAGGACGATCTTTTAAGATCGAGCATCTGGCAAAGGGAGGGAAATTGTCCTGAATTGGCAGGGACCTGGCGCATCCCTGGAACCAAACCAAAACCCAAGTTCTTTGAGGAAGAGAAGGTGGAGTTGGGTATGTTGCAGGTGGAGAGCTGGGGACATCTTGTTGTTGAATAAGTGAACGGCACGGGTTATTAGAGCTTTTGAGATCTATTCTTTTAAGAAGACTTTTGTTGTTGTTGGTTTGGGAAGCATTTCTAGAAACTTAAAAAAACAGTTAAGGGTAGGATTCTATCCTTCAGTAATGAATTTAATTAAAACCACGTACAAAGCCAGAGCTGGGTGTGGTGGTATATCCATGCTATGAGGCAAAGAATTTACCTGAGCCCAGGTGGCTGGGGCCAGTGTGTGCAGCAAGGTAAGGAAACCTCTCCCCCACAAACTAAAAAAAAAATCAGAAGCTTTGGAAGTTGTAAACCTTGTGCTTAGCATGACTGAGTCCCTGGATTTAATCCTCAACACACACACACACACACACACACACACACACACACACACACACACACACACACATAGATACAGATATATAGTTTGTTTGCTTTGGAAACATGCCTTCTCTGTGTAGGCCTGGCTGTCCTGGTACTCACTCTGTAGCTGATGCTGGCCTCGAACTCAGAGATGTGCCTGCTGGCTTTGCTCTCAGTCCTCCTGCCTTAGCCTCCCACAGGGTAATCACAAGGGAGCGAAGCCATGCCGGACCTTGAGAGGAGAGCTTGTCTGCGTGGGAAGGCTGCAAACAAAACCTGTTCCTCTCAGCCTCTCACGGACTTCCTTAAACAATGCCAGTTAGTCTCTGCTACTCTAGGAAGGAGGGTGGTTATGTTGCAGAGTTCTGTGTGTGGCGTGAAAAGTATTTCATTTAGCTAGTATGAAACAGGGTTTCTCTGTGTAGCCCTGGCTGTCCTAGAACTCACTCTGTAGACCAGGCTGGCCTCGAACTCACAGAGATCCGCCTGCCTCTGCCTCCAGAGTGCTGGGATTAAAGGTGTGTATCACCAAGGCTCCACTTCATGTAGCTAGTATTTTAAAACAAATTAAATGCAGAGGCTTTTAAAAGTAGGGGAATCACACTTTTTATTGTTTGTTTTGTGTTTTTGAGACAGGGTTTCTCTGTGTAGCTTTGCTCTGCCTCCCGAGTGCTGGGATTAAAGGTGTGCACCACCACCACCGGGCAGAATCACACATCTTTAGGTGCAGGTATGTTGGAGTAATTGAATTTTTATCTGGGAATCATTAGCTGTGTTTGTAGGAGTAAAACATTAACCTTTTTTTTTTTTTTTTTTTTTTTTTAACAACAGGAAGTGAAGCAGGCTCCCAGCAAGGCAGGGATCTCCCAGACAGAGCCGGTGAGGAAAATGAAGCTCCCGATTTTCATAGCAGATGCGTTCACGGCAACAGCTTTCCGGGGCAATCCTGCAGCCGTCTGCCTCGTGGAAAATGTAAGTCCTGGGTTCTCAAGGGCCGTGCCTGGAATTCTAGATGTGTGCAGAGCCCATGACTTGTGGAGAAGAAGTGAGACCATCCTGAGTGTTTGCCACTTAGCCTGTGTTCTTTGTCAGGGTGGTGACTGTGGTGTCTTCAGGCAATGACAGGATTGGCTACACCTGGAGTGAGTCAGAACCACAGAGAGTCCAGCACAGGGGAACTGGAGCCCGTTAAAGACGCAGCAGCGGGGAGTGGGGGTTCATATGCCTGTAACTGATGTTCCAAAGGATAAGGCAGCAGGGTCATGACGCTGAGGCCAGCCTAGGCTTTATAGAGAACAATCTTACAAAAATAAAAAGTAATAAATAATCAAACCATTATTTTATAAAAGAATGACTGGAGCTTCCTTTCAGAATTAGGTTATTGTTAAATTAGCACCAAAACTGAGCACAAAATTATAGGAGATCTGTGGGTAGGAATGGCTGAGAAGTCATTTGGCATTTCTATGTGGACATCCTGGGGTTTTTCAGCAGGGGCTGGTGAGACAGGGTCCACTATGCTACTCTGACTGGCTTGGAACTCCTTATGTAGCCCAGGTTACCCTCAGACTCCACTAGCCTCCTGAGTGCTGGGATTGCAGGGTTCATTATCATGCCTGGCTGCAGCCTCATCTATACCTCAGAAATGTAGACATTCTCTTCAGTGCCCTGCAAGGTGACTCAGCAGGTAAGGGTGCTTGCTGCTAAGCCTGAGGACCTGAGTTTGATCCCCGAGACTCCCATGGTGAAAGGAGGTGACTCCTGCAAATTGTCCTTTGGCTCTGCACCTGGGACCAGCGAGAGGGTTCAGTGAGTAAAGGTACCCGCTGCCAAGCCTGACTACCTGATGAGATCTCCAGGTTCCACATGGTGGAAGGAGAGAACAGTGTCTGCAAGGCCCCTCTGACCTCTACACACACACATACACACACACACACACACACACACACACACACACACACACACACACACAGAGTAACTGGAGCCTAATAAAAAAAGATGAAGCAGCTGCGGCAGGAGGATTATGAGTTTGAGGCCAGCCTGGGCTACATGGCAGGCTCTAGGCCAGCCTGGACTATTAATGAGAACTGTCTCAAAAACTAAAATAAATCTTACCCTTTTACTTAGAGCAGTTCACATAAAGGAGTTGGTTATCTGGGGCTAGAGAGATGACCCTTATCTCATCCCAGCTCTGAATCCATTAAGTAACCCTGCAGCTAGCCGCAGAGGGTAAAGGAATTACTAGGTTTTATCTAGTAAGACCAGAGCTTGGGAAGATTAGTGAGAGAATAATTAGCAACCAGATTCCAGATCCCAAATTTAGAACCTTCTATAGGATCAATCTGGCAAGTACAACTTCTTGTCAAACAATTGTGGAGTCGACTGTAATTGCCTGTCAAGAATTTAACTAGGGTTGGGGATTTAGCTCAGTGGTAGAGCACTTGCCTAGCAAGTGCAAGGCCCTGAGTTCGATCCTCAGCTCAGAAAAAAAAAAGAATTTAACTATGTCTGTCCCATGTCTCCATGCCACTCAATAAGTATATGTGTATATAACATATATACTTGTGTATGTATATCATACCCACACATACATATTTATAGGTATGAATATATGTGTCTGTGTATAGATAATTTACATATAAGCATATGTAAATATGTGCATATATTTGAGACAGAGTCTACGTAGCTGCCCTTTCACCAGATAATTTGTGTTGTTTCATAACTTTGATTATCTCCAGAACACTAATATCAATAAACACTGGAGCTAAAGGCTCTGTCTCAATTTTTAAAAAAGATTTATTTGTTTTATGTCTGTGGGTGTTTTGTCTGCATGTCCATCTGCACACACAGATTCCATGGGACTGCAGTTGTAGACGGTTGTGAGCCTCCATATAGGTGCTGGAGTTGAACCCGAGGCCTCTGCAAGAATGGTCAGTGCTCTTAACTGCTGGGCTGTCTCTCCAACCCTCTCTCTCTTTATCTACTTGCCCATTAAAGTATGTTTTTTGATTTTTGTTTGTTTGTTTGTTTTTGACACAGAGTTTCTCTGTGTAGTCCTGGCTGTTCTGGAACTCAGTCTGTAGACCACACTGGCCTCAAACTCACACCTGCCTCTGCCTCGGGAGTGCTGGGATCACAGATGTATGCTACCACCACCTGGTTAAAATATGTTTTATGTTACTTATCTTTTTCTTTTTTGTGGTCTTGCTGTGTTTGCTTGTTTGTTTATTTGCAACAGAGTATCACTATGTAGACCAGGCTGGTGGTGAATTTACAGAGCTTCCCCTGCCTTTGTGTCTGAGTGCTGGGATTAAATGGTGTACACCACCATGCCCAGAATTTACATATTCAAAACCTAGGAAATAAAGATTGAAGTATATAGCCAGGCCCTAGGGGTCTACAGATGTCTCAACAACCCCCACTCCCCACCAAAAAGATTTAAGTATAGTCTAAGATTCTTCTAGACTTAGAAGATAAAAGGAGGGATGGAGGACATTAAAATGAGAAAGACTGGGCCAGGCAGTGGTGGCGCACTCCTTTAATCCCAGCACTGGGGAGGCGGAAGCAGAGGCAGGTGGATCTCTGAGTTCAAGGCCAGCCTGGTCTACATAGTAAGTAACCTACATACAGGCTCCGAAGTTACAGAGAAACCCTGTTTCAAAAAACCAAAATGAGGTTGGGGATTTAGCTCAGTGGTAGAGTGCTTGCCTAGCAAGTGCAAGGCCCTAGGTTCGGTCCTCAGCTCTGGCAAAAACAAAAAAACAAAAAAAACAACGATTTGACTGAGATGAAACTTAGGCTAAACTTTGTACTTTGAGCTTTTTGAAAACTTGATGAAAGGCTAATGTAGGGATTGGGAATGTGTCTCACCAGTGTGAAGTCCTGGGTTTGATCTCTAGCCCCACATAAATCAGGACTGGTGGAGCACCCCTGTAATCAGGAGTTAAAGGTCAACCCTAGCCACATAGGAAATTCCAAGCCAGCCTGGGCTACGTGGGACTATATCTCAAAAACAAAACAAAAACATAAAGTTGTGTAAAGAAAAGGAACAGTTCTAAACAAGAATATCCCAAGAGCTTCTATAATATTCTATTTTGTTTTTAAGACATTTATCTCTTGAAACTTTCATATAAGGAACCCATAATATTGTATACCAGATCAAAGCAAAGACAGATTAAAGGTTAAACAAAAAAATGGAACAAATAGCTTAAAAAAATTAATACTTAAAAAAGTAGCCATCTAGAGCTGGGCATGGTAGTGCACACCTTTAATTCCAGCACTTAGGAGACAGAGGCAGGCAGATCTCTGGGCCATACCCACTGTGCCAACCTCAGTGTTCATGTTCGTGTTCATGTGTGTGTGTTTATGCTACAAAAAATGTATTAGATTGAATTTGAGGAAAGGAAATCCCGTGAGGGAAGAGGTATTAACATGAGAATTCTGCTTCCTGTGTACCCCACTGGCTTCTAGCACATGGTCTCCAGCGTTGGAGCAGTGAGTGTGGGATGACTCAGTCAATGTTGTTCACATATCACATTAACTCACACCGCCATCTAGAAGTGAGCATATTATTATTGTCCTTACCTTTCAGATCAAAGAACAGAGGCAGAGGACAGTTCCATGATTTCCTGGGGTCACTCACTGCTAAGTGGCCTGCCCGACGGCAGAGCCCCACCATCTCCACCCTCACAGCAGCACACCACATCTCCCAGATGGCCATGTTCAGTCAGCAAACCCTCTGAGGGCCTACTCCCCTACCCCCCACTGACTTGTGTCAACACGCTGTGCCTGGCATGTGGGAGGCACGAGGTAGGAACGTGCAGAAAGATAGGAAGATGTTATAATAGAGTGAATTGTGGCAAACCCCTTCTAAGAATTCTTGTTAGCAACTAGAGAGATGGCTCTGCAGTTAAGAGCACCGGCTAAGCCGGGCGACGTGGCACACGCCTTTAATCCCAGCACTTGAGAGGCAGAGCCAGGCGGATCTCTGTGAGTTCAAGGCCAGCCTGGGAGGAGGAGGAGGAGGGGGAGGAGGAGGAAGAGGAGGAGGAAGAGGAGGAGGAAGAGGAGGAGGAGGAGGAAGAGGAGGAGGAAGAGGAGGAGGAAGAGGAGGAAGAAAAGGAGGAGAAGGAGGAGGAGAAGCACTGGCTAATCTTGCAGAATACTCAGGTTCAGTTCCCAGAACCCCCTAGTGGCTCACAGCCACCTGTAACTCCAGATCTAGAGGATCCAGTGCCCTCCTCCAGACTAAGCAGGCATCAGGCACATGTGGTGTACAGACACATGCAGGCAAAACATTCACACAGACAAATAATAATATTTCTGTAAGAAATACAAAAACCTCCCAGAATTCTTGGGCTAAAGACACAGAGGGAGGAAACATGTAGATCGATATGAAAAAGTTATAATCACCTGAATTATGCCAAACCCTTCAGAATTCTTGTTAGGAGCTGGAGAGATGGCTCAGTGGTTAAGAGCACTAGTTGCTTTTCCAGAGGACCTGGGTTCAATTCCTAGCACCCTGATGGCAGCTCACAGCCATCTGTAACTCCAGCTTCAGGGGATCCAATGCCTCTGTCCTCCTTGGGTACCTACACTCATGTGCACACACCCACATGCAGACGCACATAACTCTACCTAGCTAGTAATAATAGTAGTAAGAAAGAATTCTTGTTAACCAGCAGTCACTAATTTTTTTGGCTTCTCTTGGAGTGGATTGGACAAGGCATAAAAAGTGAATATGAAGATTAGGGGTGTGGCTTGGTAGGCTAGATCTTGCCCGGTATGTGTGAGGCCTAAAATAAAACAGTGAGTATCAACTTTGGGTTATATGACAGAGTTTGAATTTCTCTTTAACTGGAGGAGCTGGGCCTTAGTCATGCTAGGCATGTACTCCACCTCTGAGCTGTAACCACAGCCTTGCTCTGCCACTGAGCTACATCCCCAACCTCCATAAGAACTATTAGGGACACAAGAAGGTATAGACAGTGCCTCTTCCAGAGGTCCAGATGCAGGGGAAGGGGTCCCAGTGTCTTCCTGGGTGTTTATAGCACTTCCTGTACCAAAGTGCTCTGGCTTCACTGAAGTCTAATACAGCAGAGAGACAAAGACCCAGAAGACAAGCTGTCACATGAAGGTTGCCATGTCTCTAAATTGCCACAAGATGGGAGTATAAAATAAAACTTTATCCTCCCCCCTCCCCGCTCAAGAAGCCTGTGGATCCTAAGATGTTAGCTAGGACCTTGTCTCAAACCCCAGACACTGGCCCTCTGGGCAGCGAACATCACTTTGCTTTTGGTATTGGAGATTTGATCCCCTCGAGGATGCCAAAGGGAAATGGATGTTGAAGCAGGAGGGCTGCCGGGCCTGGTGGTGCAGTCTATGGTTCCGGAACTTGGGAGATGGAGGAAGGAGGATCCGAAGTTCAGGGTCATCCTAGCTACATAGCTGAGCCAGCTGAGGCTACATGAGACCTTGTCTCAAACAAACCAAACAGCCAGGTCTGGTTATTGGGGGGTGTAGTGGTACTTGCTCCGCCCATGACCCGAAGGAGGCAGTGCTTATTGCCATTGTATGTGACGGGTCACAAGGTCCCTTCTCCCTGCTTCTGCTGCCTGGTCTGATCGAACTGCCAGGTGGATTCACTCCCAGTCAGATCAGAGGATGAATTTAGCTGTCTATTCGGTTCTGTATTTGTGAATATATTTCCTCAAGTTATATCCTATTAAATTCCCTAATACTCCTTAAGCAGACTCCAGGGTATTTCTCAAATTGGGGAGGGTCTGGTTACTTGGGGGGGGGATGTTGTACAATCCAAATTGTGTTCTACCACTGAGTCACACCCTCAGATCAGCTTTGTACTTATGTGCAAAAAGAAGCGTGTAGTATAAAATGGAAAGATAAATAGTGTAATAAAATAAAAATCTCTCTCTCTCTCTCTCTCTCTCTCTCTCTCTCTCTCTCTCTCTCTCTCTCTCTCTGTGTGTGTGTGTGTGTGTGTGTGTTCCTGAGTGTGCATGCCATGGGTAACCCTCAGGGACTCTACTCATAGATGTACTTTACTTCCTGATTTTAGGAGAACAGAAGGAAGGTTGTGACTTGCCTGAGACACTTCTCCGATGCCAGACTTTCCTTTCTTTTTCCACCTACCTCACCCAAACCCGACCTTTTGTCCAGATCCAGCATAAGACCTTTTCATTAAATTCATATATTTAAAGATTGAATTTTACTTCATTGAATGTTTGCCCACAAGTATGTGTGTCTACCGGGTACATTCCTGATGTTGCCAGGGGCCAGGAGAGGGCACTGGATCCACAGCCACTGGATTTAGAGATAGTTGCGAGCATCTTTAAAGCACAGTACTTCTTGTTAAAAAGTCTTTGTTATCTCAGGGCTGACGGTGAAGTTCAGTGCAGAACACAGGTTCTGGGCAGAGCCTGGGCAACACCTGGATCCAGCCTCCAGCCCCTCCTCCAGTCCCCCCTCCATCCCCCAAACAAACAAACCCTCCATGCCTCAATGATCTGCTCTCTAGCATTGCTCACTACTGCTTCCGGTAGGTGTCCTGGCTTCCATCTTGATACTGAGTCCCTTGCCCACAAGGCCTTGGCTTACACACCAGGACTTCTCAGACTTTAATGCACACCCAGATCCCCTGGCGTCTTGCTTGAGAGGACAGTCTGATTGAGCAGGTCTGGGGAAGGGCCCAGGACTCCATCAGACTCCTCTGCAGTGGTCCCTGCTGCCAGCCCACTCAGTACTCGCTGCTGCTCCTTAGAAACCTTTGGTCCATGTTTCCCTGCTTGCTGGTGCCTTGCCTTTCTGCGAAGTGTTAATGGATAATAAGAGCTTGTGATGGTCAGACAGTAGAGTGTGTGAGGTTAAAGCCTGAGCTTCGAGCCATTCAAAATGAAAAGCTAATATTCTTTTTGTTTCTGTCTGTCTCTGTCTGTCTATCTATCTATCTAAGCTATCTAATCTGTCATTCATTTACCTACTATCAATCATTTATCATCCATCTCTCTCTCCCATCTATCTAATCAATCAATCAATCAATAATTCATTCATTTTGCTTTGGAGACAAAGTCTCATGTAGCCCAGGCTGGCCTTTAAAATAGCTATATAGCTGAGAATGACTAAACTCATGATCCTCCTGCCTTCACCTTTCAAGTACTGGGATTAAAGGCATTTTTCAATGTGCTTGGCTTTCAAAAACTTTTTCTTTGTTAGAATAAAGGAAACGGGGCTGAGTTCGCGGCTCAGTTGGTGGAGTGCTTGCCCGTGCACAAAGCCCTGAGTTGGATCTCAGCACCATGTAAAGTGAGTGTGCACTCACACGCCTTCAGGAAGAAGCAGGACAAAGAATGAGCTTCAGAGCAGTGTTTCCCTAGGCGCCCGCCCATTTCTCTCCAAGGATTTCTAGGCAGTTAGTGGCTGCGGGGGAGGGAGAGACGCTTTCTTCAGTGGTGCAGCCGCTGATTTGCTCATGATGCTTAAATAACTGTCATCCATGTTCTTGTAAGCAATCCTAGTAAAACTCATTGGATAACAAGAAACCCCAAAAATCTAAAATGAAAAAAAAAAAGCCCAAACCCAAACAAAATAAACACCCCCAGAAAGAGCTCGATATCTCTCTCTCTCTCTCTCTCTCTCTCTCTCTCTCTCTCTCACACACACACACACACACTCTTTAATTCTTTACCATGTAAATTGAATTTCCTTTTAAGCATATAACTTTTTCTTTTTCTTTTTTTTTAAGATTTATTTATTTATTATGTACATAGAAGAGGGCACCAGATCTCATTACAGATGGTTGTGAGCCACCATGTGGGTGCTGGGAATTGAACTCAGGACCTCTGGAAGAGCAGTCGGTGCTCTTAACCGCTGAGCCATCTCTCCAGCCCCCGTTTTTTCTTTCTTATACATGGTCTCACTGTGTAGCCTTAACTGCTCTGGATCTCACTTTGCAGATCAGGCTGGTCTCCGACTCAGAGATCTGCCTGCCTCTGCCTCCTGAGTGCTAGGATTAAAGGTGTGCATCACTATGCCAAGCATATGACTTTTGATGCCAATGAGCTGCTATGTCAAGTCAGAGCTGTGTTTCCAGGCTCTCCATAATCTTTTCTTTCTTTTCTATTGCAGACATTGGATGAAGACTCTCATCAGCACATTGCAAGAGAAATGAACCTCTCTGAAACAGCTTTTATCCGAAAACTGCAACCAGATGACAACTTCACACAAAGTAAATAGAAATCTAAATGTTTTGATGTGTGTGTGTGTGTGTGTGTGTGTGTGTGCGCGCGCCCGCACCTGCCTGGCCTATGCATGGGCCACGGCATTTGTGTGAGGTTGGAGGACAGCTTGTAGGAGTTGGTTTTCCGGTTCCACCTTGTGAGTCCTGGGGATCAAACTCAAGTCATTGGGACCTTTCCCTAACCCCATGCTCACCCGTTGAGGAAGGTTTTCCTGTTAGCCGGGAATGATTTAGGGAAGAAGATGCAGAGGCATCTTTCACCTGACTGTGTGGGTTTGATCTTGCTTTTCTTTGCCTTTGCTCCTCCAAAGGTTCTCGCTTTGGACTCAGGTGGTTTACTCCGGAGAGTGAGTTCCCGCTGTGTGGCCACGCCACCCTGGCTTCTGCGGCTGTGCTGTTTCACAAAATGAGTAATGTGGACTTCGCTTATTGATTGATTGATTGTTATTTGTTTTCTGATAGGGTCTCATGTAGCTCAGGCTGGCATCGAACAAGGCCAGTTCTGAGTCCTAAAATCCCTCCAGCTTCCTACCTCTGCCTCCCACGTGCTGGTGTTGAGGGAGTGTGCCTAGCTGTTTTGTTTGGTTTGAGTTTGAGGCAGAATCCCAGCCTGACTTCACACCTGCTGATGAACTGAGGCTGACCCTGAACTCCTGACCTTTCTGCCTCTGCATCTTAAGTTTACAGGCTCATGCTCAGTTACTGTGGTGCTGGGGGCTGACCCAGGGCTTCTGGCATCTAGACAAGCATCTAACAACTAAGGAAGAGTTACATGAGGCAAAACACATATACACATTAATTATTTTCTTGCTTTCTAAAAATAAAAAGTAAAATCAAACGTAATATAAATCCAAAGAGATACTGATTTGATATTTATTTACTGACAAATGACAATTGAAAAATGTTAAACACCTTGGCTTCCTGTAAGTAAACGATTATATTTTTCTGTAAGAGGAACATATTGTATGGGTAGCAGAAATGGTGTCATTTATAACATACCATAGACTCTGATCTGAGCCCAAGTGTTTCACTGGGATGAAGAGAGAGCTTGCATGTCTCAAGGCCTCAATGGTGTCATGCCACACCACGTGTGTGAGCAGAACTAGAAACACTTTCGTTCTTTTTTTTTTTTTTTTTGGTTTTTCGAGACAGGATTTCTCTGTGTAGCTTTGGAGCCTGTCCTGGACTAGCTTTGTAGACCAGGCTGGCCTCAACTCACAGAGATCCACCCGCCTCTGACTCCCGAGTGCTGGGATTATAGGCGTGCAACACAGTGCACTGCCCGGCATCAGAAACACTGTCTATTCACTACACTTTGAATTAAGTTTTGGTCGGTGTGTGTTCAGAAGCCGTGTATCATTGACACATTCTTTGCAACGTCCGAATTCAGTTACATGACCCCAGATGAGGTTGTGACTCATAGTTTAAGAAGGTTGACACTAGCCGGGTGTTGGTGATGCACACCTTTAATCCCAGCACTGGGGAGGCAGAGCCAGGTGGATCTCTGTGAGTTCGAGGCCAGCCTGGGCTACAGAGTGAGATCCAGACACCAAAAGTACACAGAGAAACCCTGTCTCAAAAACAAAACAAAAAACAAAAACACCAAAAAACAAACAAACAAAAAAAGGTTGACACTAGACAGGGACCTTGAGCTCAAGAAGATGAACTCGTGCACTGAGCTAGATGGGAGGAGGCGCATCTGCATGCTCCAGCCAAAGCAGCTCCTGCTATGGTCCTTAGGCTCTGGAGGGAGCCTGTGCCTGGTCAGGGGATGAAGTTTCGAGTTAGCCGAGGCCTCACTACCACGGAATCCAGCACACCCATTACTTCTCTGCTGCTGTGCTAAAATACCTCCCAGAAGCAACTTTAGGGAGGAGAGGTTTGGTTTGGCTCACACTTCAGGGGATGCGGGCCATCATGGTGGCCAGGGTGGCTTGGCCCAAGGTTTTAGGAGCATGCACTAGTAACACTGAGATCAGAGAGGAAGCAATAATGTTGGGCCAGGCGCTGGTCAAGTTACAGCCCTCGGGGGCCTTTGTGAGGATGTAGAGTTAGAATCCAGCTACTGCTCAGGCCACAAGACCCTGCAGATGTCCTTTCCCCTTCACAGACATTGACAGGCACCTTACTGAGACACTGAGAGTCCCTAAGGAACGGACTGCTGTCAGGTACGCTCATTTAGGGGAGTGACTTTATATCAAAGCGAGTCCTGGTGGCCACACATTCTGCTCCACATCCCTGCCTCCTTCCTGGGACTCAGAGCCTAGCGACAAGCATGTGCTGAAAGCCACCCCCATACTCAGAAAGGTGTAAGAAGAGACCCCCCCTTCTGCCCTGCGGGCACCAATTTCCTATCTTCAGAACTGACCATGTTGTCTGTCTCATGCGCTGGAGCCTTAGCTCTGCTCAGGGCCTCTGCCGTCTTGTCTGCCCATAGCGTTAATGATGTTTTAAGTCAACTCCTTACTGCCCGACAGTCTGTCTTAGTGTCCCTCTTGAAAAGCTCCTTCTGAGACCTTTCACCTGTGGACCAGTTCTCAGGCTGTGTCTCACCCCATAACAGTACCAGGAGCTGAGGAGCAAGTGTTGGGGGACATTTTACTTTCAAGTCATAAAATTCTGATCATTATGATAAAATGATTGTTTGTGTGGGGAGACGATAATCATGAAGACAAGTTTAGGTTGACAAAATAGACCTGAAATCCCAGCTATTGGGGGGGGGGGGGGCTGAGGAGAGAGGATTAAAGTTTCAGACTTCCTGGGCCAAAGAGGGAACTCAAGGCCAGCCCAAACAACCTAGTGAGACAATTATAGACCAAGGAGGAATGGGGAGAGAGCTTAGGGGGAGATACCTTCATGTTTGACCCTCTGGGTTCATTCCACAGACAGACAGACAGATGGACAGACAGACACACACACACACAAAACCACCACCACAGAAACATCGACAAACACCCAGAAAACACAGTCACTTTTATTTTCCTGATTCTTGACTCCTCCCCTGTCCAGAGAACACAAACGACACCCTAACCTTTGTCACTATGAGTGGGGAACTAAAGGCCAGAAGAGCAGAGGACGGGATTGTCCTGGACTTTCCTCTCTACCCAACCTCCCCCCAGGTCAGCCCTTTCTTACTGTATTTACATCCAATTTTATTACATAGAATTACTGCCCCCGGCTCTCCTGTTCAGCAGTGACTGTATCTTTTTTCCTCTTGTAGGACTTCCATGAAGTAGAAGACTTGATAAAGGTTGGTGGGAAGAAGCCAGTTAAGCCTTGTGGTGTGATTCTTTGTGTTTGTGTTTGAAAGCTCTGGTGTGACATGACCCCAGAAAATAGCCCTGATCCTGGGTAGGCACCGCTGTGGATGCCTAGAAGGTTTCAGGTCAGAATGTTAGTGTTGTGTCTAACATTCATTGAGCTGGAATCTCGTTCCTCACTGTAGCTCAGGCTGGCCTTGAACTTGTAATTCTCTTGCCTCTCAAGTACTAGGAATGCAGGTCATCCATCCAATCACAGCTGACTCATTTGATGTAACTGTGAGCAATAAAACCGTCATTGAGGCACAGAAGAAAGATGGAGTGTTCGGGACAGACAGAGAAGCCAGAGGGAGTCAGTGAGGAAGATAACATGCATCCTCAGTCCCTTAGGACCAAGACGAGCTGACTTTCCAGCCTGATGAAGGCAGTGTGCTTCCTGAGCAGAGCAGGATAAAGCAACTTCTCACCACAGGGCCTGAGTCCTGAAATTCCTCCAGTTTCCTACCTCTGCCTCCCATGTGCTGGTGTTGAGGGAGTGTGCCTAGTTGTTCTGTTTGGTTTGGTTTTGAGGCAGAATCCCAGGATCCCAGCCTGACTTCACACCTGCTGACTAGCTGAGGCTGACCCTGAACTCCTGACCTTTCTGACTTTTCTGCCTCTGCATCTTAGGTTTACAGGCACATGCTCAGTTAATGTGCTGCGGGGGGGGGGGGGGGGGGGGGGGGCTGACCCAAGGCTTCTGGCATCTAGACAAGCATCCAACAACTCAGAAAGAGTTAGTCCTCTGAGGACTTTTGATCTGCTTCACAGGCAGCCATAGGTGACACCCTGGTCCAGGATATCCGGTACTCTCCAGATACCAAAAACCTCATGGTCCGGCTCAGCGATTCTTACAACAGGTAAATGCCATGTTTAGCCATTTACATGCCAGCACCCAGATTTCCAGCTCTGCTTCTATCAGGCTGTGCCATCACCAAAGTGTGATTTGTCTTTTCCTTTCCTTTCCTTTTCTGTATCCCTATATAGCTCTGGCTCTCCTGGAACTCACTCTGTAGACCAGGCTGGCCTCAAACTCACAGAGATCCACCTCTGCCACCTGAGTGCTGGGATTAGAGGCATATCTGCCATCATGCCTTGCCCAGCCACTTTCTTTCCCAGAGGCAGATGTCAAAGGCAGGCTCCCCTCCCCTCTGCTGAGCCAGCTGGGCACAACCCAGGATCTTTCCCATTGTGTATAGGTGGTGATCTGTGAAATGCTCATTCCTAATCCATCCTGTTTGTGCTCAAGGTCCTTCCTAGAGACCCTGAAGGTGAACACAGAGCCTCTGCCTCGAATTGAACAGACTGGGAAGGTGAAGGGACTCATCCTCACTCTCAAAGGAGAGCCTGGGGGGCGGACACCCCAACATGACTTCTACTCCCGATACTTTGCTCCATGGGTTGGTGTGGCTGAAGACCCGGTGACAGGTACTCTTCCCGTGATGTCACACAGATGCCAAGGTAGCACTTGGGAGGTTAGGGCAGGGGGAATAGAAGTTCAAGACTAACCTCAGCTAGTTGTAGGATATAGCCTGGGCTACTTGAAATAGTCATAAAAAAGAAAAGAAACAGAAAATTGACCCCACAGTTGAATGCAGGTTCAGAGAGAGTAAGAGATTTGACAGGTACTTGGGAAGCAATTACCCACAAATCCTCTCTCTCCCTTTCCTCACACCACACTCTGCCGGGGCCACCTTTACAAAAACTGGATGTTTGGTTGTAATTGATACATTTAGAGGACCGTCACTCCTGATCTCACAGCCTGTCACTTCTTTCCAGGGTCCACCCACACTATACTTGGCCCCTACTGGTCTGAGGAGCTGGGCAAGAAAGAGATGCGAGGTAGGCTCTCCCCATCCCTTCTCCCTCTCTTGGGGTGCTTGGGTGTTGACCTCGGGTCCTTCAATGCTCAGCAAATGGAATACCGTGGAGCCATAGCTCCAGCTCTTGCCTTTTTGAGATGGAGTCCTGCTGTGGAATTCAGGATGGCCATGTGTGTGCCCCTGCCTCCTGAAGGCCCTGTCCCCCAGGGCTGGCTCTAAAACTCAAGCCCATAGAAAAGGAACTTGGCTGAAGGAAGCCACATTAACTCCTGGAAGGCTGAGGCTGTGCCTCCCTTGTGCACGGGGCCTTACAGTTACTTTAATTTCCTACAAGGAAACAAACTCCATCGGACTCTTCTGAGCTGAGATGGGGCAGGGTGGGGGGAACCTTCTCAGGGGGTCCAGGACCCCCTCTACATCTTCTGAGACTACCATTCCCCATCTCCATCTCCGCACATCCTTGAGCATCCTAGAGGAAGGGCCCAGCTGGGGCAGTGCAGGAAGTAGCAGCAGAGGCCCGGGAAGGGAAGGGCTGGGCTGTGTGTGCATCAGTTGTGTGTGGACCTCTGGTTCTGTAGGAGGATGGGGCAGAGGTGGGAGGTGCTGTGCACACATGAAGGAATATATCACAGCAAATGCTCTGAGCTGACCCCACCCTGTGCTCTGTTTAGCCTTCCAGTGTTCCCGCCGAGGAGGGGAACTGGACATTTCCCTGCGACCTGATGGCCGAGTGGACATGAAGGGTGGCGCTGCTATTGTCTTAGAGGGCTCCCTCACAGTCTAGAGACACCTGTGCTGGGCTGTGGCCGCTGCTGAACACCGTGTTTTCTCTACACACAAAAAGCAAAGCAAAGCAACAACAAATGCCCAGAGCTTGCTTCAGCGAGCTCACCGACCAGTGCCCTCAATCCTCTTGTGAAGAACAGAAAGGAAAGCCAGTTGATGGAGATGAGATAGGGTCTCCAGACTCCTTAGCTGGTGATGGGCTCAGGCCTCTGCCTGTGTGTGTCTTCAGTGGCCCACAGCAGAGAGTGATGCTGTCAATTCTTTTGATGATGACTGCCAATCAAAGTGAGAGATCCATTGGTAAGGATCCAGATAAAATTTAGATTTAGGTGTGTATACCCTATAGAAGATTTTACAACTATATATATAATTTTCATTTAAAGACAGAGTCTTACTGTATAACCCTGGCCTGGAAGAACTGTCTGTGTAGACCAGGCTACCCTCTGACTCACAGACATTTGCCTACCTCTGACTCTCCAGTAGATTAATGGTGTGGTCCACCATGCCCAGACTCATAACCTTTTTAATAGACACAATTAGTCTGAAGAAATACAGACCAAACACTAAAGAGAACAGACTGTAAACTGTTAGGGAGGCCAGGCTATGGCTGTGGGGAATATGAAGTCACATGACAGTTCGTGTGGGAAGATTCAGAGTGATCTCAGTGTCTGTAAGTAACACTCAGGACAAGACCCAGGAAATTAAGACAAAGTGTGTATCTGATTAGATTATATGATGATAATAATAAACACTGAGAACAGCATGATCTTACTTTTGTCTCCTGTCTTGAGAGTGGAGATGCCGAAGTTTTTTCTTGTTTAATAAAGCATGACTTCACACACATTTGAATTTGGTGACCTCTACAGTACTGACCCCCCCCCATGGGTGGCTCTGGAGTAGCATTTCCTCCTCAGGTTGGCATGATAATCATAAGCCTGGTGTAGTGCTCCATGCCTGTAACCTCAGCACTTGGGATGGAGAGGTAGGAGGATCAGGAGTTCAAGGCTAGCTTCAACGGGGCAAATTCTCAGTTAACCTGGGCCACCTGAAACCCTGTCTCAACAAATATGAGTTTTGTAAAGCTGAATTCACTGATGTTGATTCTCAACCATTTCAAAAATTGCAAGGTAGCTGTGTGGCATCTACCCACCAACCCCACAGTTCCCCAGAGTTTTGTTGAGTGTGAGCAGCAGGAAATATTAGATAGAAGGATTTTGATTGTGGAAATAAACAGATAGAAAAAAGGACAGCCTTGAGAAGGCCTGGCATCTATTCCGACTGTCCCTGACTGTCTCTGCCCCAGGGTATTTATAGAGATGCCAAGGGGTGGAGCAAAAGACCTCCTCCCCCAGCACAGCCAAGTGCAGACCATCTCAGACACCTGCACTCAGGCCCATGGTCCAATCATCATCTTTGCGGACCTGCTGGGTAAAGCCGAGAGGAACCTGAAAATGGGCTTCCACAGGTAGCCTAGTTTGGTGCGGCACATCCATAGACCCAGCACTTGTGTTGAGGCAGAAGGGATGTTACTTGAAGCACAGCCTGGAAGGCATAGTCAGACGGAGTCACAAAACAGAGCAGAGCAGACACAGACACACCAATGCACAGAAACACAGACACACACAGACACACAGACACAGACACACACACACACACAAACACAGAAACATACACAAACACAGAAACACACACACAGACACACACACACACAGAGTTGCTAACCCACCCCCGCCCAACCCCCTGTTATCGTTCAGTTGTCACTGTGTTTTAGGTGATGCTGGGGTAGGAGCGGAGTCCTGTGCGTGCCTAACAAACACTACGAATTGTGTCACACCCCCAGTTCCAGGATGTCAATCCTTGGATCTTACTGGGGACTGAAACTCCGAGAATAGCTGTCAGATGACAGCTTTGGGGAGTCAGTCTCACTTCCCTCCTCTGTGGGGATTGAACTCTCGTCCAGGCTTATATGGTAGGAGCTACAGAATCAAAATATTCTCTGGAGCCCTGACTAGTCAGAATTTTCTTCCCCATGGTGTGTTTCAATAAAAGTTGCTTCTGTTTCTGGACTGCAGTGTTATATTCCCTATTATCTGTGCAATACCAGGACCCAACACTTTTATACATAAAATACAGTGGTGCATACCCATATCAGTAAATTGAAGTCAGGAATGGGTACAAGGAATTAATCATTCATTAGCTAGCAATCATTGGGCTGTTTTGTATTTAGGATCCTATCCAAATGAATCAGACAGCTCAACTTATGTCCTTGTAAACTATAGAATATTTTTCTGGGATAGTTTAAAAAAACAAACAAAAACAAAAACAAAACATTAGCAAGGCATCTGGTTTAACGTTATTTTTGAAGCCTTGTTTTAGCTAAATAGTGCACACTGCAAATCCATGACTGCATCTTTTCAGTATTAAGAGAATTGGAGCCAGTCTGGATCCTTTCAATTTGAGCTGTGATCTCATTGGCCTTGATGTGGAGCTCAAAGGCCTTAGCTATGAAATCGAACCTTGTATCTATTTATATTCATCAACTCTGTATATGCTGCCATTATAATGATCAACCAGACTGTACAGCTCATGGGGGAATCATCTTGACAATCCACAGATAGGACTGCCCAGGAGATCGGGACATTCTCATGAGACAAACACACTCCATTACAGGCAGTGGGGTCTCCCCACACCCACTCACACCATGCCACACACACCAGAGAGAGACTGTAGCATCGAAACCATGCCAGATACTAGAGAAAGATCGTAGCAGCCAACATGTAAAGGCAGAGCAGAGGCAAAAGACATTCCGGGGTCTGTGGTCTCGTAGCCTCGTGTAACCGAGATTGACCCGTCATGGAGTTTCCTCGTGGTGGCTGACACCTTGAACTTCTCTTGCTCCTGACGTGGCCACTGGCAACTTTAGCCCTCTCACCTCTGAAAACACTAGGGATTCAGGTTTGGGGAGTGGACGTACCTGTGTTTATAAAACATATGCTTTGCATACCTGAGTCCCTGAGCTTAAACTGTGACACACACACACACACACACACACCTTTCTGTAATTCCAGAAAACTATTTCTCTCAGGGACCATTTCGTGAGAGCTGATGGATAGAATCAATGAGGCTGAAAATCAGTGTACACACAGACATAATTTTTGTTTTATTATGTTTTTTTTTTTCTTTGAGATGGAGATATCCCAGTCTGGCCTTGAACTCAAGGCAGGCCTCCTGTTGAAGTCTCCGGACTCCTGGTATCACAGGCCTCTACCACAGAGCCTGGCTCACAAGCTTCCCTAGTAAATCTGTGAAAACCCAATGGCCAGGTCTAGAGACACAAGCCTGTGATCCCAGCTAATTAGGAAGCAGAGGCAGGAGGATTGCAAGCTGTAGTCCTGCCTAGGCTCCACAGAGAGTTCAAGGCCAACATGGACAACATTGGCAAGATCCTGGCCACATATTACAGGTAAACAAGCTGTGTGGCAGAGCAGTTAGCCCTCATGTGTGAGCCTGGGCTGCATCCCAGCCATGTAGAAGGGAACCACGTATCTTGATAGACACTTGGAACCTGTCTGTGCTGACTCACGCTATCTGATATAATGAAGGCAATCTACAACAAAATCTTTTATCAATCCCACAAACAAGCTGAAAAGCAGCGACAAGACAGTGATGCTTCTGATGAGACACACCCTGGAAGATGACACTCGATGGCAAATCCCCCTGTTTTACTCTAAAGTTTAGTTACGGTGTGTGCCAAGTATATCACCACTTCATCACTTAGTAGATATGTGTTGTGGACCAGAGTCTCTTCCAGCAGCTAAGTAAATTAAAGGAGAAAAGGGAAGTTAGGCATGGTGGCACAGGACTTTATTGCCAAAACTAAGGAAGCAGAGGCAGGCAGATCTCTGAGTTCAAGGCTAAGATCCAGGCCATAAAGGCTGCATAGTAAGACCCTGTATTGAGAAAAATCAAAACAAAAACCAACCAAAAAACCAAGAAGAGGGTGACTTGATGTTGCTTCCTGATGATGAAAACCCAAAGTTTGCCAGTCGGTGATTGCACAAGCCTTTAATCCCAACATTTGGGAGACAGAGGCAGGTGAATATCTGAATTCAAGGCCATCCTGGTCTAGCGAGTTTCAGGAAAGCCAGGGCTACTAAGAAAAACCTAGTCTCAAAAAACAAAAAGGTAACAATAACAAACCCAAAACAAACAAAAAACTCCAATGTTTACTTTTTATCTCTCAGACTAACATTCATGTGCTGTATAAGTTGGTAAACTCTTTTATTGTTTTGAGGTAGGGTCTCATGTATCCCCGGTTGGCCTGGAACTCCCTGGGTAGCTGAGGATAGCTTTGAACCTTTTTGTTTCCTTAAGCTAGGAATATAGATGTGTGCCACCACTTAAGGGCCACTGGGGATTGGATCCAGGGCTTTGAGCATGCTAAGGAACACTAGCAACTGAGCTGGATCTGCAGCCTTCTCTCCTTCAGTGCTGAATAGAACCCACGGCCATGTGCACACCAAGCATGTGCTCACTTGCCCTGTGCTAGGCTACTCTCTGCAAAGGTAATTCAATGCCAAAGCTGAAAAAGTTAGAGGGTTGGTGTCTTTAAAGGGAATATTGTTGGACTAATTGTTTGACTCTGTTATCTGGGAACCATTAACCGCATGCATGTGTGCACCAGTGAAATATTAACTTTCTGGCTTCTTTTTCTTTAAACAACAGGAAGTGAAGCAGGCTCCCAGCAAGGCAGGGATCTCCCAGACAGAGCCGGTGAGGAAAATGAAGCTCCCGATTTTCATAGCAGATGCATTCACGGCAACAGCTTTCCGGGGCAATCCTGCAGCCGTCTGCCTCGTGGAAAATGTAAGTCCTGGGTTCTCAAGGGCCGTGCCTGGAATTCTAGATGTGTGCAGAGCCCATGACTTGTGGAGAAGAAGTGAGACCATCCTGAGTGTTTGCCACTTAGCCTGTGTTCATTGTCAGGGTGGTGACTGTGGTGTCTTCAGGCAATGACAGGATTGGCTACACCTGGAGTGAGTCAGAACCACAGAGAGTCCAGCACAGGGGAACTGGAGCTTGTTAAAGACGCAGCAGCGAGGAGTGGGGGTTCATATGCCTGTAACTGATGTTCCAAAGGATAAGGCAGCAGGATCACGACTCTGAGGCCAGCCTGGGTTATAGAGGAGATCCTAGACCAGCTGGGGGCTATATGAAGAGACCCATCTTACAAAATCAAAAATGAATAGATAAGCAAATACTTATAGAAATGTAGGGGGAGGGCTTCCTTCCAGCCATCAGTTTAGTTTCATGCTAAATATGTATCTTCTTTTGGGGATTGGGAGAGAGTTAAAGGCAAGATCAAGATTTGCAACCTGCGCAGTGACCTTAAATTCTCTATGTATCCCAAGCTGTCCTCAAACTCCATCTGTCCTGGTCTCCTCTGCACTGAGAGTTTGCAGAAGGGTGCCACCATGCCCGCCTTCAATCTTCAGGCCCGCCTTTAATCTTCCTTATGCCTTGCTTACCACAGCCTGTAACTCCAGCTCAGGGGATCTGTCACTCTCTTCTGACCTCCAGGAACACTGAACTCATGTGTACAAACCCAGACAGTCTGTCTGTCTGTCTCTCTCTCTTCCCCGAAAGGTTCTACCTCAAGTGTACTGACAGACAGACACAAACACAGACACACACATGTACTCTCTCTCTCCAAATACTCATCAAAATATTTTTTAAAACTCTCTTTAGGATCAAGAAAATAAGGTACTTGCAAGGAATTAAACAGAAGCTAGGAGTTGATCTCTAGTACCTGAAAAAGTGAGTTTGCCGAAAGTCTCCATTTTATAAATAGCTCTTTTTCATGGGAGTGTTGGCTCAGCAGATACAGTTCCTTGGCCCCAAGCCTGAAGACCAGAGTTCAGTCCCTGGTTGTCACATTGGGAAGGCAGAAAATCTCCTCCTGCACGTAGACCTCTGAGCTCACAGGCGTGCTGTGACGCCCATGTGCCTCCCCCAAATAAATGAATTCATTGAATTTATATTCAAAGTATCCAGGCTTTTGATTAGGATGATTGCTACTGGTATAGTGTACAGCCCCTACTCCTGGCTGAGGTAGAGGAATCACAAGATGCCCAGGTGGGCATCTTAGAACTTGTCTACAAAGAAAAAGTAATTAATTAATTCATTAAAAATGGCTGTGGCCATGGCTCAGCAATCCAGCGCTCGCCCTACATGCGTGAAGCCATAGGGTTGATTCCCTGCACTTGGAAAAAGTGGACAGAAAAGTGCCCAAGATCTTTAGCTGGACAACAAAGGGACACAGAGAGGAACCTGGCCCGATGCTCTGGGTTTGCACGTCTGTAGCACTCATTGCACATTTGTGGATCTCCTAGGTGCTACGGGCCTGGGTATCTGAAAAACTGTCTGTACTAACATGCCTCCAATTCCTCAGCCCCTGACTTGAATTTCATAAGTCCACCACTATGTTAACTAGTGGTAGATGGCCATGCAAGGGAGTCTGGGTTGTGTTTCCAAAGTCTCGTTGACCTTTTCTTCCTAATTAAGACTCTGGCTGAAGACACCCACCAACACATCGCAGGGGAAATGAACCTCTCCGAGACGGCTTTCATCAGGAAACTGCAACCTGGCGACAGCTTCACTCAGAGTAAACGCACATTTTCCATACGCTCCAGGGTGGCCGTGGAAGCCCGGGCTTAGGAGAGAGGTTTAAGGAGATGTTTGTGTGTTATCTGCCTGTGGAGAGCTCACATGAGTATTAGTTCATCTAGGAGAAGGTGTGTTGAAGTTAAGTCTACGCTTATAGTTTAAGGTTTCCTCACCACCTAAGGTCATGTATTGGCAAGTGAGTCTCCAGGGTAGAATGAGAAAATGGAGTAATGTCATCTCTGTGAGGGCTGGTTGGTATCTCAGGAGCTGGCTTCTCAGACATGGGTGTTTGGCGCCCTCATGTGCCTGTGCGTCGCCCTGGGCTAACACAGTGACAGGATGATCAGCAGGTGCCCGCCCTTGAACTTCCAAAGCATTGGGTCTATAACAGATATTTTCTCAGAGAGTTGCCCAATATGTGCAGTTCTGTTCTAGCAACCCAAACGGACTAAGAGGGTGTTGGCGAACCTACTGGTTCTGCTGCAGACCTAGCCGTGGGGAGCCTGTGGGTGTCTGTCCAGTCTGTTTGTCCTTTGAGGACAGTTTGCTGTTGACCACACCAGGGAGGGATGTAGGAAGGAAGATGCTGACAAGCGGGAGGCTTGCCTGTGTGGGTCTGACCTGTGTCTCTTTGGCTTTCCCTCCTCTGAAGGTGCCTGCTTTGGACTCAGGTGGTTTACACCAGCGAGTGAGGTTCCTCTGTGTGGCCACGCCACCCTGGCCTCTGCAGCTGTGCTGTTTCACAAAATGAGTAATGGGAATACACTTTGTCTATGTTTGTATGTATGCATGTATGTATATGCTGTTGTTCTTGGTTTTCCCTGAGATCAGTAGTCCTGGCTATCTTGAAACTTACTCTTTAGACCAGGCTGTTCTAAAACAGAGATCCTCCTGCCTCTGCCTCCCCAGTGCTGGGACTGAAGATGTGGGCCACCACACCTGGCTCCCGTATGTATGTATTTCAGAGACAAGCATGTGTCCCAGGCTTGCCCTGGGTTCTCTACTTAGCTGTGGAACATCCTGTGCTCTTGATCTTCCTGCCTCCATATTTCCAGTCCTAGGATTCCATGCATATACCACCAGCACTCTAGAGGTAGAAGCAGGTGTCTCTTTGTGAGTTCAAAACCAGCCTGGTTTACATAGGAAGTTCCAGGCTAGTGGGGGTTCTGTAGTTAAGTTCTTGTCTTGAAAAATAAAGAAGAAAAATATTTTTAAAAACATTTAAAGTAGGCTGGGATTGTAGCCTACAGTGTTAGGTCATTTGCCTTGAATCTGTGTGGTACTGGATTCAATCCCTAGTTCTGGAGTTAGGGAAGTCCTCTGTACCAAGCTTATTTTCCTGATTCTTGATTTGTTCTCTGTCCAGAGAACACAAAGGACACCCTAACCTTTGTCACTATGAGTGGGGAACTAAAGGCCAGAAGAGCAGAGGACGGGATTGTCCTGGACTTTCCTCTCTACCCAACCTCCCCCCAGGTCAGCCCTTTCTTACTTTATTTACATGGAATTTTATTACATAGAATTACTGCCCCCGGCTCTCCTGTTCAGCAGTGACTGTATCTTTTTTCCTCTTGTAGGACTTCCATGAAGTAGAAGACTTGATAAAGGTTGGTGGGAAGAATCCAGTTAGATGTGTGATGTGGTCGTTTGATCATGTTTGAACAGAAAGCAAGCTCTGGTGTAATTGTTTACCGCTCTGACCGGTGTTGTGAACCTGGGTGAGCAGGGTCTAAAGATGAGGTAGACTAAAGTCTCATGCTGTAGCCAACTTTATCCAGATCATCAGACAAATTCATCCTCTGAGGGTTCAGAAGAGTCACCTGGGTAAAGTGTACAATCTCTAGGACAAGCCACACTTGGCAAAAACATGTTTTTCCACAGAGACATGTAAAGACAGGGCAATAGCCAGTTGTACTGAATAATCTGAAGTAGACTCACTCCTACCCACTGCAGCTGGGAGAGAGGCACAAGAGCACATTCCAAGAGCAATGCAGTCGTTTTGAGGAAACTGAGGCCAGCAGACTCTTGTCTTGTTGTCTCAGAATTTTCTCACAAGCACTGAGAATTGCCCTTGCAGGATTCCATCCTTGGACTGTGTTCTAACATAATGTGAGCCCCAAAAATGGGCCGCTCCCCATCATCAGCATGGCAGTGGGATTCAGGTTAGGATGTCAGTATTGTGTCTATTTGATAAGATTGATCACTTTCATTGAGTTGTAACCACTGTGTAGCCCAGGCTAGCCTTGAACTTGCAATTCTCTTCCTTGTCAAGTGCTTGCTGGGATGACAGGTTCATGCCATCACACTCAACTCACTTAGCTGTGAGCAATATAACCTCCATCGAGGGACAGGAGTGAGTTGAGTGTTTAGGGTGGAGAGGCAGAGAGAGGAGAGACCTGTAAGGGGCAGGGAAAAAGTTAGCCGCATCCTCAGCCCTCTTGAACAATGAAAAGTTGGATTTCTGTTCATTCCGGCTGGAAGGAGAAATCAACATGGACGATGGTGAGCCCTTGCAAGTTCAAGTAGGAGAGATGGGAATCTTCTTTCTTTAAAAATTCCTTTACAAGTTCATAGCAGTATAAATCAAATTCTGGTCTTTTTTTTTTTTTTTTTTTCTTAACCCTGGTACCATTCCTCTCTTCCCTCTCCCAATGAAACACTTCTTCCCAACAGTTTCCCTACCTTTCACACCTCTGTGTGTGTATATATGTATCTGTGTGTGGGTCTGTGTTTTTGTCTCTGTGTGTATCTATGTGTCTGTGTGTGTATCTGTGTGTGTGTCTATGTCTCTGTGTGTGTCTGTGCCTGTATGTGTCTCTGTGTGTGTGTGTGTGTGTGTGTGTGTGCCTCTGTGTGTGGGTGTGTCTGTGTGTGCGTCTATGTGTATGTGTCTCTCTGTGTTTGTGTCTGTGTGTCCCACTGAAGTCTCTGTGTATGTCAGTCTGTGTGTGTCCCACTGAGTTTAGAGTTGCTTGCATGAGCCCTGGCTGGTGGTGGGTGTTATCTACTGGAATCTGGGCAGTTTATTGGTGGTCACACCACTGACAAATGACACCCTTTCTTCAGTCACCGTTAACTGACAACAGTCAGGGGAGCTGTGGACCTCACGAGCTCCTCCCTCACCTATGATGAATTATTGACCAGCCTGATGTTTTGCAGCCAGCCACAGCTACTGTGATGTTCATGAGCTCATGAGTGCAGTGGCCACGTTGTGTCCAGAAGACTGTCTGCAGAACTCTTCCCTATCCCTTGACTTTCACACTCTCCCCACCTCCTCATTGTGTTCTCTGAACCTTGGGAATAGATAATAACAGATGTCTCAGCTAGGGCCAAACACTCAAATCTCAGCGTTTGACCAGTGATGAGTCTCTACATTAACTACCACTAACTGCAAAATCACACTTCTCTGATAGAGGTTGAGGATCACACTAACCTAGAGATATAAACGTGAGTATTTAGAAGGTTGTGTGACTCATGTCCATTTACCAAAGCCACGGTAGGAGGTCCCCTCATGGGCCCATGACCTTCCCAGCCGTGGGCACTTCACAAGGTGCACAGAACGAGTATGAGTTCCAGCCTGTAAAGCAGCCTCTAGTCTACCAAGAAAGTGGTTGATTACCCCCATAACAGCCATGACACTATCACACATGCACTGGATTTTCTACAGGAAAGACCAGTCCATGTAATCTGTAGAAAGAAGGCAGAGAAAGGCTGGAAAATGCTGGAAGTTGTCACTGTCACCGTTTGAGGGGTGGACAATGAGAGGCGGGGAGGAGGCAAAGAAAGTCTGGGTACTACCCAGCGAGGACAAGAAATATAGCCTGGTCTCCTCGTGGGTCTATAGTGAGCCATCACTACCACCATCATTATTATGAAGAAGATGGCTGTGAGAGCCTGCTCTGTGGGCGGTGCCACACGCTGAGTGTTTTACCCACAGTATCTCATTTTATTCTCAATGTCACCCAGTGAGATAAGTACCACAGTTTTCCTGTGGAGGTCCTAGGACCCCAGATGCATAGGGGATGAAGGAAGGGACCATATCAGAGCAAGGGAGGTCATGAGAGAAACATGTTTGGGACTCTGCTGAGAAGCCCTCCATGGGTGTGTGACTGTCCTTTTCTGTCCTGCCATTGTGGGACTGACTTTAACTGGGAGATGTGAACACGTGACTGTTTACCCTACAACAAACCAAAGAAACAATTCCATGGAGTCTAGTTTGGTGAGCAGATGACTTTGTTGTGATCCCTTCCAGCAGCATGAGTGACTCAAAAGGAACTGAGTGACTAAAAGACCCTTTCCAGAGTGGGGGACAGCTCACTGAAGTTGCATCCCTGGAGCTCCCCCATACGATCTGTGGGCAGTTCCACCAGAGTCTCCACTCCACAACATCTGCTGATGCTTTTATAGCCTTAGGGACAAACCTTGTGAGTCCTGTAATTTTCTGGATTTCCTGGACTTTGTAGGTTTCCTTAGCTTCTTGAGTCTGAGGAGCTTTCCTCCTCTCTCCAGGAGGGAATATTTCAATTGGAAACAGCAGATAGCATCCAAGGCAGAGAGGCCTCAGCCATGGGCTTAGAGGTGAAGCCATGCAGTAGTATCACTACTCTAACCTGAGGCTGGGCCTGGTGCCAGAAGGAGAGAACTAACACCTGCAACTTGTCCTCTGACCTCCACACTTGAGACCACACACATACATACACACAAATAAATCGATAAATTAAAAAACCATAGTCCCAGAAAGTCTCCTGTGTCACCTCTTCCCATCACCAGGGTTTATAGGTATGTGCATGTGGCCATACCTGGCTTTTCACATAGATGCTGGGGATCCAAACTCAGGAACTCAGGTCCTCAAGCATGAGCAGTAAGCATTCTTATTTGTCTCTCCAGACCTAGCCTCCTCTTAAGCAGAGTCTTTCATTGTTCATTAGGCTAGATTAGCTAGGCAGCAAGCCCAGGAAGCCTCCTGTCTCTGTCTCTCCAATAGAGAGATAACAATAGTTGGTCACCATGCCTGGCCCAGTGGTGGTAGTGGCACAATCTTTAATCCTAGCATTTGACAGGCAAAGGCAGGCAGATCTCTTGTGAGTTCAAGGCCAGCCTGGTCTACAGACCAAGTTCTAGGACAGCCAGGGCAGTTACATAGAGAAACCCTGTCTTGAAAAACCAAAACAAGCAAATCAACAAACTCCATGGATTATGTGAATTGAACTCAGGTCCTCATGATTGCAAAGCGGGCACTTTACCAAGGGAGCTATCTCTCCAGCTTGACCATGAACTTCTCATCCTTTTGCCTGGTTTATGGTTGCTATGGCTCCATGCATGCTAGACAAGCCATGGCGTGAGGTTGGAGGTTATAGCACAACTTGCTATGTGTCTTCTCTCCTGCCATTGGGGTCTGGGTGACTGAATTCAGGTTATGAAGCTTGGCAGCAAGTACCTTTACTCATTGAACCATCTTGTCCACCTTCTGAGGCCCTTCTGATCTATTCCACAGACAGCCATAGGTGATACCCTGGTGCAGGATATCCGGTACTCTCCAGATACCCGAAAACTTCTGGTCCGGCTCAGTGATTCTTACAACAGGTAAATGCCATGTTTAACCATTTACACACCAGCACCCAGATTTCCAGCCCTGCTTTGCACACCTTGCCTTTCTTTTCTTTTGAGACAGGGTCTCCCTATATAGCTCTGGCTCTCCTGGAACTCACTCTGTAGACCAGGCTGGCCTCAAACTCACAGAGAGCCACCTGCCTCTGCCTCCTGAGTGCTGGGATTAGAGGCATCTACCATCATGCCCGAGCCAGCCACTTTCTTTCCCAGAGGCAGATGTCAAAGGCAGGCTCCCCCTTCCCTCTGCTGAGCCAGCTGGGCACAGCCTAGCCTTTCCCATTCTGTGTAGGGGGGTGGTCTGAAAATACTTGTCCCTAACTCATTCTCTTTGTGCTCAAGGTCCTTCCTAGAGACCCTGAAGGTGAACACAGAGCCTCTGCCTCGAATTGAACAGACTGGGAAGGTGAAGGGACTCATCCTCACTCTCAAAGGAGAGCCTGGGGGGCGGACACCCCAATATGACTTCTACTCCCGATACTTTGCACCATGGGTTGGTTTGCCTGAAGACCCGGTGACAGGTACGCTTTATTTAAAATCAGGGGTGAGTTAACCAGGGAAGAGGAGGAACACAAATATCTAGCTATACACTGTGGTGTTTGGTGCTGTCAATGTGACAGAATCGCCTGGGAGATGGGCCTCTGAGCACAACTCTGAGGGATTATCTTGACGCAAGTGGGAAGGTCTAGCTTAATCCCCGACTGGGATCCCGGGTGAGAGGGGCTAAGCAGCAGAGGTATTCATTGCTCTCTCTTGAGTGTGGGGGTGATGTGAGCAGCTGCTGCAAGTTCCCGCCGCCTCGACCCGGGAAGCCATGAAGGGCTGTGCCTTGAGATGAAATGAACTCTTTCCTCCTTAAGTTGCTGCTGTCGCAGTATTTTATCCCAGCAACAGGGAGAGAAACAAATAGCCTTCACGTGACACTCCAGGTGCCTTGCTTTGATTTTGTTTCCTGAAGTCGGGTTTCAGGTAACCGGGCTGGTCTCCATGTAACCTGGGCTGGTCATGAACCGAGGATGACTTTGTCCCCCTGACGTCGTTGCCTCTACCTCCCAAGTGCTGGCTGACAGCCATGTGCCGTCATGCCCCGCTGGGTGGCTTGGGCTGGCTTGGTTCTTCCATCTTGCTTTCTCTCCCTCCACCCCTTCACTGAAATCTTCTGTGAAAAGATGCTGTAGAAAGGAGGCGTTGCAGCCCTGCCTTCCTGGTTCTTACCACCTGGATAGGTAACAACCCGTAAAAGTCTCAATCCCTCTTCTATGTGATGTGATGAATACCTCAGAGGGTTAGGTCAGCCCAGCACATGCCCAGGGGGACGTACAGGGCCTGGCACATGGCAAATGCCCAACAAACATTAGCTATGTTCAGTCCTTGCTTCTTTTCCTTCCGCCTCCTCTTCCTTCACCCCTCCCGATACTGGAGATTAGACGCAGGGCCACTTTGCCTGCTAGGCAAGCGCTCTACCACAGAGCTACATCCACAGACCTACATATTTCACTAGCAATGCACCTAGATCCCCAAGCCAACACTTGCAGACCTTGCGCCAGCCGGAAGCAAGAGAATGACATCAAAGATGGGCAGGAGTATCACCCCCTGCACTTGTACCCTCTTGGAGAATCGTGATCTCTGCGGCCAAGGGCGGGGGTGCTCGAT
The DNA here is from genome assembly GCF_903995425.1 of Onychomys torridus. Classification (NCBI taxonomy): domain Eukaryota; kingdom Metazoa; phylum Chordata; class Mammalia; order Rodentia; family Cricetidae; genus Onychomys; species Onychomys torridus. Next base: position 45,221,989 of record NC_050460.1, read on the forward strand.
GGAGGGGGCTGCTGGGGGAAATGGAGGTCAGGGCTAAAAGGGGCCAGGCAAAGGCTCCACATGCTAGGAGCCAGGATGGTTCTGGGGTCTTTGCGGAGCTCCCTGAGAGAAACAGAAGGCATGAACACAAAGCTCAGTAAGCATTGCATAAGACTGGGGGAAATGCCCACAGCATCCAGGAAGCCCACTGAGTCTCTCCCATGTATCTTAGTCAGGGTTTCAATTGCTGTGATGAAACACCATGACCAAAAGCAAGTTGGGGAGGAAAGAGTTTGTTTGGCTTATACTTCCACATTGTAGTCCATCCCTGAAGGATGCCAGGACAGGAACTCAAACAGGACAGGAACCTGGAGGCAGAAACTGATGCAGAGACCATGGAGGGTTGCTGCTTACTGGCTTGCTCAGCCTGCTTTCTTGTAGAACCCAGGACCACCAGCCCAGGGATGACACCACCCACAATAGACTGGGCCCTCCCCCATCAATCACTAATTAAGAAAACCCCAGATCTCACGGAGGTGGCCTTTTCTCAATTGAGGTTCTCTCCTTTCCAGTGACTCTGGCTTATGTCATGTTGACATAAAAGTTGACAGCACACTATGGCTGCAGGCATACACATAGCTGCCTTCCCAAGACTGACAAGCAGCACAGTTTCGTGTGTATTGTTTTCTAGACAGTGATGGTCTTTGAACCAGCTAGGGTAGAGTGGGATTGAGGGGCCTGGTCCATGGAGCTTTTAATGGTCAGTCTTGGGCAAAGCGGAATGTACGTTACCATACTTAGACATCCTATCATGCACAGTAAGCTTGTCTGGTGGAGGAGAAGAGAGAACATTTTTTTCCTCCTCCCTAAAGACTTTTCAGCCAGTTATAAGTTACAGCTTTTTTATTTCCTTCTCTCTGCCTCCCACTTTTTTTCAAGACAAGTTTCATGGAGGCCAGCCTGGCCTGAGACTCCCTATGTAGCTCATAAATCTTCAAAATAGGCTTCAAAAATCCCTATGTAGGACCACAGGTCTGCACCACCATGCCTGGCATGGCTTTATGTTTTGTTTGTTTTCATATGTAGTCTCTGATCTACTTCTAGGGTACAATCACACAACTAACTAAGGAGATAAACTTGGTCCATAGAAAGTTTGCCCGGCACATTGAACAATCACAAAACCCTGGCTGAAAGGAATGTTCTTTTTGTCCACAAAGCCTTACAAGGTTGACCCTGTGTCTGAGTTCCTTTGCTTACATATGTGCTCTAGAAGGAATATGTTCCCTGGAAATTATTGAGAGATTTATGTGAAGGCCTTGAATTTCCTGTCAAGAGCTGACCATGCTACCTGGACAGATGACCGAGCGGTTAAGAGTGGAGACTGCTCTCGCAGAGGACCCGAGTTCAGTTCCCAGAGTTCATCTTAGGCGGCTCTCAACTGCCTCTAACTCCAACTCCAGTGGAAAGAGCTGACAATGAATGGTAGAGCCAAATTAAAGCCCAAAGCCAGGTGTGGTAGCACACCCCTGTAATCCCAGCACTCAGGAGGTAGAGGCAGGAGGATCAGGAGTTCAAAACCAGCCTCGGCTAAATAGAGAATTCCAGCCAGCCCGAGCTTCATGGGACCCTGTATCAAAAAACAAGTAAGAGAATCCCTGAAGTCTAAGGTGATGGACAATTTGGGAGAGCTGATTCATCACACACACACACACACACACACACCCATCTCCCTTACTGCTGTTGGCTCAGTTGACATTAGGATTAGATCATCTAACATAAAGTCAACTGAAGTGACTTTATCACTTAACATGATGAGCCACACACACTTCCCTTTCCTTTGCCTGTTCTCACATCATCTTACTTTTCAGGATCGGCGCACACCGTTCTCAGCAGTTACTGGTCCCAGCAGCTTAGGAAGAAAGAGATGCGAGGTACAACAAATACTTCCCTCTCTCTCCTCATCTTTGGATGCTTGGGGTGTTGAACTCAGGGCTTTGCAAATGATTGACCATAGAGTCATAGCCCCATCCCTCAACTACTTGGGACAGGGTCTTGCTATGTAGGCCAGGCTGGCCTCCAAATTGCATATATCTCCTAACGGCTGGGATTTTGCAATACTATGCCCAGCACAAATTTCTTATTTGCCTCATTTTAGGCTTGTATCTATTCTCATGTGCACTAGTTCCTTAAAAATGTAGTAAGATCTGAGCTGTTCGGTGGTGGTGCACACCTTTAATCTCAGAGGCAGAGACAGTCTGATCTCTGAGTTCGAGGACAGCCTGGTCTACAGAGCTAATTCCAGTACAGCCAGAGCTACATAGGGAAACACTGTCTTTAAAAAAAAAATAGATCTTATATTATCACTCATGTGAAATATTCCTGAAACATCTCCCCTCCAGTAATCCCCCCCACTCCCAACCTTCTCCACCCCTGCCTCCCAACACAGGTATTTCTAGTACAGTAAGTGCTTAATAAATGCTTAATGAGTAAAATTAGCTTGCTGTGTAACTTTTGAGATCGATGATCCCTTTTCTCTGTTCTGGGTGAGTGTAATGACTTCCTGAGTGCCTAGAAATCTGAGGCCATGCCTCTTCTGTGGGCCTGGCTCATAGGGTTGCTTTAATATGCTATGAGAAAACAAAACTCCCTCTGATTAATTCAGAGCTGAAGGTGGGGTCTTCTCAGATGCCCACTTAAAAGGCCCAGGAAGGAAAGGGCTGGGCAGTGTGTGCACATCAGTTGTGTGTGGACCTCTGGGTCTGCAGGAGGATGGGGCAGAGGTGGGAGGTGCTGTGCACACATGAAGGAATGTATTCTGGAAACTGGCCTGGGAGGAGTCCTGGGTTGGAAACAATAAATCCTTCATGGTGTGGTCAATCACAGCAAATGCTCTGAGCTGACCCCACCCTGTGCTCTGTTTAGCCTTCCAGTGTTCCCGCCGAGGAGGGGAACTGGACATTTCCCTGCAACCTGATGGCCGAGTGGACATGAAGGGTGGCGCTGCTATTGTCTTAGAGGGCTCCCTCACAGTCTAGAGACACCTGTGCTGGGCTGTGGCCGCTGCTGAACACTGTGTTTTCTCTACACCAAAAAGCAAAGCAAAAAAACAACAAATGCCCAGATCTTGCTTCAGCGAGCTCACCGACCAGTGCCCTCAATCCTCTTGTGAAGAACAGAAAGGAAAGCCAGTTGATGGAGATGAGATAGCGTCTCCAGACTCCTTAGCTGGTGATGGGCTCAGGCCTCTGCCTGTGTGTGTCTTCAGTGGCCCACAGCAGAGAGTGATGCTATCAATTCTTTTGATGATGACTGCCAATCAAAGTGAGAGATCCATTGGTAAGGATCCAGATGAGGCCATTTCAATTTATGCATGGGCACCTGACAGTATTTCACAGCCATCAGAAGAATTAATCGCTCTTTGGAAATGCAGTGTTGCTAAAAATCCTTTCCCTGTGGGCAACAGAAACATCTCCTCCCCATTCCCTGAGTTTCCAAAGACAAACTGAGGTACAGTCCTACCAAAGTCCCCCCAGGGCACCTGTGAGCTATTGGCCTTACTTACGGAGCATTGGTGAGGGGTTACTTACAGAAGTGTGTGTAGTGGGTAGCCATTTCAGCTTAGATCTGGAAGTTCTAACCCCCATTGAGGCTTCAGTAACTGTCACGCCTACAAGGCGGGGCTGAGAGAGGACCTTGAAAACCCGAGATCCGGATGGGCCTGGACACTGGAGGTAGACCGAGCAGAGTTCTCCGTAGAACACCACTGGACTGTGCTACACCTTTCCCAGCCCCTGTTGCCTATTCCTTTCACTTGCAAGTTACTTCACAAAATAAACCTCCCTTTTAACTACGTGGAGTTGCCTTAATAATTTCACCAATAAGTGTGGGTGCGCTCCCCTGAAATGTGGCACCTGGAAAGGCTTTTATCCAGCAATGACGATGACTTTCCTATACGCGCACAGATGGAGCCCCATATCCTTAGTCTTCGCTGGCCTGCACCCCTAGCCTCTTGCTGGGGCCACGTGCGATTAGGGCAGCTTTGCATTCCACAGGTGGAAGGGAGAGGCTGGATACTCAGGTGAGGCTCCTGTGACCTCTCCAACGCTCTATGAGGAGATGTAAACAGTTAAGGAGCCCAGCTGAGGACGATCTTTTGCAAGTGGGCACAGCCGCACTCCTGAATATCACAGTTGCTTGGCTCAGAATATCATCTCGAGCAACATGCAAGAGAACATCTCACAATGTAATAATATCAAGAAAGAAAATTCGAGTACACTGAAGACTATTAGGGAGGTTGTCCTGTGACGGTGGGGCGTTTGGATTTGTAGGGGCTGTGAGGACAGCAAAATGAAACAGTTCATGTTGGGGAACAATGTAATTTCAGTGCAGCTAAAAAAGAAAACAATGATTTGGGGGCTAGCAAGATGGCTGAGTGGCTGAAGAACTTGCCGTCAAGGCTGACGACCTGAGTTCGATTCCTGGGACCCACAGAGTAGAAAGAGAACCAGCTCCTGCATGTTGTCCCCTGACTTACACACACATAGGTGCTATAGCCCTCATACACCCACACATATGTACGCACATACAAAATAAACAAATAAATGTAACAAAAATCATTCTCTTTACTTTTGCACTCATGTATAATAACTAAAACCTAGGACAAAACTCAGAAAATTAGTAGAAGGAAGGATGTGTTAGGTGGGCTTTATGACTTGAGTTTGGGTCCCTGTAATCCACGTAAAAGATGGATGCGACGTGGAGTGGCTGTAATCCCAGTATACTTTTGTCAAGATGGGAGAATTCGGCCAGGCAGTGGTGGTGGTGCACACCTTTAATCCCAGCACTCGGGAGACAGAGGCAGGCGGATCTACAAGGCCAGCCTGGGCTACAGAGTGAGACCCAGGACAGGTAGCAAATCTACACGGAGAAACCCTGTCTCGGAAAAAAAAAAAAAAAAAAAAAAGATGAGAGAATCCGCCCCACCCCCTTATCCTTCCATCCCCTCTCCCACCCACCCAGAACAGCCCAAATAGCTTGGCATATACAACACAGTGGCCAACACTTACACTCAGCCTCAAACAAAATAGACCATGAGAGCTAGGACTATGGGAATTTGCCACTATGCTGCCAGGCACAATGGTCCATGCCTGTACACCTAGCACCAGGGAGGGGAAGGCTGCAGGACTAGAATTTCAAGGCCAATGGGGGCAGCTATCCAGCCAGCACGGGCTCCCTGAGGCCTTGCTTCAGAAGCCTGTTAGAATCTTAGAAAGGACTTGGGAATCACAGCAATTGTAAATCATCCCTAGCAGAAGAGGAAGGGAGGGGAGGTTCCCTGGGCACCATCCCTCCATCAGCATCAGCAACATATGGGAACTTGCTAGAAAAGCAAAATCACCAGCCCTCTTCTGGACCACCCGGGTCTGGAGCTCTGAGGACTGAGGTCAGTACTTTGAGTTTTAACAGTCAGTCCCTCTAGGCGACGGGTTAGTGTGAGGCTCGTCCTGCGCTCAGGCTTCCAGATGTAGCGGCCATTTCCATCACTCTCTTGACAGTCACCGATGCGGCTCAGTGGCATTTAAATGCAACAACTCAGGAGCTCTTGGAAGGCACCGATGGACTTGCTGCTGAAAAGTGCACTTTTGCACGGGTTGGTTTTTGTATCAGCTTCCGGCTCTGTCCAGCAGAGAAAAATTAGCTGTGCTCAGGTGGGAGCTGTTCTGTAATGTGTTAGCAATAAACAGATTAGTCAATCATCCATGATTTATTCATGATGAATTAATTATACCTGGTTGTGCACTTCTGATACTAAATGGAGCTTTAAAGGAGTTATTTTAACAGTTGTCATGGTGCTAATTGGAGACACAGAAGGAGGATCCCTAATTAAACATACAAACTGTATGCAGGACAAGTTGGGTTGCTGAGACCACAGAAAAACAAAACAAAACAAACAAACAAAAAACCACCACTAATTTTTAAAGGCGAACCAAAACAAACTTTATTTTTAGCGGCATTAAGGAATTCCCTTAGCTGTGTTAATTAATCACAGGCAGGCTTTCCAGCAGGGACTGGATCATACATCAATGTATGTACAGTTCTTTGGCTAGGCTCTGTGAAGGGGGATGTGTGGTTTGGTCATGTACTACAGTTTGTTTATGCTTTCTTCTGTTTGTGATGATTTCCCTGCTTTCCAATTGGGGGCTATGCATAAAATTGATATGAACAGGGGGCTGGAGAGATGGCTCAGTGGCTAAGAGCACTCCTGTGCAATCATGAGGGATGGAATGTGGACCCCAGCACAGGCTGTGAATCCCACACATAGCTGTAACTCCAGCTCTGAGGAATCCAACATGCTCTTCTGGCCTTGGCCTACACAGGTATGTGCAACCACACATGTACACATACACTCTCACAGACACATGACTAAATAAAAATAAATCTTGAAAAAGTTGTATGCTTGTATTTGTTTTTTTCCTAGACTCCCAGACATTTTACTGTGGCCACTACCTCTTAGATGTCTAATGTAGGTGAAAGGGCTGGAGAGGTAGCTAAGTTGGTAGAGGACCCCCTCAGCACACATGAAGCCCTGCGTTACACCCCTGGTACCACATTATAAACGGATGCGATGGTGCACACCTGTTATCCCAGCTGTACTGATGAACTGAATCAGTGATTCTATACAGTAGTAGTGCCAGTTTAAATAGAATTTTGAGGAGTGAGGGATTTTAATAAACATAATAAGGGATTATGGTAGAGGTTAGTTTCGTGGAAGAATTAACCTAGGTAAAGGTAGGATAAAATGTTGCCCCTGACAAAGCAGAGGCTGCAGAGGATAAATAATAAAACAAGGAAGTGTCACACAGCTAGAACACATGAGTTTCTATTGAGGAGCCGAATAGACTGTGGATTAAGAAAAACAATTGAGGGGGAGGGGCTTGGTCCTGCCTCAACTGAACGTGCCAGGCTTTGCTGACTCCACACAGAAGGCCTTACCCTTTTGGAGGAGGGGATGGGGGGGGGGTGATGGGAGGGGGCGGGGCAGGAGGAGGGGCTAGGAGGAGTGGGAAGAGGGGTGAGAGGGGGATCTGTAGTTGGTATGTAAAATGAATAAAAAAAAAATTTAATTAAAAGAAAAGAAAAGAAAAAAGAAAGAAAAGAAAAATAACGGAGTCCCATTAGCCCAGCTAGCTTAATCATGTTGGGAGATGTGTTCACAGGTTTCAGAGTGTATCATAGCTGGAAAATAACAAGGTAGCTGGTTGTGGTGGCGCACATCTTTAATCCCAGCACTCAGGAGGCAGAGGCAGGCGGATCTCTGTGAGTTCGAGGCCAGCCTGTGCTACCAAGTGAGTTCCAGGAAAAGGCGCAAAGCTACACAGAGAAACCCTGTCTTGAAAAACAAAAAACAAAAAACAAACAAAAAAACAAAAAAAAAAAAGAAAAAAGAAAAAGAAAAAAAGAAGAAGAAGAAGAAGGAGAAGAAGAAGAAGAAGGAGAAGAAGAAGAAGTGATTCGTCCTTTCTTTGTAACTGTAAAATGCAGCCTGCCAGCAAAAGAACTGGATGAGAAAAATACCTTGCTTGCTCACACTCTGTTAATCTATAACAAGTTGCTTGGGTATGCATGTATGTGGGTTCTTGGGTCAACTTGTTTTTCACCTGTAGTATGTTTTTTTTCTTTTTTTCAAAGATTTATTTACTTATACATTTATTTATTTATTTACGTATACAATGTTCTGCTTGCATGTATCCCTACAGGCCAGAAGAGGGCGCCAGATCTCATTACAGATGGTTGTGAGCCACCATGTGGGTACTGGGAATTGAACTCAGGACCTCTGGAAGAACTGCCAGTGTTCTTAACCTCTGAGCCATCTCTCCAGCCCATGTAATATGTTTAATGTTTATGTAAATGTACAATGTTTAATCATGTAAGGGATATGGAAAACATGCTGTTTTTTACCTGTATTCATTACAATCATTCACTTAAAAATATAGAATGTAACCACATTGTAATTTTTATATTTCTTGAAAGATATTGCTGGGTATATAAGCTGTAAGGGAAAGAACAAAATTAGTTAGAAAGAAAGCATCAAGAGGGACAGAAGGGATACATCTAGATAGAGGTAAGAAAGGAAATAAGGAACTGAGGATGGAAGATGATAGAGACCCTAAGATTGTGTGTGTGTGTGTGTGTGTGTGTGTGTGTATTTTCTCTTGCTGGCCCCAGAGAGTTAAGTTTAGCTCCCCCTCGCCAGCCTCAGAGAATTAGGTTTTACTCCTTCAGGTAAAAAAGTCCAGGTCTGCCAGCTCCATAGGCTCCTCACCAAGTGTTTTATCACAGCGACAGAAAAGGAACTAGCCCCCTCCCCCAACCTGCCAAACATCACACTTAGGAACGCAGTGCACTGTAGTGTGTCCATTGTCCAGTGAACGCCTATGACTGACCGGGCACTTCCATCTGTTACTGCTACCAACTTCACGTGAGTGTGCTGTGGAATGTTATTTTAAGGGGTGTTACTTTTGCTTATGCTGCATTTGTTGAACTCTGTGAAGCTGCGTTACTGAGCCTGTCTACAACACCTGATGTTTTAATAAAGAGCTGAACGGCCAATATGGAGGCAGGAGAGAGGAATTAGGTGGGGCTGGCAGGCAGAGAGACTATATAGAAGGAGAAATCTGGGAGGGAAAAAGAAGTGGCCAGAGAAGGAGAAGGACCCAGGGACCAGCCACCCAGCTACCCAGCCACCCAGCCACCCAGCCATCCAGCCACGCAGCCACATGGCAAGCCACAGAGTAAGAGTAAGATTTACAGAAGTAAGAGAATGGGAAAAGCCCAGAGGCAAAAGGTAGATAGGATAATTTAAGTTAAGGAAAGTGAAAAGTTTTTGGACCCTGATAAGCCTCTCTGCTGACGCAGCAATCCAAATCAGACCAAATTAGAAAAAGTCCCGGTTTAATGGGTAAAGCATTCCTGGGTGATTCTCCGGCCCCCCCAGAGAGGATAAAGGGACAAGAGCCTGAAAAACCACCTGTCTGTTTTCTGGGGTACAGTTTAAATACCCTGTGGGAGTGGTCTTGAGCATCTCTGGGGGAGGAGCCGTGTTTGGCAGGACTTTCTGAGGGGCAGGGTCTGGGCAGAGAGGTGGGGCTTCCACTAGAACATTAAGCTGGCAAGAAACAAGCCAAGCTAAGGCTGGGCATTCATAATTAAGAATAAGGCCGGGTGGTGGTAGCACACGCCTTTAATCCCAGCACTGAGGAGGCAGAGCCAGGCGGATCTCTGTGAGTTCGAGCCCAGCCTGGTCTACCAAGTGAGTTCAAGGAAAGGCGCCAAAGCTACACAGAGAAACCCTGTCTAGGGGGAAAAAAAACAAAAACAAAAACAGAATAAGGCTCCGTGTTATGATTTATTTGGGAGGTAGGTGGCGCTTCCCCCCCCACCCACCCACCCATCCCCGCCCCCTGAAAGAGCAAAAACAACCAACAACATGAGTGTAGAACCACACATTACTATTCTGAGGGAAAATCCAAATTCAAGATCTGAAGTACATATTATACCAGATGTATATCATTTTCACACCACCATAAGTCAAGAAAGTATCAAGTGGAACCATAGTACATTGGGGCCATTGGTATAGACATTCTGAAAAATTTCCCCAAAGTCAGGAACCAAAGCAAGACAGAAAGACAGCTGAGCAAACATTAAATCCCGTGGGCCCATGGCCAGCATCTGGTCTATGTGGATACAGCGGCATGATGTGAGCTCGAAAGGACTTGGGCTACTCCACCTCTATAGCTTTGCCCTGTGCAGCCCACGTGGCCACTCTCCTGGGCTGCCCCACTCACTGGTGGCAGCTTTCCTGGGTAGTCCTTTCACATTACTGACAGCCCATTTCTGGCTTCTTGTGAGCCTCTGAGGGGCTGTCTGCAGGGACCCTGACCTGTCACATAAGAAGGCTTGCCAGGCTCTCTTTAGAAATCTTGGCACGAGCCTCCATATCCCATAACTCTGGCATCCTTTGAGCCAGCAAAACTAGCATCATGTGAACAGTGATGAGGTCTACTGCTACCTGAGCTCCTTATAGGAGAGTGTAGCAACCTCTAAGTGTCGAAGACTGAGCGTGGTCAAATCCCAGGGAAGCAACTCCCTGAGTGGCCCTCCCTGTGTGAGCGGGGGCTCTAGCACGTCTCTCTTCTCAAGGGAAGTTCTTTCTTTAACTTGTTACATTTTATTCGTAAATGTGTAAGCCAGTGCCTCTGTGTGTGTGTGTAAGATGTGGAGTAGTTAGAATGTGATGGCTCCCATACTTGGGCCCTAGTTGGTGGAACTGTTTAATGAAGCAATTAAAATCAAAAGGGTTATGTAGTTGGAGACCTTCTCTCCAGCCCCCACTAAGCCCTGTTAGTCCAACAACCCACTTATAAAATAAACACACAGACATTCATATTATTTAAACTGCTTGGCCATTAGCTCAGGCCTACCATTCTCTAGCTCTTACTCTTATATTTAGCCCATTTTTATTAATCTATACTTTGCCACGTGGCTCGTGGCTTACCATTACCTTATCTCTTTTTTGTCATGGCGGTGGTTGGCTGTATCTCTCCGCCTCAGCCTTCACTTTCCAGAATTCTCCTCCTCCTTGTCCCGCCTACCCTATCCTTCCTGCCTGGCTACTGGCCAATCAGCACTTTATTTATTTTAACCAATCAGATCAACACATTTGACATACAGAACATCCCACAGCAGGGTTTTATTCTGGGTTGACTCACAAAAAGCATAAGGGAGTTGGTCGCAGGATCCAGGAGGGGCGGGGCACGGTCCACCATTCTCTGGAGAACTCTGCCTTGATCTGCAGCACCAGCATCCAGCATCCAAGACCATGAGGTAGCCAAGAGAGCGATCATGTATGCATCCCATGTCTTGAGGGGTCACCCCTCAGGCACATCCTGGCGAGGGGGCAGGTACCTCGCAGTTACCTGCTGCCTACTAGGGACAGTGCTTCAGGAGTAAAGCACAGACAACCACCCTTACAACTGTTGGGGGAAAGATTAGAAGGATTCGCCTTGTTGGAGAAAGTATGTCACTGGGAGTGGGGTTTGAGCTGTCTTGATGGCCCTTATTTTGTTTTTAAAGGAGCAAAGATGTCTTTGAATCATTGCCACCAAACACATGGATCATTATTACAGAGAATTAAAAATATTCAGCCCACTGAGCCAGGAGAAACTTACAAGGGACTTGCAAATGTCATCTTCCAAGGACTTTGTAGGCTCTCAGCCGTGCTATGCAGACAAGATGGGCCACACGCTTTCTTTTGTAGTTGTGCATGGTTTGGAGGGCGACAGTGTTCCTTGGTTTTCAGTCTTCTGGAATGGTGCCTAGGACTCGCTGTGTCCTGATGCTGCTTAACACTCTGGGGAGGCCAGAGTGGCTGCGGCTAGGGATGTGTGGTCTGTGACTTCGGGCGGTAGTCAGCCGAGGTTATTACAATCCCATTGGGCCAGGCTATTTTAAGGTACAGTAGACAGTTTGTGAATCTCACCGGCCAACTGGAGGCTTTTCCCAGCTAAAGTCATGATTTCAGCATAAAAGAAGGGCAGGGCTAAGTTAAAAGCCAGCACCTGCTCTTCTGAAATTGCTTTTCTGCAGGTACCAGCCCCAGAGAGTCGGCAGATGGTTGTGTGTTTCGAAGCCTGACCTCAGTAGCCCTTCATCAATCTTGAGCTGGTTGGCTCTCTCAGGCTTCCCAGGATACCCAAGATATCTTTGATGTAGTTACTACCTGAAGACCAATTAATTAGCCCACACCAATTCTGTTCCATTTTCCTAACAAAGCTAGGAAGCATTGCCTCAGCCTGCTTGGGGTGGCTTCATACAAGTCCATTAATTACTGTCAAATCAGACTTGGGCACCCCTAGAAGATGGAGGAGAAAGTATCCTTCTGCACTGTGGAGAACTGGTGATCTCTAAGGCTTGCAGCTAGCTCTCCTGTGCTGAATGCTAGGCCATATTTAAAAACTTCTGTGCAAAGCATTGGGCTTACCAGCTTTGCTTCCCATCCCATCCCATCTCAACCCATGGCTGCCAGGTTCTCATGAGGGAAATAGTTAACTAGTGCTCTTTATACATTTTTTGTCTTTTAGATTTATTTTATATGTATGAATGGGTACCACACGAGTGCCTGGGAGTTACAGATGGTTGTGAGCCATCATGTGGGTGCTCGGAACTGAACCCAGGTTCTCTGGGTTCAAGAGCAACACGAACCCAACCACTGAGCCCTCTCTCCAGCCCCCAACTCGTTTTTTTTTAAATGTGGGAGATTCATTTATGTTTCTTTTGGAGTCGAAGGGGTTTCACTGTTTAAAAAAAAACAAAAAACAAACAAACAAAAAACAAAACAAAACAAAAAACCATTTATTTATTTGTGTGTGTGTCCATGCACACGTGGAAGAGGTTAGAGGCCATTGCAGGGGTTGGCTCTCTCTTTCCATCATGTGGGTCCTGGAGATTCTCAAGTCTCTGCTTGGTGGCAGGGTGATGGGTACCTTTATCCTCAGAATTGTCTTGTCAGCCTGTGCTACTCTTTTGTGACATGGAGTGATTGATTAGTTAACTTTTACCTCAGGCTACCCTCTGGAAGCATGGTGTGGGGAATTCACTTATCTTACTTATAAGAGTCTCCATATGTGAGGCTCTTTTGCCCTTCACTTGATTCTCTCCCTCCCTCCCTCTTTCTTTTCTCTCTCTTTCTCTCTCTCTCTCCCCTCCTGTGTGTGTGTGTGTGTGTGTGTGTGTGTGTGTGTGTGTGTGTGTGTGTTCTTCTTCTTCTTTTTTCTTTTTTTGAGACAGGGTTTCTCTGTGTAGCCCAGGCTGTCCTGAAACTTGCTCTGCAGATTGGCAGACCAGAGATCCTCCTGCCTCTGCCTCCCGAGTGCTGGGATTAAAGGTGTGTACCACTACTTCCTGGCTTCCTTCATGAAGTTGTTTTACCAAGTTGGAATTTGAGATAACCTGAATCTGTGTTTCTGGTCCATGATCATTCAGATTTGACTCCAGAATAAACTATCCCTTATTATCATTAAAGTTAAAGCTGTGCTTTTTTGCATGTGGGCATCTTAAAAAATTGACTTTTGCAGGCTGGACAGATGATGGCTTAGCAGTTAGGAGCACAGACTGTATTTCCAGAGGACCTGGGTTCAATTCCCAGCACCCACATGGCAGCTTGGAACTGTCTGGAACTCTAGCTCCAGAGGACACCGTCACACAGACATGCATACAGGCAAAACAGCAAGGCACATAACATAAAAATAAATAAAGTTTTAAAAGTTGACGTTTGGTACCATGCTAGATGCTCTGTTGGTAGTGTATGCCTCACTTTTTAGTTTTATTTCAAACATGCCCCTCTCCCAGCCACATGTCCATCATGCACTGTCAACAGTTACCTACCCACAAAGCAACTTTGTTTCCTCTATGCCCAAAGTGAAACGTTCTGTCTCCTTGCCGGGCCTCACCCCGCAAACGCACTTCCCAAGGCCTGTGTGGTGGACCCGTCCTGGCTGTCCTCTCCCACTCCACTCTTGAGGACCAGAGCTTGAGAACACTTGAGTGTCACATTCTATTTTGCTTGATGGGCGAAATCCAAGGCGTCCTGGTGTCTAGCAGGACAAAAGCACAGCTGTGCCAGGCTGCCCACAAAGTAGGGCATCTCCGGAGACTACCTCCCAGTTCGCTCTCAAATTCTGGGAGAGTTTTAATCATGTCACCAGCCGGCGGCATCACTGGAACGTCTCAGGAACAATCGTAGGCGCGGGGCTGCGGTGCGGAAGAGTGACAGCCTTGATTTGCATAAGCATGTATCCTAATTAGAATGTCAAAAGTTGGTGGCACAGAGGTGTTGTGGCGCTCTGACTTCCGATCATTTTAATTTCATTCAATTTCCCCTCAGTACAACAGTTGCCCAAATCGGGCCCTCCTTCTTTCCAAAGACAAAACAGACCACTGGTAACAGAAGAGACTAAATTCTGAGGGTAGTTCCTTAGCAAAAATTGCAACTTTGTTTCTATGTAACAGTAGTATAAATATTTAGATTCACAGTTGATATTAAAAGCAAACACCAGGCTCTGAATCCAGAAGTTCGCTCTGCACTGTGCAGGTGAGGGGTGGGGAGCATCTAATCCTCTTCAGGTTGTCCCATGTGGGGAAAAAAAAAGCATCTTGAAATAGTCCCTGTGTTTTTACCGTCTGAGCATAAGGATTGGTGGGATGATAGACTCATCCATGTGTAGCATTTTAAATTGTGTGTGGTGTCTACGGCTATAAGATTGGAAGTACAAAGAGGCTGAGAAGAAACAGAACTCTGGGTCTCAGGCATAGAACCGGCGTGACCCATTAGAGATGTCTTCCGCATGCATCAGTGATTTCTGAGTCTGCTTTCTGGGGTCCCAGTTTAATCAGGCATTCTCTGTTTTTCCGCTCTCATTCCCTTCCTGAAGCAGAAGGCCACCTTGTTAATTAGTTGCGGGTAGGAGCGGCTCTAATCTCCTGGGGATGGCTTCGGGCCCCAGAATTAGATAAGAGGGTGACTCCAGCACCGGGGGACATAGCTGGCCTCTCTCCTGCAACATATGGGAAACCTGCCAAGACTCAAGGTCCAGCAGCAACCATTAATGGAGAGGCCTTCCTTCCCTGCTGGGAACACACCCTGCAAAGCTAGGGATGGACAGCATTGCGGGAGAAGCCAGGGCAGTTCTTAGACTAGATAGCATCTGGCAAGCTGTGCCAATTGCAAATCAATGGCCCTCCCTGGGTGGGTTTAATTTTATGGTTATTTGCACAAACTTCTCCTAATGGGCAGGGAGGACCTCAGAGCATCCTCTCATTGTTCGGGTGGGGTGTGATGCCTTGGGAGTCCCTGGACTAGCTGAAGTTGAGTCTGTTTGTTAGTGTTGGAGCCCGGCTGCCAGGCTGGAGAGGATTGATGGGCTTGCTGGCCACCATCCAAGTCCCGGGTTCAGTCTGAGACCTTGTCTCAAAGGAATAGGGAGAGAGTGACAGAACAGGACACTCAAGTGTCTTCCTCTGGCCTTTGTAGTGTACATACAGGCTCATAACCCTGCACACATATATGTGCGTATACCACACATAATACTCTCACACACATACACATTAAAACAAAATAAAATAACACGGCATCAGTGATGGTGCCGACCTCCCTGAGCCGCTGAGAGAATGAAATAGGGTGCTTGCCCAGAGCTCTGAGTGGTCTAGAGAATGACCTGAGATTGCTGTACATTTGGTTTTAAATGAGTGAGTTTATGTACAACCAAAAGGAAAAGAACAAATAGCAAATAGGTAGAGATGGTTGGAGCAGCCTAATTGAGAGAGAGCAAGTGCGTGAAGGTGACATCATCACATTGGGGGTTTACAGCGGCCAGCCGAAACCCACATGCCCACAGCACCCAGGAGGTGAAAACAAAGAGGATCAGAAGTTCAAGGTCACCCTTGACTCCAAGTGAGCCTGAAGCCAGCCTCAGATACTTGAGGCCCAGTCTCAAAAACCTTTCCCCCCAGCTCTCTATGAACAGGGCAGGTGAGTTTAAATATGCACGCACAGACGACTTGAATAAGTACCACTGGTTTTTAAAATATTAAATTTTAGCAGTCTTTTTGAGCTGACTCAGTGAGTTAAGGCACTGGACACCAAGCCTGGCAACCTGAGTTTTATCCCCTGGTCCCACATGGTGGAAGGGAAGAATCAGCTCCTGAGAGCTAGTCTCTGACCTCCACAGGTGCACCACGGTGTGCGCACCCAAACACATAGAAATAAATAAATGTGATCTTTTAAACTTGGATTTTGGGGTCTGGGGAGACAGCTCAGCAGTTAATAGCACTTCCTGCTTCTGCAGAATACCAGGCACCCATATGGTGGCTCACAACCTGTCACAACTCCAGTTCCAGGCGATCCAGTGTGTCCTTAACTGGACCATGTCAGGTACCAGCTATGCATGGGGTGCACACACATACAAACACTCATGCGTATAAACATAAAAGTACAACCTTTTCAAAAATTGCTCAAAAACAAATCAGAATCTAGCATTATTTTTAACATCCTCATTTACCTTTCTTGTTTGTTTATTTGTTTGTCTGTTTAAATCAGAGCAGTGAAGCCGTAACTATCTTGCTACATTTTGATTCACCGTGACACAAATCAGCTAATGTTTTGACAGGGCTTCATGCCAGCTGCTGGCTCTTTGAACTGGTTACAGTTACGGCAATGGCTTGGCCATGTGGAACACACACCTGAAGGTGTTTATGGTGATGAGGTTGGTCTCCTTAGCTTAAAATCTGCTTCCAGTAAGAGCTGCAGCCAACCAGGCCGCGTGTGTGGGTTTACTGAACACTCCAGCAAGACTTTGTGCACTTTGGCCCCTCCCCCAGAGCACTTACAATACACAGGGAGGAAGGGAAAGATGGCAATGACACCAATTTTAAATTATTCAGTTCTGTTTCTCGTGCCTGGAACAATCCCCGGCACACAGCAAGTTGATAAATCACAACTGAATGACGAAAATCTGTGTGAAACACTTAAACAGGTTGGTATGTCGGTGCCAGGGAATACAAGAGAGGAGACACTCAGACATCTCCTGACTTAGTTTTCACTTCGTCTTATGACACAGGATCGTATTGTTTTAATTTCTCCTTGCTGGCGGAGGCTGAGGCATAGCCAGGGAAAAGCCACACGGGGTGGTGAAGATAAGCTTTTAGCAGGCCAGCTTCAGACTCCGGGGACCAGAGTGTCTAGACATTCAGAATAACGTCAGCCAAGGTGCTAACACTGCGGACGGAACAAAAGAAACAACACTAATAAGGTGACTAGACACCCTCTCCCACAGGCTGGGAGTGGACATCATTGGCTGTCCTGGGACAGTGAAGCCTGGGCTGACTCAGGAGCTGCCTGAAATCTGGATGGTACTGAGAGCATCCTTTGGGGAAGGGAGCCACCTGCTCACTGGAAAACCGCGGATGTCATGTTTTCAGAGCAGGAACAAAGGCAGCAAGTTTGTGCCCGTGACTTTTGGAGGACACAGTTCCCCACAAAGTGGCTGTTAGAAGAAGGAAAAAGAATTGGGTTACTATGGGAACGGGGACCACTCTCCGGGTCTCTTGTTCTCTAGCTTCTTTTTCATCCATCCTTCTCCATTTAATATTTATTTATTGTTTTTAGTTATTCTAATGTTAATTTGTTTGTTTGTGTATGTATGTGGAGGTCAGAGGGCAGCCTTCAGGAGTTGGTTATCTCCTTCCAACATGTGGCTCCGACTCAAGTCATCAAGCTTGGTGGCCAGTGCTTTACCCATTGGGCGTTCTCACTGGCCCTATCTTTTGCAGGTTTTTTTGTGAAACAGGGCCGACTAGGTAGCCCAGGCTATCCTCAAGCTCAGGGCTCTTCCTGTTTCAGCCACCCAAGTGCTGGGATTGCAGAAAGGCGTACCGTGTCCAGCTTCCAACCATATTTCTCGTGCATCTGCTTTGTCCTAGATGTAAGTCTGGGTGCTGAGGGTGTAGTTAGGAGCCACAGAGAGGAAGCTCCTGATTGGCAGGAGTTTCCAAACACAAAAGGAAGGAAAGAGAGCATCAGAGAGAGCCGAATGACACAGGGAGCCAGCGGGGAACCTGGGGACATTGCCCTTGAAGCGACAAGTATGAGGAACACTCAAGCTGGAGGCGAGTTTCGGTGGGGCAGAGAGGTGACCAGCAGACTTTTGGGCAGCGGTCAGATGGCAGAAAGCAGTTGGAGGTGATGCTGCTGTTTATGTCAGATAAGGATGATGAAGGAGGCAGCAGGTGGGTTAGTTTGGGAAAGCAGAGGACACAAAATTTCCCTTCAGGAAATGAGCTGGGTTAGGAAAGATGGTCTCAAGACCATGGGAGCTATGATAGGCCTTATGGAGGGAAAGCAAGAAAAAAATATATATGATAGATCAAAGATAGAGAAGTTTCCCTTCCAAACCTAGAGTAGCCCCATGGGAGGCAGAGACAGGTGGATCTCTGTGAGTTCGAGCCAGTCTGATCTACAGAGAGAGTTCCAGGATAACTAAGGCTACCTAGAGAAACCCTGTCTCA
Organism: Onychomys torridus; assembly: GCF_903995425.1. NCBI lineage: Eukaryota > Metazoa > Chordata > Mammalia > Rodentia > Cricetidae > Onychomys > Onychomys torridus. The sequence continues at coordinate 45,240,088 of NC_050460.1, forward strand.
TAAAACCAAAACAAACAAATGCACAAAAACACAAAACACACACAAATAAAACCATCAAAACACCACACACTCTCACACACAAAAAAACCAAAACAAAAGCAGGCCTAAGATGTCATTTACAAAAATAGCTTAAATAGTAAAATAGAGTCAGGTAGTGGTGGCGCACGCCTTTAATCCCAGCACTCGGGAGGCAGAGGCAGGAGGATCTCTGTGAGTTCGAGGCCAGCCTGGACTACAGAGTGAGATCCAGGACAGTCAGAGCTACACAGAGAGACCCTGTCTCAAAAACAAAACAAAAGAGTGAGAGAGAGAGGGGCTATGGACAGGATGATGGCAGGAGTCCAGAGGAGAGTCAGACAAGTCCTGGACACAAACTATCTGGCTTTCATGTACTTTCAGGGTACGCTGGAGGTTTTACACCATGTGGTTTAGTGAAGGAGCCTAGAGGGGCCAGGTACTGAGAAGGACAGAAAGTCAGCACAGCACGGTATAACTCTCTGGGGAGATGGTTCGGTGCATAAGAGCACATATAGTGCAAGCATTGTGGACCTGGGTTCAAGTCCCCAGCACCCACATGGTGTGGCTGCATGTGTATGCAGCCCCAGGGCTATTGTGGGGAGAAACACTGTCTGGGGCTTGCTGGCTGCCAGCCTAGCTCAAGGATCAGGGAGAGACCCAGCCGCACAGGAGTAAGGAGGAGTGTGACAGAGCTGGTGGGGTTGAAATTTATTCCCAGGGGAGATGTAAACACCATCTACCCTCTCCTCCCCCTATGGCCTCAAAGACAGATCAAGGAACGAGGCCACCACAGTTCACCCTGGTGAACCAATGACTTCATGAGGCTCCCAGAGCAGTGGGTGAGAGTGTATGGGCAGGAGGTGGGTGACCTTGGAGCAACCCCACTGGAAGGTCTGCACCCACTAGGAATGATGACTCTCCATGGCTGTGTAGATGGAGCCACTCCCAGAGACCCTGTGGTCTCGGTCAACGAGGGCAGAATTGCATAGGTAACTGGAGGGGTAGTTGGTTGGATACTCAGGTAAGGGTCGAATGGCCCCCTCCCTCTGAGGGGGAACATCAGCTGTCAGTAAACCCAGTTGTGATGATCTTTATTGAGCAGGCCCAGCTGATCCTGAAGGTGGTGGCTCTGAGGACAGTCCTCTACAAGAGCAGGACACCACAGGCGTGGACATTTACACCTGCACACACACATGCATATAGTATGTGCCAGTGCACATTCGCGTGCGCACACGCACGCACATACACACAAATAGTAATAAAAAAAATAACAAAATTAAAAAAAAAAAATTAAGGGCAGGGCCTCACTATGTGGCCCTGGCTGGCCTGGAACACTCTATGTAGATCAGGCTGACCTCAGAAATCACAGAGGTTCCCCTGCCTTTGCTTCCTAAATGCTGGGTGGAAGGTGTTCCTCACCTAAAATATAAAGATAATGAAGCAGCGTTCTGAATCACAATGGGCTCAAAGTACTTTGCCAGTGGCCTCATCAGGCAGTTTGTGTGGATAGAAAACAGAAGTGATAGCCGGGTGTGGTGATGCACACCTTTAATCCCAGCACTCAGGGAGGCAGAGGCAGGCGGATCTGAGTTGAGGCCAGCCTGGGCTACAGAGCAAGTACCAGGACAGCCAGGGCTGTTACACAGAGAAACCCTGTATCGAAAACAAAACAAATAAGATAAAATGCAAAATTCAGAGACAGCTTGTGCACCCTGCAGGTGTGTGTGTATCTGTCTGTCTGTCTCTTCTCTGTGTCTAGCCCCATCCCATGTGTCTGTCTGTCTGTCTGTCTCTCTCTCTCTCTCTGGGGGAGGAGGGCTGTAAATTGTTCTATGGGTTATTCACTAGAAATATACTTATTATTAGATCAGTTTATCTAATTTATTGGCCCAATCTCTCCTTCTGGGCCATTTACTGAGTTCTTAGTATTTTCTGGGTCTTATCCTATACACTAGGGTTGTAATTTAAACTTTTCTGATCTTGAAGAACCGCAAGGCTAAACACATTCCTGAAACTTTTTTGTTTGTTTGTTTGTTTTTTCAAGACAGGGTTTCTCTATGTAGTTTTGGTGCCTGTCCTAGATCTCGCTCTGTAGACCAGGCTGGCCTCGAACTCACACAGATCCTCCTGGCTCTGCCTCCAGACTGCTGGGATTACAGGCGTGTGCCACCACTGCCCGGCACATTCTTGAAACTTTTACGAGTGCTTTGCCTGACTTTGGGAAGTCACTGGTGGACCTCTCTTGTCCCATTGTCAAGTGAGGGGCATAATTAAGTGGTCCCATAATTTTAAAATCTCCAAGATGAAAGGATTCAGGGGACTTGACTTCCTCTCTTAATCTAGCCATGTACTTTCCCAGTTTCCAAGCATAGTGCTCAACCCCTGGACTGAAGTATTCTCCTCTACAAGACAAACAGAAGGTCCATCTAGGGATATGAGTGGGACAGTAGATTGTTTGCCTAGAACACCAGAATCTCTGGGTTTGATTCCCAGCAAACACTAAGTGTGGTGGTACACACCTGTAACCCCAGCACTTTAGAGGTGGAGGTCATTTTCAGCTGTGTATTATTTATTTATTTATGGCCAGCCTGTAACCCAGAAAATCTTGTCCATAAACAAACAAATAAATAAATAAATAGCATAGAGGGTGCTAGAGCAGGTATACCTTTGAAAGGGTATACAAAGGGATGTTAATAACTATGTAGAGCAGAATTCTGTGTTCCAACCAGTCTAGGCAAGGCTGAAGCCAATGTCTCTTCTCGCCTGGGTCTCAGAAACTTTCCTATGATGATTTTTTTCATCACAACTGTTCAGGTGTGGGGTAGCAGTATTCTCCAAGACACATTTGGAAAGTGCATTACTAGATGCCCCCTGAGGCCCTTTATTTTAACTAAATCCTGCTAACTTTGGGACAATTTCATGTCACATGTAGCTTGTGTCCCAGTGGTTTTTTTTTTTCTCTCTCTATTATGTGATTCTGATTCTCTGGTGAGTGGGCCAAAATCTTGCCTACCTCCTGGATACACAATTTGCAAAACCGCACATCTTCTTAATACTTTGGACAATAATGGGCAGAAGACGCAAATGGGCTGTGTTGCAGGGAGAGAATCCACAGTGCAGGACAGACTCTTCTGGGGAGAAGAGTAAGCTAAATGAAGACTAGGAACAATAGCATTAGTAAAGCAGATTTCTGGGAAAACCTTAAAAGACACAATCTGACATTTTGAAGACTAACACAGTGGTTCCCATCACAGAACTGCTGTTCCCGACACGACTGTCAGGATTCAAGAGTGACAGAGCCCAGCGGCTCTGTGCAGAAGTCTGTGTCCAACATCTGTCGCTCTAAAGATTATTAATGTTCAATTGCATCCCATTGTCTTCAAGTTGGTCAGCTTCATTTTGCGTCAGTGCCTTCAGCTGGGGATTAATAAACTATTTATGGAAGGAAATGATGGAAGTCAGGGTGAAGGGACTGTAGTCTGAGATGCTGGTCGGGAATCAGGTCCAAGTTAAAAGGCTCTTGATTTATAGGAGCTTGTAAATGATTTACTCCAACAAAAGTATCTGAGGACATTGCTGACATACCCATGTTTCAAAAGGAGAGAGAGAGCTTGCTCGGCCATTCTTGAAATATCCAGAAGGGATTGTTGTATCGAAGCTATTTGGAGTCTATTTCTTTTCCTCTTGATTCCTTTGAAACACAAGAAACAAGCTGAGATGAGAAAGAGAGACAATTAAGGGTTTCTCTGTGTAACTCTAATAATTATCAGCAGTGGATCATGTTTTGTTCCTGTTTCTGAGAACAGATGACATACTAAAACATTGAAATTCATTAAGAACTATTTTTGAAACTCCCAAATTATTTAGATGTTTCCATTTTGCACGTACATGTACATGAAGATATGTTGTTGCATTTAAATGCTAAATAATGAAGTGATTGGTTATCACTTTAGTGTGTGCCCCACAAATATTAATGAGCAAGGAAATGAAATAGAGATGCTGAATTAATCTGCCAAGGCATTGGAATCTGCCAAACTCAATCGCATAATTAGAAAACAGTATCAAGTTGAAAACAGATACGTTCATCTTTGGCTACATTGTAAGTTGTTTCATGGAAATTATTTGCAGCAGAGTTTCATTCCAGGTCTGCAACAATATTAGGACTTCCTAATTAGTCTGAATTGATTTAGTAAATTAAGTGAAAATGTTGATATTTTAGAATGTAAAATTGCCACTTCTCCACAAAGCACAATCTTGCTAGACTTCATATACACCGAACAATGTCAAAATCAGCATCTTCTCTCAAATGATTTCTACTTACTCGGTTTAAAAACCTGGGCTTTGTTTTTGATATGTAAGCTGCCCGCTGGTATGGGAAAAGATGGACCACGCTCTCCCTCCACCCCCACCTTGTTATTCTATTGGGGACAGCCAGGCCAGGCCACTCCAGATGGTGTGTTAGTGTTGGACATAGCTTTGGAGAAACTTCAACAGACGAAGGCAGTAATGTCAGGATTTTGCTGTGCGTCGCTCTCCCTGCCCCCTGCAGTTCCCAGGGTAGGAAGGTGCTGAGATGGAAGCGGAGGGACGCCCGCCCACCTGCCACCACCTGTTCCTTCCTTGAGCCCCGGGCTATAAATTCTTCTCCCTCCCTGCTTCATCCAGCGCTCTCCGACATCTACTTCGTGCGGTCCGAGCGGTCCTGACCTAGCTAGCTGAGCTTCTTCGAAGATGTCATCATCCTGAAAAGCAGCCTCAGGCTTTTCCAGAGATTTGCAAGGGACTTCTCCCCCCACCCCCATCCCCAACCCTCAGAACCACCCGCAGCAAACTGCAAGGAAGTTTCCTCCTCTTTCAACTTCCCGTGGTTAGTGTGAGGGGGAGAAATGACTTTTCCCTGAGCATCACTTCCAACCGCATCTGGCTACCCAGCCGGACGGAAGCCAGGGGCCCACCACTGCCCGCCGTGCATTGACTTGACTGCACGTGAGTCACTGCGACTGTGACCTAATTCACTCCCGGGAGCCACGCAGAGCGGCAGCGTGGATGAAGTCGGCCTGCAAACCCCACGGCTCCCCGGCGGGAGCGCGCGGCGCGCCTCCGTGCGCCGCTGCGGCCGAGCGCGCGCTCCCGTGCACGGGGCCCGGGCGGCTGGAGAGCGCGGCGCGCAGGCGCCTGGCGGCCAACGCGCGCGAGCGGCGCCGCATGCAAGGGCTGAACACGGCGTTCGACCGGCTGCGCAGGGTGGTGCCGCAGTGGGGCCAGGACAAGAAGCTGTCCAAGTACGAGACGCTGCAGATGGCGCTCAGCTACATCGTGGCGCTCACGCGCATCCTGGCCGAGGCCGAACGGGACTGGGTCGGGCTGCGCTGCGAGCAGCGGGGTCGAGACCACCCCTACCTCCCGTTCCCGGGTGCCAGGCTGCAGGCGGAGTCCGATCCCTACGGCCAGAGGCTCTTCGGCTTCCAGCCCGAGCCCTTCCCCATGGCCAGCTAAGCTGCAGGGTTTCTAGGGTGGCCTGCGAGTCTTAGGGAGAAAAGTCAGTCCCCTTTAAGGTTAATGTCCTTCGCCTTTCAGACCCGTGGATGAAATAATTTCATTGCCCCCCTTCCTCCGCTTTTCTTGCGTTTTGTAGGTGTCGTGAATGGACATTGTGAATGACCTGGGGCTGCTGTGAAAATAATGCCCTACCGCTTTTGGTTTAAGACATGGGGCTGGGGTCTAATTGAGTTGGTAGAGTGCTTGCCTAGCATGCGTGCACCACGCTGTGGGTTCGAGCCCAGCACCTAACGGGCAGAAAGAGGTTGGTTATCGTGCTTGTAATCCTAGCAGAGAGAGGGTGGTGATCACACCTGTAATCCTAGCATTATTCGGGAGGGGGAGGAATATATATGGGGCCCTGTCTCAAGGGGAAAACAATCCTTTATTGATTGGAATTGGGTTGCATTGGGCTGGTACTGAGTCATCGGACAAATAGCTTCTTCAACTGCAAGTTTGTTCTGACCGGGTGGACTTATGTTAGGTGTCTCGGGTATGTTCAGAGCAGCTACCTTGTCGTGTAAATGCATTTATGCTCCGTGTATTGTGTGTGCATGCAGTAGGTAGAGCCAGACTTTTATTTTTCAGGGGAGGAGGGGCCTGGTAGAGTACTTGGACATGAGCGCTCTGTATTTTTTTAACTGTGTACACATTAAAATATAGATTTTGTAAAAATACAACTACTGTGAGTGTGTTTTAAACTTACATGTTTACTAGTTTTCTGGAGACTCTCCAGGCCTGGGGCGGGGGTTGCTGAATGTTCCTGGATATAGAAAAGGAGTGTTCTATCCCACCATATCCAGTGTGGTGGCCCACTTTATAATCCCAGCTCTCTCGGAAGCTGAGGCAGGAGAATCACCATGAGTGATATTAAACTAAATTAAAATAACATGTAGCTTTCGGGTACTGAGATATTTAATATTCAACATTTAGTTTCCTTACTAAACCAGTTACTAAATTTCCTTACAAATACCCAGATACATGCATTCCAACATGTGGGCAGGAACATCTATACACATAATTATTCACATCCCTACACAGTGATGCACATCCACACAGAAGAATATTCCCATTTCCATAACAGAAAACTTAACATTGCTTGTTCTTTCCTTTTAATTGGACAATTGGAACAATGTGGGCTTCATTACCATTGTGCCTAGTCAAAAGAGAGCAAATGGGATTGATTTGAATTGCTTTCACAAGTTTGATTAACCAAGAACCAACCAAGCCTTCGTTAGAGTGACTGTGGTCAACAGGACTCATGAATTTGGGGCATAACCTGTGCATGGCTAGGAAAATCAGGGCACTGCAGTTTTCCATGCATGAGGAACTTATCACAAGCCAAGAAAAGCAACAGCCCCTGCATCCTTTTGGTTATGGGTTCCAAAGCCCAACTACCAACACAGCCTTGTGTATTAGAGAAATCTATAGGACATCTCCATAGAAACAATTTTCTTAGCTTAGCATGAGCTGGGGATACAGCTCTGTTGGTCTGGCCTGGCCCTGAATTCTATTCTCAGTGTGGTATGCTATGAAGCCAGCACTCAGGAGGTTGGGGGCAGGAGGGTTAGGAGTTCCTGGTCATCTCTGGCTAGATGGTGAGTTTGAGACCAACCCGCACTACTTAAGACTCTGTCTTAAAAACAACAACAAACCATTGAGGGAAACTGGTTTATCTTAAAAAAAAAAAAAAAAAGTCTGGTATTGTGGGCCTTCACTGGAAGACTGCTGGGGGGTGGGGGCGGTCTTCCTTTCATCTGCTGCTCATTAATAAGATGCCAATGATGGTTCAGGACTTTGATTCTTCAGTGCAGATTACAGAGCAAACCGCTTAACCCCTTGACTCCACAACTCTCAGAAGATGCTATGAACACACACACACACACACACACACACACCCCTTTGTGAAGTCCATATTCATATATTATCAGTCACCGGGTTAATCTTTAACATCACTGTCTTGGAAGACCTGACAATCAGCTACAGCACTTTTTCTACTATTCACGTTTGAAAATAATTTTCTTTCTTTTTTAAAAAAAAATCCACTGACTTCTTATATGATAACACAGCACAAAGCATCAGTACAGTCAAGCGCCTGTTTCTACCCAGGCTTAGGAAGCTCTATCCTTTCCCTAACCTATACAGCTAGAAGAAGGATCATGCCCTGTGCCGATCCCGGCAGGGCTGCAGGCCCCTGAGCCCTTCAGCGGTGCAGGACCAGTGGTGTGTGTTAAGAGAGCTCCTGGGGGGCCCTGGGAATAAAACATCAACTGATGGTGTTTCTATAGCAACCCCCCAATAAATAATTCTTGCTTAATTTTATTGTGTCTCAGGAAAAGCTGAACTATTTTGCTTATTGAGCAGTTAAAGATGGAGACTCCCAGCCCAGCGCTCCAGAGGTAGAGGCTCTCAGATCTTTGTGAGTTCAAGGCCAGCCTGGTCTACAGAGTGAGTCCCAGGACAGCCAGGGCTATACAGAGAAACCCTGTCTCGAAAAACCAAAAACCAAAACCCAAAACGAAACAAACAACAATAATAACACACAAACAAACACACCAAGGGTGTGTGTGTGGGGGGGACCGTAGCCAGGCATGGTGGCCTATAATCCCAGCACTTGGAAGCCTTGGCTGAGGCATCAAGATTTAGAGTTTGAGGCCAGCCTGTACTGCTTAATGAGAACTAAGTCAGCCTAGGCTACAGAGGGAGACCATCTCAAAAATAAAATAAAACAAAATGTACATGTATCTCAGCCTTAAATTGTTTATGGTCAAATGATGTTTAGCAGTTTTAATTTCTCTATTCACTCGTGGTAAAAATCTTCTAGCAAAGGCATGCAGCCTTTTCTTTATGCCTGCCCTCAGCATTTACTGAGCAGTCCTCAGAGATTTGGAGCATGTGCTCTTTGCCTATTTCTTGAAGTTTTGAGGCTGTTGCTCCCGAGAGTCTGAAGCGGCTATTACTTCCACATTAACAAAAGGCTGTGTGTGTGTGTGTGTGTGTGTGTGTGTGTGTGTGTGCAGTTCTCTGCAAACGTCAAGGATGCTAACTAATACAATTAGGCAGAAATGAGAGGTGAACGTGTTTTTAACTAATATGCAATTTTTTTTGCACGGTACAGATTTTTATATTAAAAAACTCATGATATTAGCAACTTTTTAAGCATACTGATGAGCACCGCATTGTCGACTTTGTAAGGTGCTGTGGTTATTAACTCTCTGGAACATGGATCCACTTCGAACAAGAAAAGGCAACTTGTGGCGGGAAATGCTTCCACAAATATTGGTGGAGCCCAGGTGACTGGCCGCCTTACTGGTAAGGGACATGCCTTTCAACTCAGTCACTAGTGGAGGAGGTACTTCACATCCAGGTTACCCAAGGACCCTGGAAGGACTTGAGTCAATTATGAAGGAATTTGCCTATACTTTGGTTTCTCTAACGGCTTTGAGTTTATTTCTATTTATTTGTTTGTTTGTTTGTTTATTTATTTATTTATTTATCTTGTTTTCTTTTCTTTTTTTTTGTTTTTTGTTTTTTGTTTTTCGAGACAGGGTTTCTCTCTGTAGCTTTGCGCCTTTCCTGGAACTCACTTGGTAGCCCAGGCTGGCCTTGAACTCACAGAGATCCACCTGCCTCTGCCTCCCGAGTGCTGGGATTAAAGGCGTGCGCCACCACCGCCTAGCTGCTAAATTTTTTTTTCATTTTACATACCAACCACAGTTCTCCCTCTCTCCCCTCCTCCTGCTCCCCCCATCCCACCCCACCCCCGCCCCAGCTTCGAGTTTATAACCAACTTATAAATAGCCCATGGGCAGACAGGCTCAAGATTCCATCATGTGGGGCTGGAGAGATGCTCACTGGTTAGGAGTGCTTGCTGCCCTTGCAGAGCACCCAGGTTTGATTCCCAGCACTGACATAGGGCAGCTCAAATCAACCTGAAACTTCAGCTCCTGGAGATCTGATGCCCTTTTTAAAAAGCACACATGCACATACAGACAGGCAAGTATAGGTATATGGATACACATAATTAACATTAAAGAGATCCCATCTTAGAAAGCTTTTACAGTTGGGGTCCACAGAGGTTTCCTAGTGAGATCTGAACTTGCTTTACACAGCAGGGCTGCATCAGTGGATGGACTGACCATGGGCGTGGTTACCAGGTCTTGGAATGGGGGAAGGTCTTTTGCTCCATCCCTTGGCATTTCCTTTAAAAGCGCTTTAGCAAAGACAGAAAGGGCCTGGGTTTTGATCCAGGCCCTCCTGAGGCTATCCTGTGTTTATCTGTTTCTCCCCCCTCTATATTTCTATCTAAATATTTCTCACTTCTCCCTCCTCAAGAGTACCCTGGGAGAAAAAGTGGGAGCAGGTCTCCCACAATTTACTGAGTATGTTGGGGGAGAGGGGAGGTAGGAAATGGCTGCCATTAGGGAGAACAGTTTGGGTGCTGGCCTCAATTTCCTGAATCTCACCTCAGCCTTTTAGGTTTTTTATTTTTAAAAGCTAGGTACAGAGACAAATCCTAGCACTGGGAAGGAGCCCGGGGTCCCTGGGGCTTGCTTGCCAGCCAGTCTAGGCAATTCAGTGTGCTGCTGGTTTAGAGAAAGACCCTGCCTCAAACGACTGAGGAGGACATCTGACGACGGTCTGGCTTCTCACACGTGCAGGTACACAAGTCTCCACAGCCATTCTATTGATCAGGAACAAACGGCATCACATTTCAAAACTGCTTTTGAAAATGAAGCACTCTGTGACCTCAGAGTCCTCTGAGGTGGGGCCGGTGACATGGCATGGAGGGTAAAGGCTCTGGCCAATCCTAATGACCTGAGTCCAATCCCTGGGATGTACGTGGTGGAAGGAGATAACTGATTCCTGCAAACTGTTCCTCTGACCTGCATGTGCATGCTGTGAAACATGCATCCCTCTCCAATAAGTAGGTTTTAAACATTTATTTGAAGGAAGGACTCTCAATCCTTCATTCTGTGGTGGTCATTTGCAAGGGTTCATCGGAATACCAAGCCAGGAGTCCCGGGCTCAGGCTTTGATTACTGTGGTTCATGAAGCTGAGGGACAGGCTTCGGGAAAGGGCAAATGGAGACCAGTGGGAGCAGTGAGCATGACAGAGCATCGGGTGCAGGGACCGGGAAGAAAAATGCGGAGTGGAGCCGGGGAGCTGCTGAAGGACCCAGACACTCTAGCCTGGACATACTATAAACACAAAAACAGAGGAAATGGACGTTTCTCATCTCTTTGGGTTGCTTGCCCTGACTTCCAGTGCTTGATTCCAACTCAGTCTAGAGCAGCGGTTCTTGACCTGTGGGTTGAGACCCCCTTTGGCAAACCTCTATCTCTAAAAAATATTTACATTACAGTGCACAACAGTAGCAGAATTACAGATATGAAGCAGCAATGAAATAATTTTGAGACATTCAGAATTCAGTTATGAATTTGAGCTGTTCTCGATTCTCTTGAGAATCTAGTAGAAGGTGATAAGTACACAAGACAATATATTCTGTGGTTTATTTTTTAAACTAAAAACAAACATTTTACTATGCGAACGTGTGTATACATGACAATTCAAAGCAGCTGGTTCTCTCCTTCCCCCACGGAAGTCTCAGGAATTGAACTCAGTCTTGGCTTTTACTCACTGAACCATCTTGCCAGCCGTATTTATTGTGTGACAAGACGTTTCCTGGTGAGATGCCACATACACATCTATACACCCCAGATAGGGAGCCCACGGCAGACCAAAGTTACTTACAGGAGTATGCCTGAGGGGTCACTTACAGGAGCAGACTCTAAGACAGCTGCATCACCAAAGCCCACCCCAGCATGGGGGACAGTTCATAGAGCTGGGAACCTGGAGCACACTACACGGCCTGCAGGCAGCTCAGCAGGTTGGAGAGTGTCCTTTCCGGGTACCTCAGTTGGTCTAAGCCTCTTCCGGGAAGCTGGTCTAGCCTCGGAGTCTTGGCAGCTTAGCTTGTCCGGAGTGACTATCGGCTGTCTGTGTTGTTTTACTCTTGGGAAGGAGCGACCGAATGAATCTGGTCCAGTTCAGTGCTCTATCACTGAGCTGGAGCCCTAACCCTCCTCTACGGTTAGAAAATGATATATAAGTAAACATTTGAAATCAAACATGAATCATTTGAGGAGTCCTTCGAGAACCTGTCCCTATAAAAGCCAGCTTTACCCCTAGGGGAAGAATTCTCTGGGATAGGTGTCACCCCAGCCCTGCCTGTCCCCATTGCTTGCCTCCGGGCCACTGTGAACACCGAGAAAGATGAGGCTGTGACTAAGCCAGCTCATATGCTGAGAAATTCTGATTCTTCTGTCTCCCTCTTGTTCCAGTTGGCTTTCTATTGTAGTAATAAACACCTCCACCTAAAGCAGCTTGGGGAGGAGAGTGTTTATCTCCTGGTAGCTGATTCATTCATCACGAAGGAGGAAGACGAAGCGGGAGCTTGGAGGCAGGAACTGAAGCAGAAGCCACGGAGGAATGCTGGTGACTAATTTGCTCTTGAGGCACGCTCAGCCTGCTTTCTTTTTTTGCTGGCCTCGAACTCACAGAGACCGCCTGCCTCTGCCTCCCAAGTGCTGGGATTAAAGGTGTGCGTGTGACACCATCACCTGGCTCAGCCTGCTTTCTTAAACCATCCAGGACCACCTGCTTAGAGGTGGCACCACTTCCAGTGGGCTGAGCCCTCCCATATCAGTTATTAATCAAGAAAACACCCCCCCCCCCCACACACACACAGACTTGCCTACAGGCCAAGCTGATGGAGACGTTTTCTTAGTTGAGGTTCCCTCTTCCCAAATGACTCTGGCTAGTGTTAAGTTGACAAAAATGCCAACCAGCACACCTCTGCTGCCCGTTCCCAGATTAACCAGGCTATGGGGAGCCCCTGCATCGTTTGGAGAGAAGGGTGCTGGAGGGGCAATGTGGAATTTTTCAATGGAGACTTCCTCTTGCTCATGTTTGTAGATCTCTGAGCTTCCTCTAGGGGCTCCATGAAGGCTGCTTGTCTGAAGAACAGAGGACAGACAGTAGACAAACAAATGCACCCATTTTCCTTCTTTCAGGTACCCACCACATGTGCGATCAGGGTGCTTTCTGCACGGATGCCAACCCTTCAGTTGTGAGCTACCTGTACCCTTTGGACGTCTTGCAGTAAGTTTGGGGATCAAATCATGGCAAGAAAACATTTTTTCCCTCACTCTTAGCTGCTCATTGGAATCACCTGAAAAACTTTAAAAGCTATGGCTTCCAAATGGAGAGTGAGAGGCAGGACAGGATGATCAGCTCAGGGATTACCTAAGACTCTGTCTTAAACAAGCAAATGAAAAATAAAACCCAAACCCAAGCCATGGACACCTGTTTCACAAACAGTTACTTCATTGATCTGGAGTGTGGACTGGGTGTTGGCAATTTTATCTATATATTTAAGACAAGGTTTTACTGTACAGCATTGGCTGATCTGGAGCTCAATATGTATACCAGCTGGCCTTGAACTGATGAGCAATCCATCTGCCTCTGCTCCTGGATGCTGGGGTAAAAGACTGGATGGATGCTGGAATTTTAAAGAGCTTTCTAGCAGATTCTAATGTGCAGCCAAGAGTAAGACTGTCTGCTTAGACTCAGTTTGCTTCCCAAGGAAACACACTTACATTGAATTTTAAATTAATCTTTTTTGTTTGTTTGTTTGTTTGTTTGTTTTTCGAGACAGGGTTTCTCTGTGTAACTTTGCACCTTCCCTGGATCTCGCTTGGTAGACCAGGCTGGCCTCAAACTCACAAAGATCCTCCTGCCTCTGCCTCCCGAGTGCTGGGACTAAAGGCGTGTGCCACCACTGCCCGGCATTGAATTTTAAATTACTCTTAAGTCAGTAAATATTTGCTGATGCCTACTCTATATAAGGCACAAAAGTAAATGCCTACTACCACATAGTCCAGTCCATCTACATCAGCAAGTGGGTAACCTCAGCCAAGAGTGGGCTCGTTGAGGGCAGGCAAGCCAGGGCACAGAGTCTGTGCAGTATATAAATCTGTGTACGAAGCTGTCTTCTGTTCCTCCAGACTCAAGACAGTTGCTGTGAGGTCTCAAAGAAAGTGTTTTATTTGGTTGTTGTGGGGTGAGGCATGATCTCAAAGAAGCAGTGGTGTTTGATGGGCTTAGATGATACCCTAGGTAGAGACTGGTAGTTGCTGTTGGATGTTCTGTATGCTCTGAATGTGTTGCTCTGATTGGTTAATAAAGTATTGACTGGGCAGTAGCCAGGCAGGAAGTATAGGTGGGACAAAGAAAGAGGAGAAGGCTGGGAAGTGGAAAGCTGAGTCAGGAGACGCTGCCAGCCACCACGGTAAGAAGATGTTAAGATACCAGTAAGCCACAAGCCACGTGGCAAGGTATAGATTCATAGAAATGGGTTAATTTAAGATGTAAGATCTAGATAGCAAGAAGCCTGAGCCATTAGGCCAAACAGTTTAAATAATATAAGCGTCTGTGTGTTTATTTGAGTCTGAGTGGCTGCCTGCCCTGGCGGGACTGGAGATAACTCCAGCTACAGGTAGAGGCAGAGGAGAGGCTCACAGCTGGAGGGCAGGGCCTTTGTGGGCCACACACAATGTTTTCTGAGTCCTGGGCACAAAGGTTTGGGTCATACTGAGGTGAGCTTGAAGACTCGGGGACAGTAGAGCTGGTAAAGCTGATTCAGGTGGCCTTGGTGGGTTTAGAAGGGAGTAATATGAGCATGACTCGGGGATGAGTGATCTGATGGTGAGATCTGGATCAGCGGGAGGCAGCAGCCAGGAAGAAACAGGAAGACCAGAGACAGGAAGACCAGACAGAAGGCTGCTAGATCTGAAGTCAGAAGTATTGAGGGGGAAGGAAGAAGGGAAGTCCAAACCCAGGACCTCAGGGGAATGGAAAGGAAGGCTTGAGTAAAAGAATCAGAATTAGGGGCTGGAGAGATGGCTCAGTGGTTAAGAGCACCGGCTGCTCTTCCTGAGGTCCTGAGTTCAATTCCCAGCACCCACATGGTGGCTCACAGCCATCTGTAATGAGATCTGGTGCCCTCTTCTGGCTTGCAAGCACACATGAAGACAGAACATTGTATACATAATAAATAAATCTTAAAAAAAAAAAAAAAAATCAGAATAAACAGAACTCCAGCCAGGCCTGACAGCTCATGGCTGTGATCCCATCCCAGAATTCAGGAGGCTGTCGCAAGAGAATTAATTGTCTTACAGGACAGCCTAGTCTACAGAGTGAGATTTTGTCTAAAAAACAAAATGAAACAAAGCTGGGTGTTAGTGGTGCATACCTTTAATCCCAGCACTCGGGAGGCAGAGGCAAGAGGATCTCTGTGAGTTCAAGACCAGCCTGGTCTATATAGTGAATTCCAGGACAGCTAGAGCTACATAGGGAGTCCCTGTCTTAAAAGAAACCAAACATGAACACAATCAAAAACAAGGGAAGGGGCTGGAGAGATGGCTCAGCAGTTAAGAGCCCTTGCTGTTCCTCCAGAGGACCCGAGTTTGGTCCCAGCTCCCACACCAGGCAGCTTACAATGGCCCATGGCGCCAGCTGCAGGTGATTCGACATCTTCGACTTCCCTTGGCGCTCCCACACAATTGTCTACACAAAAAAACCAAAAACAAAAAAGGACTTGCAAACTGTATAGAAGATGAAGAAATGGCTTGATTCTTTTTTACTAAGTGATGAGGACTACATATCCTTAAGCCAGGTTGAGCAATGGCTTACAAAACGTAAGATGGTGGATTTGATGGTGGGTGAGCTGGAAACAAATACAAATACAACCACAGGACCTGAGATCTTTTATTCGAATATCCTCCATTACAATAGGATTCGAATACACTGTTTTTGTTTTTTTGGGTTTTTTTTTTTTTTTTTAATTATTATTCTTTTGCATAGAAGTTCTCAACAAAAGGAAATTCTGCCTCTCAGGGAAGAGCCAGTTATGTCTGGAGATTGGGGCCACCACATCTTGGGGTAGGGAAACAGGCCAGGGGTGTTGCCAAATATCACACAGTGCCCAGGACAACCCCTACAATGAATGTTACCAAGCCCCTAAATGTCAGCAGTACCGAGACTCAGAAACCCTCTTTTCAAACATAACCCTGGAGCGCAAACTGGAGAGTTAGAATTGTTCTATTTTGAGTGAGACAGCACCACCTAGTGTCAAAATATAATATTTCTCTTAGTTCTTGAACAAAGGACCAGATTTGAAGGATATTCGTGAGGTAACTGGCCACACTTCACATAAGTAGGCAGAATGGTGGTATCATACATACTACAGACTTTAATGTAAGAGTTAGAATAAATAGGCATAATGGCACAATGATGGTAATATTACATATACAATATTCCAGAGGCAGTCTCAGAATTTAGGAAGTGACTCTCGGTGATATTTTGTAACAAATGCCACGGTGGAAACATTTGGCTACATTCCATAAGAGACTGAAGTTGCTCCTGAGGCTGATCAGAGCGCTTGCTACCAAGCCTGACACCCTGGGTTCGATCCCGGGGTCCGTGTGGTGGACTGTGTGAACCGATTCCCTCTAATTGTCATCTGACATCTCCATGCATGCTGTGGCATGTCTCACCCCCTATAAAAATACAATTTCCTGTCACTGCCTACAGGACAAAGGAAAGAAGAGCTAACCACTGGGCTAACCAGTCGTTGACTGGGCTGGCCTCAGACGGAGCGCTGGGTGGGATAAAAGGCCTGTGCCACCACTGCCCAGTGGATGTAACCTTTTATAGACCGGAACAACTCAAAACCGAAAGTAGAGAAGATTTTTCTTTGAGCGTGCTTGAGTGTGTTTCAAATTGGTGTGTGTGTGTGTGTGTGTGTGTGTGTGTGTGTCGCACGCTTGTGCACATTTGTAGATGTGTAGAGATTGTTTGAGCATTAACATGTGTGCATCTGTGTGCAGAGGCCAGAGGTCAACACTGGTGATATCTTTAGGTGCTCTCCACCTTTTTTTTTTTTGTCTTTTTTTTTTTCTCCTTGAGACAGGGTTTTTCTCCTGATTGTCCTGGAACTCCCTCTGTAGCCCAGGCTGGCCTTGAACTCACAGAGATCCACCTGTACCTCCAGAATGCTGGGATTAAAGGTGTGCTCCACCACCACCACCACCACCACCACCACCTGGAGGCTTCGGCTTCTTCTTCTTCTTCTTCTTCTTCTTCTTCTTCTTCTTCTTCTTCTTCTTCTTCTTCTTCTTCTTCGAGACAGGGTCTCCCACTGAATCCAGAGTTCTGATAACTGGGCTAGACTGGCTGGCTAGCAGGCTGTAGGGCCTCTCCTGTCTGCCTGTCTGTCTACTCCCCCGTCTCCGAGCTGGGGTTATAGGTCCATGCTGCCTCAATCTGCTTTTTTCATGGATTCTGAAGGATGGCACTCAAATCCTCATGTATACATAGCAAGTACCCTACCAACTGAACCATCTGCAATTTGTCTTTCTTTCTAGTTTTTCTTTCTTTCTTTTCTTTTTTTTCTTTTTTTTGTTTTTGTTTTTGTTTTTTTGTTTTGTTTTTTTTGAGACAGAATTTCCCTGTGTAATAGCCCTGGATATCCTAGAACTTGCTCTATAGACCAGGCTGGCTTCGAACTTACAGAAATCCCTCTGCCTCTGCCTCCCCTTCCCCCGAGTGCTGGGATTAAAGGCACATGCCACCACTGCCCGGCTGACTTTGCACTTGCTCCTACTGCCTCAACTTCCCAAGTGCTAGAATCATGGGCATGTAACACAGTATGGGCTTGAAAAGACTTTGTTAGTTATGAAAAACAGGATGAAGAACACTGAAATTGTCCATTGGCCCAAGACTAGACCTTTGACTCCAGAAGTAGCATTACAGATGCCTTAAGTATTATCTCCCTGCTAATTACATCAGGAGCTCTCGAGGGCAGAGCCTGTGTTTTATTCAGTTTTTTGTTTGTTTGTTTATATTTTCCTGTTTAGAGTGTGGAGGGCGTGTGGATACCATAGTGTGTGTGTGTGTGTGTGTGTGTGTGTGTGTGTGTGTGTGTGTAGGCCAGAGGACAACTTGTAGAAGTGAGCCCTTGCCTTTCACCATATGGGTTCCCGGAATTGAACTTAGGCTCTCAAGCTTGGCAGCAAGCACCTTTATTTGCTGAACCAATGCTCCAGCTCTCCCCCCCAATTCATATTTTTCTGTCTCCCATGGCACCTAGCACAGCATCTTACACAGAGTGGACAGACACACAGTTGATTTTGTGAGTAAATGAATTTATTTTTATACTGGAAATCCTTGCCTTGAAGCAAAGAAAGTTTTAAGCCTTTCTAAGCAATTACTATCTCCAGCTAAAACTCACCAGCTGAAGGGGGCCAGGCACAGAGAACACCAGAGATTTAAGCAAAGGGAATTGGTAACAGAGACTTCCAGTTCACACCCCCAGCTTGCCTGAAGCAAACTGCTGTGACAAACATTCCCAGGGCCATGTTTGGACTGGCCTAAGAATGGTAGACACCTGAGTAATGTATATTCAAGGCCTCCATTGTGCTTGGTACCCATCTAGGCACTAGGGGTGGATGTGGGTGTGAGGGTGACTCTCTGCCTAAATTGGTGATGATAGGCTGGTGGGAGCCTTGTTTTGACCGCATAACAAGTGCACTGGGAAATCTTGAGTGTCCTGGTTGGTTTTGTTGTCTGTTTGGTTTTTAAATCTCAGGCACATTTTGGCTTCTTACGTGATGCCACAGGCAGGATAGGCAAACTAAGTAATTCACCACTTTGGAGGAGTGGTGTATGGCAAGGTTCTCTAATGTTCAATGGGAGCTCATTTAATGAATTCACCAAGCTGACTGCTATAGATATAACCCATGAAAGGTGATGACGGGCTCCCTTTCTTTCTGCTGTGTGTCTACTCTAAAGTTGTTAACTTTTTCTCAGCCCTGGCTATGGCTCCTAAATTGCTCCTAATTGGGCCTAACATCCCTAACACACGGGGCGGGGGAGGACGCTAGCTCCCCACCTCAAGCCTTGGTGGTAGTGGCATGATATCTTTGGTTCGTGTGTATTTTCTACTTGCATCTTGAAGACGCACAGCCCTAGAACTCTTCCTCAGCCAAGGCTCAAAAAGCCCCAGCCAACGTACTTAAAGCATTTCTTGCCCCGGGTCCAGCAGGATGGGAACTCACTCATATCCAGTTGTTTGGAAACGTCTGCCATCTGACCAGTCTTCCTTCCCCTCCACAGTCCACCCTCTCACACAGCAGGCCCTGAGACATCCTTAGAGTTCATCGCTCTCCACTACACTCTGAGAAGTGCAGGAATACACCATTGTGCTTTCCACGGAGGAGAAGGCAGAGAAGATGTCAAGTCCTTTGCTGGTGAGGGATCCATAGCGGCTGCCACTGGGCCGGATGGACATGGGTGGTGGGATCTGCTGGTGCCACTGAGCTGGAAAATGAACCAAAGAAAATGTTATGGCCAGGGAATCAGTGGGAGGAACATTGATACCCCATCTCTAAAAGGAACATTAAAGCCTTCCTGCCGCCGGGTTGGCAGTGTTCTCCTACAATCCCAGCACTTGGGAGGTGGATACAGGAGGATCAGGAGTTCCAATCCAGCCTTGGCTACATAGCAAGTTTGAGGTCAGTCTGGGCTTGGCAAGACCCTGTCTAAAATGGAGGTCATACAGAGAGACAGGGAGAATTATGGAGACATTAGAAGAGAAAGGACCCCCTTATCCAGGAACGAAACTCCTCACCAGCAGGGAAGCAAAATGGTCAGCAAACAGCCAGGCATGGTAGAGCATGCCTTTAATTCCAGCACTCAGAAGGCAGAGGCAGGTGGCTATGTGAGGTCAAAGTCAGTCTGGCTTACACAGAGTTGCAGGCCAGCTAGGGTTGTATAGTGAGACCTTGTCTCAGAACAAACAACAACAACAACAAAATCCAGCATAATAAACAACCACTCATGTTGTTTTCAGCTTCCCAGCTGCAAGTCTGCAATTTTCAGATCCAGGGATCCGACTCCCTCCTCTGGCCTCCACAGGCACGTGCACTTACTTGGCACACACAGATACACATAAATAAAAATATTCTAAAAAAATCAAAACAAAACCAAAAAACAAACAAAAAAAAAAAAAAACAAAAAATGCCAGTCTCTAACCCTATCTTCTCCCTCTTTTTTTTTTTTTTTTTTCTAGACAGGGTTTCTCTGTGTAGCTTTGGCTGTCCTGGAACTCGCTTTGGAGACCAGGCTGGCCTCAAACTCACAGAAATCTGCCTGTCTCTGCCTCCTCTCCCTCTTCTTGATAAGTGAGATTCTAGAATGGCTCTGGAGATGACTTCAGAATTATAATCTGATAAGGTAAATTGGTGAGCCACTAAGAAGGGTGAACAAGGAATTTAATACATGTCCTTTTTTTCTTCTTTTTTCTTTGTTTTTGGTTTTTTAAGACAGGGCTTCTCTGTGTAGTCCTGGCTGTCCTGGAACTTGTTTTTGTAGCCCAGGCTGGCCTCAAACTCAGAGATCCACCTGCCTCTGCCTCCCGAGTGCTGGGATTAAAGACGTGTGCCACCACTGCCCTGTTATATGTCCCTTTCTTGTAAATGGAGTTTCTGCTTTTCCTAGAAAAAAGCAGGAGTAGCAAGACGGTTGAGCTGGTGAAGGCATTTGACGCCAAGTCTGACCACTTGGTTCTCAAAAAACAAAAGCAAATGGCAGGGAGAAGCCATCTCCCAAGCATGACAGATGATGCAATCCGTCTAATTAGTGCATGGAACACTGTACAACAGTCTTTAGAAAATCACTTTTAGACTGTTGTCCATGTACAGATGTTCCTTGACTGACATCATACTCACCATATATATCCAACCTAGCTGTGCAGGACACGATGCCAGCTTCGTTCTTGGCAGACAGGGTATACCACCCGGCGTCAGATTTCTTGGCTGGCTGGATGAGGAGGCAGACGTAGCCTGTTGTGTCCTGGTGCATGCTGGAGAAGAGAAAGAGCATATTCACCTTTAACTCAGCGGCAGAAACATCTTGGTCAAACTTAGGCTTGGAGAAACTCTTAGAGGAGGGACGGGGGACATTTAGCTTCTTAACCAAAGCCTAGAAAAGCCTTCACCTTGTCCCCCCACTTTCTTCTTCTCTCTCCCTCCCTTCCTCTCTTTGAGACAGAGCCTCCTGGATGGTCTGGAACTTGCTAGATAGACCAAGCTAGTCTCAACTCAGAGATCCTCCTGCCTCTTCTTGCTACTGAATCCAGCCCTCTACTCCTCCTCCTCCTCAAGATTTATTTGAGTATGTATGCATGTATGTATGCACATCACATATATAGTGATAGCCAGAAGAGGCATCAGATCCTCTGGAACTAGAGTTTCAGATGGCTGTGAGCCACCATGTGGATGCTGGGAATCAAACCCAGGTCCTCTGCAAGAGCAGCCGGTGTTCTCAACTGTTGAGCCTTCTCTCCACCACCATGCCCTTTTGAGACAGTCTCATGGAGCCCAGAGTGACCTTGAGCTCACCAGGTATCGAAAAACTTGAACTCCTGATCCTCCTGACTCTACCTCCCAAATGCTGGAATATGCCATCATACCTAGCCCTTAACAGGGCTTTGTGCTTATTAAAAACAAAAACAAAAACAAAAAACCCCAACTTTCCCAATTCCTAATATGATTGCGAATATGACAAAAATATGCCAGATCTTACATGTTTCATGTATAGTCTCTAAGATTTATTTTTTCCATTTATGTGAATATGTGTATGTGTCTGTATGTTTATGTTCTCTCCATGTACACACAGGAGCTTGTGGAGACCTTAAGTGGGTGTTGGGCCCCTTAGAACTATAGTTACTGGCAGCTGTGATTCACCTAATGTGGATGCTGGGAACTGAACTTGGGTCCTCTTAACTGCTGAGCCATCTTTCCAGTCCCCACCCCCACCCATATATATATATATATGAGCTGAGGATCGAACATAGGGCCTTGTGCTTGCTAGGCAAGCGCTCTACCGCTGAGCTAAATAAATTCCCCACCCCATATATTTTTAAAAACATCTTTTCATTCTGGAGGCAGTGTCTCATAGAGCCCAGAATAGCTTCGAACTTGCTACGCAGCCAAGTTGATAACTTTGGACTCCTGATCCTGCCTCCATGCTCCCCCTGAGTAGGGGAAGTGTGGGTATGTTACCACACCTTGGACAGCTGCAGTCAGTATTACTCTTTCCCTCTCTGGTAAACATACTTCGATTATGGCAAAGTGAGAAGGAAAAATCTAGGGTGACTTGGAATGCACGCTGTAGCCCAAGCAGGCTTGGAACATGTACGACTGACGGAGACTCGGGATCACCACACGAAATGAAAGAAGCCAACTGTAGAAGGCTGCAGGCTTATTCAGCGGACCCCAGAGGCCTCTCGGAGCGTGGCTGTCTCCACGGAGGCGGCACCCGCTGTACCTGATCCTCTCTCTAGTGAAAGGGATGGTCTCGTTGTCCTTCTTCCAGTAGAACACGGGCGGGGGCATGCCTATGACACGGCACTCCAGTCTCACCGGGTGACCCTCCGGAACACCACTGTTTTGGAGTTTCTCCAGGATCATGGGGGCCTTCTTCACCTCTTTCGCTACACAAGAGAAATCAATTTTCTATTTGAACAGTAGCAAGTGCCTTCAGGTTTCTGCCTCAGACCCATCACATTCTTTATTAGAGTTTTTGAGACAGGGTCCCACTGTACTTATTGGCTGTCCTGGAACTTGCTTTGTAGACCAGGCTGGCTTTGAACTTTGCCTCTGCTTTCCATATATGCTGGGAATAAAGGCATGCACCACTATACCCATCCAGAAATAGTGACTTTAAAAAACAAAACAAAACAAAACAAAACACAACACAACGATTTTTAATCCCAGCACTCAGGAGGCAGAAGCAGGCAGATCTCTGTGAGTTTGAGGCCAGCCTGATCTACAGAGCGAGTTTTAGGATACTCAGGGATACACAGAGAAACACTGTCTCGAAAAATAAAAACCAAAAACCAAAAAAAAAGTTTTTCAAAATTACATCTGATTAATTCATTTGCAAGTGTGTGTTTGTGTGTGTATGCTTTTGTGTGCATGGGTGTATATTTGTGTGTATGTTTTTGGGTGCCTGTGCATGTGTTCCTGTTTATGTGTGTGAGTGCACGTGTGAGTGTGTGTGTGTTTGCAGGCAACTGCCTCCAACTGCCATCAGAGTCAGAAGACAACTTCTGTCAGGAGTTACTACTCCTCTTGCATCATGTGGATCCCAGGGCTGGAACTCAGGTTAGAATGCTTGGCAGCAGGCGCCTTTACCCACTGAGCCATCTCTGTAATCAAATAATGACTTTGTTGTTGTTTTTGTTTTTGTTTTTCAAGACAGGGTTTCTCTGTGTAGTTTTGCGCCTTTCCTGGAACTCACTCTGTAGCCCAGGCTGGCCTCGAACTCACAGAGATCCACCTGCCTCTGCCTCCCGAGTGCTGGGATTAAAGGCATGTGCCACCACTGCCTGGCTCAAATAACGACTTTTAAGAACATAATCCACATACTAAAACTGATTTTTTGAGGACTTTATTTCATAGGAAGTAAATTTTCACCCAACTTAAAATTCTTTGTCTATTTCTTACTTATGTATATGAATGTGAGTCTGGGTGAGTTTATGTGCACCATGTGCATTCAGGAACCCTCGCAGGCTAGGCAGGACTTTACAACCCCTGGGCCAAGACTGATAGGCTATTGTGAGCTGCCATGTGGGTGCTAGGAACCAAACCCAGGTCCTCGGCATGAGCAACCAGTGCTCTAACCACTGAGCCACCTCTCCAGCTCCCAACCAATGACTTTTCCATCTGGTCACATTGCCATTTTTCTGTTTTGCATGTTCCCTCCCATAAATGTATTTGGAATAAAAACCTTTACAAAATCATGCATCCCAAGAAGGTAGCCTCGTCTATCGAAGTCATTGTCTTAGAAATATGGAAAAAAGGGAGAAATCCCCAGCAGAACAAGGGTTTCCTGTTCTGTTGGTGAGACTAAATTCAGAGTGAAAGGAAAGTGTTTACAGGAGAGCAGCCACTGGCCGAGAGGAGAAAAGCAGTGCTGACTCAGTTGATTTCCTTCCTTCCTTCCTTCTTTCCTTCCTTCCTTCCTTCCTTCCTTCCTTCTTTCCTTCCTTCCTTCCTTCCATCCTTCTTTCTTTCCCTAAGTCAAGGTTTCTCTGTGTAGCCCTAGCTGTCCTGGATCTTGCTCTGTAGACCAGGCTGGCCTCGAACTCACAGAGAGATCTGCCTGCCTCTGCCTCCCGAGTGCTGGGACTGCCTACTTTGGGTTGGTTTGCTTAATAGTTTTCCTTCCCCCGGTGGGAGGAAGCCTAGCACTCGGGTTCCCACTGGCCCACGGCCCTGCAGCTGATGATGTCTTCCTGCCCTTTTCTGTAGGCGTTGCTGTGTTCTATTCACATCATCTTATCAGGTGAAAGCTCACTGGTTTTGAGATTCAACATTTGATGAGCACCTTCCACAGAGGCACACATCTGAGAAACACAACAAACCAGGGTCCCGGGAAACGGCCCGAAGACCTGAGTTTAATCCCCCAGGCCTGCATGCTAGAAAGAGCCAGCCTACTTCTGGAAGCTGTACTCTGACCACCACACGCAGGCTATGGCACATAGCCAAGCAGAGCCTCTGGCATCAGAAGCTCAGGGTCTTCAGGGAGGCAGCGCAGTACACAATCAACATGGTAGTCCGCAGGCCCTCTGTGAATACTGACCATTCTTGTGCCATGGAAACCCAGAGGAGGTGGCAAGGGGCTGCCTGGCGACCCACTGTGCCCGGGTGGTAACACTAGACGCCGGCCTTTACGTTTTATTCATTCCTATTTTTATTTTTGAGAGGAGGCTTCGGGTAGCCAGGCTGGTTTCAACTTCACTCTGTAGGATGACCCCCTAGCCCACCTCCCTAGTGCTGGGGGTCAGGTGTATGCCACCATACCTGGTCTAAGCGGGCTCTGTGTGCTCTTGGGCACTCTATCAGCTGAGCTGATAAATCCTTGGTCCTGAAGTTAGGCTTTACACAATAGAAGAGTACTGGGTAAAGAACATTCCAGCTAGCAGGACCACTGGTGTAATGCAAAGGTTTGTAACTCAGGGGACAAAAGAGCCTAGTGTGTTCCAGGAATCACAGACTGAAGGGCAAAGGACTAGAATTCAGTGACAGCTAATTAAATAACTCGTTGATGGCTTAGTCAATTATTGAAATGGCTCCCATTGGTTGTATGATTAAAATGAAGAAGCAACCATATTGCATTTCTAGATTATGACATATCTCAGAAAACAGTGTAGAAAATAGGGTCTACAGCCGGGCGGTGGTGGCGCACGTCTTTAATCCCAGCAGAGGCAGGCGGATCTCTGTGAGTTCGAGGCCAGCCTGGGTTACAGAGTGAGTTCCAGGACAGGCACCAAAGCTACACAGAGAAACCCTGTCTCAAAAAAACCAAAAAAAAAAAAAAAAAAGAAAGAAAAAAAGAAAAGAAAGAAAGAAAGAAACTAGGGTCTACTACAGATCGGTAGGGCGAGGGATTCTGGAATTCTGTCAGAGCATCTGAATATTTGGACAGCCAGTTCCAAGGGAGTTCTGCCTAGGAGTCAGCCCCACAGCTAACCTTACCTACTACAGTGAGCTCCAAACTAAAGGAATTCTGCCCGGTTTTGTTGGTAGCCACGCATGTATAGGTCCCTGCGTCTCGTTGGGTGAGCGGGTCGATGAGCAGAGAGTGGACTCCCGTCTCTCGGACCAGCATCTTGTGGGAGGCGTCTGGTAGCACCGGTTGCCCGTTGAGCAGCCATGTCAGCTCCGGGGGCGGTAAGCCACTCACCTAACAACCAAGAGAACAGCTGACGCAGGTTGATTTGGTGAGTGAATTCTTTATCCTTATCGGCACCAATGATATAGTAAAGAAAAACACAGAGGGCTGGGGACTCTGCAGTGGCCTTGGAGGAAGGAATCTGAATAAATGGTGCAGTGAGTTTGAACTGTGTGGAATCCTGGCCCCATTTCAGCCACAATTAATCCATGTGATTATGTCCCAGAGCATTATAATGAGAGTAGATAACACAGGCCCGTGGCATCAGTAAGAGAGCTGATGCTGGCTTAGACACCGGAGTCAGATGTTAAATCAAAGTTCTCAAGTTTTGCTCACGGATTATCTAAAAAAGAATCTTGACGCCGGACTATTGGAAAAAAAAATCTTGATGCCTAATTATAATGTTAAACCAGAATTTCTGGGGATGGGAGCCAGACACTGGTAGTTTTTGAAGATTAGAGGCAGGAGAACGTACAACCTGAGTATTATTTAGACAGCTACTGGGGGGGATAAGAGCCGTGCACAGAACAAGGTTCCCTGCACAATGCTTCACCTCCAGCCTTCACTGACTTGCACCTACTTTTCCCACAGCACCCTTCATGGTTGCCTGGGGTAGAAGTGGTGATGTCAGTGTCTTGTTGTATGGAGAGGCCACTGCCCTGGCCATATGAAGCCTCATTTCAGGCTGGAAACTTAGAATGCAGAGTCACAAAAGGTGACCGAGGCGGCTTAGTGTGGGAGGATGACCTCTGTTCGCTCCAAGTGCTTTGGGTGTGTCTTCTCACACCTATGGTTTTCCAAAGTCCCTCCCCTCACTACGACCAAAGATGGAAAAATAAATAAAAAATCAAACTTCCGGATTCACAGTACTAGAGGATTCCAGGGACCATATGGAAAAGTTCACACGTTATCCCTCTCAGGGTAACAACGAAGAATTGACTTATATGAGGTCCACACAAAACCGTTCTTTCTTTAAAATGTTTGTGCTTACATAATTTTTTTAAATTAAGATACGGTGATTTAAGATTTTAGTGACATATTTGTGTCTAGAATTAAAAAGGTCAAATGCTCTAAAAGAGCCTATGGAGGGGACAATTTCCCTTCCTTCCCTAGGACCTTTGCATCTGGGAGAAAACCCCACAAAACAAATACAAACAAAAATGAGTGTAAACAAATAACTAGATGAAAACTCTGGACAGGCCTGGAGCTAACTAAGGAC
The DNA here is from genome assembly GCF_903995425.1 of Onychomys torridus. Lineage (NCBI taxonomy): Eukaryota > Metazoa > Chordata > Mammalia > Rodentia > Cricetidae > Onychomys > Onychomys torridus. The sequence goes on from NC_050460.1 coordinate 45,266,727, forward strand.
AGGTGTTTGGAAATACCTTACAGTCCAGCCGACAGAGACGGCCCTCGTGAGCCACCATGTCCCCTGGGGCCTGCAGGAAATGTGGTCGGAAAAAGCGCTCCTGTAGAGGTTCTTTGTCTCTTTCTTGCATTCTGGACCTTCCCCTACAAGAAGCATTCATAAACGTGTAACAATAACCACATGCATTTAGAAATGGCAATAATGAGACAGAGTCTCCTGTAGCTCGGGCTGACCATCTGCTCAATAAGTAATCCAGGGTGACCTTGAACTGGCCCTCCTGTCTCTACCTCCTGAGTGCTACATTACAGGCATGCATTGTTAGGCCCAGTTTATGTGGTGCTAGGGATGGAACCCAGGACGTGGTGCATGCTAGGTAAGCACCAAATGAGCCACAGCCTAGAATAGATGGACAGTCAATCAATCATCAATCAATCAATCAACCTCAGCTTAGAACTGATATAAACACACACACACACACACACACACACACACACACACCACACCACACCACACCATACACACACACACACACACACACACACACACACACACACACACGCCAAACAAAACCAAAACTCCTTGTGGCAAGTATCCTATACACTGTACTCTGAACTCTATATCTCTGAACTCTGAAATTAAGGAAATAGGCTCAGGGCTGCGTGCCTCTAGAGGACCCAAGTTCATTCCCAGCACCTATGCTGGATGGCTCACAACTACCTGTGACTTCAGCTTCCCAGCATCCAATGTACCTGCACTCACGTGCTTACACCCCACATACCCCACCCCCCCACCACAATTAAAACTAATGGAAATAACATAAGCAGGCTTTAGTCTCTTTCTCTGAAGTCATTCAGCGTTAATCGGCGTAGCTCCCTTCTCTGTGGGCTTTGGCACTTGCTGAAAAGTCATCACAATAAACAAATCAATCAGTACTCCATCTGAGAGCCCAAAGAGAAGGCCTGTCCATCTCCCGGAACAGGATGGCTGTGACCACAATAAAATGCAGCCTGGCAATAAATTATGGCTGGTAATTAAAGATGACCATGAACTTGAACTCAGTCACAGTGACCAACAGCAACAGCTGCTCTTGAAAACAAAACAAGATAAAGGAGGGGGCAGAGAAGTAGTGAAACCCTGTGTGTGAACCATGAGTCTCTCTTTTCGTTCCTTTGGTAAGTTATTTAATTCATCAGTCTCAGCAACTATCCGCTAAGACTTTGTGGCACCCTAAGACTCAAGGGGGAAAAAAAGCCAGGCTCTTTCTCATTAGGAGCTCATAAAATCTGAGAAGAAAACCAGGTATCACGGAGACTACAGCGGAAATATTCAGCCCCCAAGTTTCTCCCTGGTGATAGCCAGTAGTTACAAAGGGTCTCATGGCGCATTCTATGCGTGAGTGTTACTAATGGTTACAATGTTTTAAACCGTTACAATTGTACCAAAGAGGCTGGGAATATAGTTCAAATGGGCTAGCGCCTGCTTAGCATGCATGAAGCTGGGGGTTCCTTCCCCAGTATCACAAGTACTGGGTGTGGTGGCGCATACCTAATAATGCCAACACTTAGGAGGTGAAGACAGAAGTATCAATTTTAAGTCATCCTCTGCTATATTTGAGGTCAGCCTGGGCTACATGGGAGCCTGTCTTAGGGAGGAAAAAAAAAAAAAGAGGAAGTGCCAAAGCCTGGAGCATCTCAAAGGTAAACACGCCCGTGTTTCTCCTGGGGATTCTGTTAAAGTGCCGATTCTGACCTGGATGCTCTGGACCAGGCTTGATGGCTGTATCCCAAAGAGCCCCTGGTGGTGATGCTGCAGTGTGTGCGGTACACTTAAACCATGATTCACTGCAGTGAGTGGAGGTGTGGGAGGAGTCCAGTAAAGGGGGATCTCCCGCTGCTTTACCTGTGAGACTGACCGGCAGGGCTGAGTCTGTTTCGAATGGGCAAACTCTGTACCATCAAGTGGCCAGAGCAGCTGATTCTCCCCTGAGAAGCAGAAAACAAACAAGATTAAAATAAGGAGAAATCCACATTTTTTTTCAATTTATATAAATGTTTTCTTCACCAAAGCATTATACATTTTTTTTTCTAACAATGAAGAGATTTTCTTTGCTCAAGAGCAATACAAACTATCCAAACTATTTTTTTTTTAATTTTTTTTTTTTTTTTGAGACAGGGTTTCTCTGTGTAACCCTGGCTGTCCTGGAACTCACTTTGTAGACTAGGCTAGTCTTGAACTCAGAGATCTGCCTGCCTCTACTTCCTGAGTACTGGGATTAAAGGCACATGACAGCACCACCCAGCTAAAACCAATGCAACTTTGTGTGTGTGTGTGTGTGTGTGTGTGTGTAGTAGGTGTGTGGTGTGGTGTGTGATGTGTATGGTGTGTGTATATGTGTGATGTGTGTGTGGTGGTGGTGGTGGTGGTGGTGGTGGTGGTGGTGTGTGTGTGTTGAGGTACATTTACCTGTGTGTGCTGAGGCCTTGATGCTGGGAGTCTTCCTAGACAGCCTCCACCCTGGTCATTAAGGTAGGATCTCTCAGTTGAACACAAGCTTGTAGATTTGACCAGTATGGGTAGTAGCTTGCACTGAGGGGTCCCCTATCTCTGCCTTTCCAAGCTTGAATTCCAGGTGGGCCACCACACCCACCCAGCATTCACAGGAGCTCTGATCCCCACACTTGTACAATGAGTGCTTTAAAAATCTGGCTTCCAGATGTTGGAGAGATGGCATCAGAGGTTAAGAGCACTGGATGCTCTTGCAGAGGTCCTGAGTTCAATTCCCAGCAACCACATGGTAGCTCACACCATCTGTAATGAGATCTGATGCCCTCTTCTGGCCTGCAGGCAGAACACTACATAATAATAAAGAAATTAAAAAAAAAAAATCTGGTTTCTGGGGCTGGAGAGATGGCTCAGAAGTTGAGAACTTACTGTTCTTTCAGATTACCAGAGCTGTTCCCAGCACCCACATGATCACCTTGAACTCCAGTTCTAGGGGATCTGACACCCTAGATCTCTGGTCCCTGAGGGCATATGTATCACACACACACACACACACACACACACACACACACACTCCTTAAAATATCTAGATACATGACTTCTATTGTTTATTATTATCAGGTGTGTGTGTGTGTGTGTGTGTGTGTGTGTGTGCACATGCCATGCAACATTCTTGGTGAAGGTCAAAGGCCAACTTTGTGAAGCCAGTTCTCTCCTACGGCTTTTACCCGGGTTCTGGGGTTCAAACTCAGGTCCCTGGGCTCATGTGACAAATGCCTTTACCCACTGACCCATCTTTCCAGGCCCAAAAGGATATCTTTTTTTTTTTTTTTTATTCGAGACAGGGTTCTTTGCGCCTTTCCTGGAACTCACTCTGTAGACCAAGCTGGCCTTGAACTCCCGAGTGCTGGGATTAAAGGTGTGCACTACCACCGCCCAGCCCAGCTTTATATTTTCAATCTGAATGATAATTGAAAGTATTCTGTCCTATCTTTTAGGGGAATTTTGAAAGTTGGCCTCATTCAGAAAAGAAAAGTGCAAGATTACAGTTCTCCAACTTTTATCCACAAAGTCAAAATAAAAGAAAAATCTGATGTAAGTTTAAGAGATATTTAAAGTCTTTTTGAAATAACGTGTTCCCTATGTTTACTTATTTTTTTTAAAGATTTGTTTATGTGCACGAGTAGTTTGCTGGAATTTGTATCTGTGCACCATGTGTGTGTCTGATTACTGGAAGTCAGAAGAGGCAGCCAGAACTTCTGGTCGGATGGTTGTGAGCTGCCAGGTGGATGCTGGGGATTGAGCCCTGCCCCTCTGCAAGAGCATCAAGTGCTCTTGACCACTGATCGACCTCTCAGGCCCTTGTTTATTTATTTAATTTGTATTAATGTGCATGTATCTGTGCTTGCCGGGGCTGTAGGCATCTTCAAAGGCCAGAAGAGGGCACTGGAGTCCATGGAGGTGAGTTACAGATGGGAGTGGGCTGTCTGATGTGAGTGCTGGGAACTGAACACAGGTCCTCTGCAAGAGCAACAAATGCTCTTAACTACTGAGCCATCTCTCCTTGTTTTCATTTTGACTTGTTTTCTGTCTTCAAATTCAATGCACTGTGCCCTTGAACTGATCCTCCTAGGCCTTTGCTTCATGAGTCCCACTCCACCATCATGCTTTTTTTTATGTGGTATTGAGGATCCAACCCAGGGCCTCACGCATGCTAGACAAGCACACTAAAAACTGAACTATGTCCCCCAGGATAAAGTTTTGACAGTGCCCTCTGACAAGGGCAGCCCGTAGTAGACCAGTCTCAACTCGACCCTGTGTTCTAGTTAGGCACAATCACAACGCTTCCCCTTCTCCCTCTCCTCGGCATTCATCAAGGTCTCATTCACAGTGACATCAGTCACTCCTGCTGATATCCAGGAGCCTCGCAACCAACCTGGGGGTTGGCGGCCATGATGGTGTAGTTGCCGCCGTCATCACTGTTGGTGGATTCAATGTGCAGAGAGCAGGTCCCATCCCCTTCGCGCCTCATTTTACAGCGCTCATCTCTCTTAGAAATCTGCTTCCCGTCTTTGAACCAATAAACCTGGAGCGAAAAGTATTCAAGGAACTCTTGGTGAGGACATACTGTTCCGCATCTTCAGAAAGATGAGGCAAAGGTCAAATGCCATCCCTGTTACAAGTCTTTGGCAAACACTTAGAAAAATCATAAAACATATTCAAAACGACAGTATACTGTGCACCTGCACCTGTACCTATACAATACTTAAGTAAAAAAAAAAAAAATACAATACAGTTTAGCATTGTGGTAAAGCTTCTGACCATCTTTGTGGTGCCTCATAATTAGCTTAAGGATACTCTGAGGACTCAGTATGTCTTCACAGGTAAAATAATGAACACAAGAAAACTGGATCATCCCCCATTACTCTATGTCAGTCATGGAGCAGATGTAGGTCTGAGCACCTGGGATGGCTCACTGTACTTGAAAGGTTAGCACGGTTTATTGGACCAAGAAGAATAAGGCTATGATCAAGTTGCTAAATTTACCTTCCACTACCCCCCACCCCCAACTCCCCCTCACCCCCCACTCCCCACCCCCCAGCCCAAAACCAAACTCTAAGATTGAAATATACAGATTTGCAAGTATTTCGGTGGTCAGCCCTGCACATGTGAGGACGAGCTCTTCAAGGCAGGGGGGACAAAGTGCTGGTTGGAGGTATCCTCTTCACCTCTTCCTTGGTTACCTAACCACATGTGGCACCACCGCACTCATGTTGGTGAAAGCAGATCCCCTGCCACAGCCACACCGGGTGCAAATCCTTCCCTGACTGCCAAGGAATGTGGTGACTCAGAGGCTGGTTCAGCAGCCAGTGACAAGCATGGGAACATTCTTGGCATTTACTAACCTAACGGTAAGGACACCAATATAGCTCTCTCTGTGCAGCGAAAGGCACCCTGTGGGTGTTCGATGGAAACTAAACACAATGAAAAATATTAACTGGATGAGTTTGATGGCTAAGAAAGCCAATAATCCAGAATAAGACAGCATGACTAAGAAATTTTTCCTAAACTTTTGTTTTGTTTTGTTTTTTGAGACAGGGTTTCTTTGTAGCTTTGGAGCCTGTCCTGGAACTCACTCTGTAGACCAGGCTGGCCTCAAACTCACAGAGATCCATTCGGCTCTGCCTCCTGAGTGCTGAGATTACAGGCATGCACCGCTGCCACCACCACCTGGCTCTTCTAAACTTTTATTAAAATTCTATGGAGTTGGGGATTTAGCTCAGTGGTAGAGCACTTGCCTAGCAAGCTCAAGGCCCTGAGTTCGGTCCTCAGCTCTGGGAAAAAAAAAAAGTTCTAACAAGGTTTGATGTGGTGGTACACACCTTTAATCCCAGCCCTCCAGAGACAGGCAGGTGGATCTCTGTGACTTTGAAACCAGCCAGGTCTACAGAGTGAGCTCCAGGGCAGTCGGGACGAAATAATGAGAACCTGTCCAAAAAACAAACAAGTTTCCTTTGCCCTAATGATCCTGTTCCTGGGCTCTGCTAAATTTTGAGTATTGTTTTTCACTTTTATTTCATAGATGTTTCACTACAGTATGATATGTTGTTTTTTGTTTATTGGTTTTGTTTTTTTGTTTTTTTCTGAGACAGGTATCATGTAGCCTAGGCTGGCCTCAAATACACTATGTTGCCAAGTATGGTCTTGAATTCCTGAGTGTTGAGATTACAGGCATTACAAGCATGCATCACTGTGTCCAGGTTTTGTTGGTTTTTTTTGCTTTTGTTTGTTCATTTGGTTTGGTTTCGGTTTTGAATTTTTTTTTCCAGACAAGGTTTCTCTGTATAGTCCAGGCTGTTTTAGAACTTGCTTTGTAGTAAAGGCTGGCCTTAAAACACAGAGATCTGCTTGTCTCTGTCTCCCAAGTGCTAGGATTAAAGTTGTGCACTGCCACCACCGCCTGGCCAAGTTTCTGTTTTGTTTTTTGTTTTTTTAAAGTATAGAAGCAGATCTCTGTGAGTTTGAGGGCAGCATGGTCTACAGAGTGAGTTCCAGGATAGCTAGGGTTGTTACACAGAGAAACCCTGTCTCAAACAAACAAACAAACAAAACAAAAAAATAGTTTGGGGGATTAAACCCAGGGTTTCATACATGATTCTTTCCAAGCCTGATGTGTCTCTGGTGGGCAGAGGGTACAGGAGGAGGCCAGAAGAGGGTATCAGATGCCCTGGAGCTGGAGTTACAGGTGCTTGTAAGCCACCCAAATTGGGTGCTTGGAACTGAACTTCCATCCTGTAAAAGCAGCTAGTGCTCTTGATTGAGAAGCCATCTCTCTAGCCCCCTGAGATTTTTCCTCCTGGTGCAAAAGACACATGTTTGAGCCATTAGAGGCAAGAACTCTGCCACTGAGCTACATCCCAGCCCCATGAGAGTTTCCTGAAAACCTTGTGTATAGTTCCATGCTATTGTCAACTGGAAGACCATCTTCCCTACCTTTGGAACAGGTATCCCGACAATTTTGCAGGTGAAGGTGACTGGAGAGCCTTCCGTCACCCGAAAGTGCTTGAGTCTTTTGTCAAAGATGGGTGCGATACACTTGCCCGTGGGGATTTCATCATGCTGGATCTCATCATCTGATTCGTCCACAGGAGTACGCTCCAGGCGGAACTCTATCTCATTCATCAGCCTCTGCTCAAAGCTTGAAATTTTGTATTCCTGCCAAACAGAAGGGTGTGTTGAAATGTCTATGTAGAAAAACTTTATTAGTAGTAGTATGTAGGGAGCCATGCATGTGTGCCAGGACACCATGCCAATGTCCCAGATGTCTCTCTGGAGTTGGTTCTTGTCTTAGTTAGAGTTTCTTTTAAAAAAATATATGTATTTATTTTTACTTTATGTGTCTGGATGGTTTGCTTACACATATGTCTGTGCAACATGTACACGCCTTGTGGGTGCTTGACTTTGAACCCAGGTCTTCTGAAAAGACATACAGTACTCTTTACCACTGAGCCATCTCTCTAGTTGGGGTTTTATTGCTGTGGTGAAGACTATGACCAAAAGCAACTCTGGGATGATAGGGTTTATTTCATCTTACAGCTTCCATCATCCAGGGGAGCCAGGACAGGCACTCAAGGCAGGAACCCGAAGACAGGAACTGAAGCAGAGGCCACATGGTACTACTACTTACTGGCTTGCTCCTCATGGTTGCTCAGTTCATTTTCTTATACAAACCAGGACCACCTGCCCAGGGTGGCATCACTCACAGTGGGCTGGGCCCTCTCACATCAATCACTAATCAAGACAATACTACGTAGACTTGCCTGCAGCCCAATCTGATGGGAGGCAGCTGGGCGGTGGTGGTACATGCCTTTGATCCCAGTCCTCAGGAGGCAGAGGCAGAGGCAGGTGGAGCTCTGTGAGTTTGAGGCCAGCCTGGTCTACAGAGTGAGTTCCAGACAGTTAGGGCTACACAGAGAAATCCTGTCTCAACAAAACAAAACAACAACAACAACAATAAAAAGATAGATTCCCTCCTCCCGGATATGTCTGGGTTTGTGTCAAGTTGAGGAAAGCCAACCGGCACACCTCTGCTTCTCCCTTGCCATCGGTTCTGGGCATAAACTCCACTGTTAAACTTGTGGAGGATAAATACATAAAAATATATCCAATAGCGAAAGTGTCAAATCCCGCTTCAGAAAGTCTGCTCGAACTGTAGAACTTCACTGACATGTGTAGTTTGGGTCTGGTTCACTGTGGTGTGTGATTGGTTTATCTGCAAGCTTTTTACAGTAAAGTTTATAAAATTAAAAATATAAAATACACTGATATACCTGATCAATGTCCCAACCATGTAGTACAATGTATGAATTGAAGACGAGGACTGAAAAAAGAATATAAAGGCCGAGTTGCTTCCGTGACAGATTAAACATTTGGCAGGCTGAGCTTTAGGAACAAGGACACTGTGGCAGAGAATGCTGCACAGCCCGTTACTAAATCCCTGGGCTGCTGGGCAGTTTGGACAGCACTTTGCTTGAACTCAAGGTCAGCTGTCTCTGCCACACACAGATCCAAGTGTAAAGTTCCAACCTATGTCAGAGTTCCTAATGCACTGTGCAAATGCAAGCGGTGTGTTTACATTAAACCCACAAGTTCTTTCTGCACTGTTACCCCTGAAAATGCCACTACAGATCTGCCACTGGGGGTGCACATTTCCGAGTCCCCATGCTGGATTTCGGCCACTTCTTACTTTCTGTTGCCTTATCCACTTTGAGAATAAAAATGGAAGATTCTTTATCAGCTGCCTTCAGTGATATCTGTAATCAAAGGAGAGCACACACACACACACACACACACACACACACACACACACACACACACACCTGAATACAATTTAAGAGTGGAGTTGTGTGAAGAGAATTCTGAGTGCTTGTGAGAAAACAAGAGTCTTGTGATCTTAGTTTCTTCAAAAACACAGAATTGTTCTTGGAATGTGTTTCGGTGCTCCTCCCAGGTGTATCAGATAGCAGTGTTTATTTTAGATTATTATTACAGTTGGTTATTGTTATTTGTTTATAGGTTTCTGTGGATAAAACATGTTCCTGCCATGTGCAGCTTGTCCTTGTGATTGTACACTTTACTCATGTGATTCCTCTTAACCCTGAGTATAAATTGTCTCATGCTCTGCTGGGCAGTAGTGGCACACGCCTTTAATCTCAGGACTTGGGAGGCAGAGGCAGGTGGATTTCTGTGAGTTCAAGGCCAGCCTGGTCTACAGAGTGAGTTTCAGGACAGCCAGGGCTACATAGAGAAACCCTGTCTCAAAACACACACACACATACACACACACACACACACACACACACACACACACACACAATATCTGATGCTCTGAATAAAGTTGACTATTGCATGAGACTTTAGTCTGCCTCGTTTTTAGGCTCCACTCTCCCAGGTTTACTGCCAATTAGAGTGGTAAACACACACACACACACACACACACACACACACACACACACACACACACACATATGCTTGCGCACACGCACACACAGACACAGATGCACACAGACACAGGCGCACAAATACATAGAGACATACATACACACACAGACATACACACAGACAGGCACACATAGACACACAGACACAGAGGCACACACAGACACAGATGCACACAGACACAGAGGCACATACACACAGAGAGACATACACACACACAGACATACACACACACAGACAGGCACACATAGACACACAGACATAAACACAGACACACAGACACAGAGGCACACACAGACACAGATGCACACACACACAAGGCAGACAGGCACACACAGACACATACAGGCACACACAGACTCAGACACAAACACACAAACACACAGACAGGCACACATAGACACACAGGCAGACACAGACACACATATGCACACACAGATAGGCACACACAGACACATACACAGATGCACACACAGACACACACACAGACAGACTCACACAGAGATACACACACAGACAGACACACACAGATACAGACACACAGACAAACAGACACACAAACAGACACACACACACACACACACACACACACACACACACCCTTCTGTGTAATATGGCCAGTAGAGAACTCAAATCAATGATAAATGACCCGTCCTTTCTAGATTTCTGGTCCCATAGAATTACAGCTGTTGTGCACAAAAGAAAAACGAAAATCTAAAAATGAAAATTTCAGGAGAAGATGCTATGTGAAACTATAACTTCTATTTTTAAAATTTAACCCTCTGAAGGGAGATGTGGTGCTTTGGGTGAGAATGGTTCCATAGGCTCATAGATTTAAATGCTTGGATCCCAGTTAGTGGAACTGTTTGGGGAGGATCGGGAGGTGTGGCCTTGTTGGAGGAAATGTGTCACTGGGGGTGGACTCTGGGGTTTCAAATGCTCAAGCCAGACCCAGCCTCCCTCCCTCTCTCTCTCTCTCTCTCTCTCTTTCTCTCTCTCTCTCTCTCTGTCTTTCTCCCTCCATCTTCCTCCTTCCCTCTCCTTCCCTCTCTCCCTGCTACCTGTGTGTAAGGATCTAAAGCTCTCAGCTACTTCTCCAATACCCTGCTTGTCTGCTTCCCAACTTGATCATGACTAGCATTCTCCTACTGAACTACAGTCTTGGCCCTTATCATGTCTTCTTTTTAAGTTAAGCTTTAATGTATTCATATATCTATATAGAGATACCATCTGTGGAACGCAGGCGAATATTGAGAGTCTTGGAACATGTCCCCCATGGGTAGCAGAGGACCACAGGTAAATATCTATAAACAAGTAGACTGAGTTACTGGATTGGGGTGGTTCAGAGATACCTTCTCCATCAACAAGCTTCCCAGCTGACTCAGTGTGTGCTCTACCACGGAAGTTGGGATCAACCTCCTGAGAGCAGATGACCCCCTCAGCACTCAAAGACTGTATCAAACAGAGTGATATCCTTAAAACATCCATTGGAGTCCAACACTCTTACCTGCTGGTGTGATCTGACATCACCAAAATTCACTTTCTTCCCCAAGTCTAGAATCACCGAGTTCTTGGTCTCTCGGATGTAATCGTCACTCACTGCTTGAGGAGCCTTCGTGGTTTTCTTCATCAGACCCTGGGGCGGCCTGTAAAAGAAATCCCCACCCCTGTGAAATGACCAGCCAGTGTATTAGGGTCCACAGGTCAGAGAGGGTAAAAGGACAACCTGACCTCAGCACTCAGGGGATTAAATGCTGTATGCAGAGGCATTTTATTTTATTGCTTAATTTTATTATTTTGAGACAAGAATTCATGTAGCCCAGGCTAGCCTTGAACTAGCTATGTAGTCAAGGATGACCTTGAACTTCTGATCCTCTCACCTTTGCCTCTCAGTGTTAGGATTACAGGTGTGCAAAGCACAGTTTATAAGATACTGGGCACAGAATCTAAGGTTTTATTCAAGCTAGGCAAGTGCTCTACCAAATCAACTGCATATTTTTAATTGCCAGGCATGATGGCACACGCCTTTAATCCCAGCACTCCAGAGGCAGGTGGATCTCTGAGTTCCAAGATAGCCTGGTCTACAGAGTGAGTTCCAAGATAGCCAGGGCTACACGGAAAAACCCTGTCTCAAAAAACAAAATTTGCTGGGCAGCGGTGGCACACGCCTTTAATCCTAGCACTCAGAAGGCAAAGCCAGGTGGATCTGTGTGAGTTTGAGGCCAGCCTGGTTTACAGAGAGAGAGATCAAGGCAAGGACGGGCACCAAAGCTACACAGAGAAACCCTGTCTCGAAAACAACAACAAAAAACACAAAACAAAATTTGACCAAAAAATAAATAAAGAAAGGGAGGAAGGAAGGAAGGAAGGAAGGGAGGGAGGGAGGAAGGAAGGAAGGAAGGAAGAAAGAAAGAAAAGAATGCCCCTTGTCCTGAGGCATTCAATATCTTTTTTTGGGGGGGGGGTGTTTTTGTTTTGTTTTTTGAGACAGGGTTTCTCTGTGTAGTTTTGGTGCCTGTCCTGGATCTTGCTCTTTAGACCAGGCTGGCCTCAAACTCACAGAGATCCGCCTGGTTCTGCCTCCCGAGTGCTGGGATTAAAGGATTGCACCACCACTGCCCAGCTCAATACCCATTTTGTATCTATTTGATAAGCTTTTTTCAGAATCCATTCACTAAGAGTCCTGACTCAGACCAGGCTACTCTGTGCTTGTGCCCCTGTTAACTGGCATCTCCAAACCTTCAAGACGCTTACCCGGACGGTGCACTTTTAGGCAGCCCCATGGCATTGGTGGGTGGAATGGATGGGAGAGAAGGCAGAACCGAGCTGAGGAAAGCCACTGGGTTCTGAATCCGACCGGTGGGAGAGACAGGAGTTGGGGACACACAGTGAGGCTGAAACTGGTTTCCACTGGGGATGGGATACGGGAGCAGCGGCGGTGGAGGTGCTGGCTCTGCTGGGCCTGGAGGAGCTGCCTCACTCTGGATGGAGAGCCCTCCCGGAGATCTGCCTTGCACAGAGGGGTGAGGCAGTAACAGGCTTTCTTTGCTGACTGTCCTCTGAATTGTTTGAGGAGTATTACTCAAGGTGAACACTGGGGAACTGGATGGGGACCCAGCGGCCGTGGAAGTGTTTGAAGTGGGGAGGAAATGCTTCGGCCGGGCCAAGTTGAAGGTCTGTGGTGCAGGACCCTTGATCTGCTTGCTGGAAATGGTCACTGCGGGGGGAGCCGAGTTCAAGATGCTGAAATTGAAAGGAGACTCCTTGGGTGATGACGGAGATGCAGTTTGCAGTTGCTGCTGTTCCAACAACACTTGGTTATGAAGCTGTTGTAGCTGAGAGGAATCTCTGCATGAAAAACAGCAGGGAGAGAGGAGAGACACAGGACCATCAGCCTTACCCTTCAGAAAGCCGCCCGCCACCGTCCTGGGGACCGAGCTCAGTTGGGAGAGCACTTACCTAGCATGTGCAGAACTCTGGGTTCAGTTCCCAGCACTGAATAAACCAGGCATCATGGTACCCACACACCTATAATCCCAGCACTCACAAGGTAAGAGGCATAGGGGTGAGGGGTGAGGGGTGAGGGACTATGCTCAGCTACACAGTGAGTTTGTGGCCAGCCTGGGCTACAGCTGGCTGTTTTAGATTGGGAGTGAGGCACGGAGGGAGTAAGAGACAATGACAAAGAGAGACAGAGAGGGCCAAAGTGGCAAGACATCACCTAGTAAATGAGCTGCTAGTTTGTCCCTCTTGTTAAGGAAATCCCAAGTATTCTGTCCTTTGTGCCCCGACACTACAGCTGTGCAACAGGGAATGTTTATGTATTGAAAAAGAAAAGAAAAAGAGACAGTTTACTCCTGTTGCTACTGTTTAAAGTTACAGTGGCGGCTCTCAGCTTGGACAGAAGGCATCTGGCTGCACACCGTGGTAATATTTTGTTTGTGCTCTAACAAATAAAGCTTGCCTGGAGATCAGTGTGCGGAGCTAGCCACTAGTTAACCATAGAGGCCAGGCAGTGGTGGCACACACCTTTAATCCCAGCACTTGGGAGGAGGAAACAGGAAATGATATGGCTGGGCGGAGAGAGGAAGTGATAAGGTGGGGTGGAAAGAGGAGTTCGGCCCTTCTGGTCTGATGATTCAGCCTAGGTAAGAAGTATCTCTAGTGGCTGGCTCCTTTACTTCTCTGATCTTTCAGCTTTCACCCTGATATCTGACTCCAGGTTTTTATTATTAAGACCAATTAGAATGCATGCTACAGCACACAGGTGTGAGTTATTGTAAGCACTGAATTCTCCAAAAGAATATCTCCCACTCCACCTGTGATGGGGGTAGAATCTAGGCCTTGGTGCATGCTAAGCAAGTGCTCTACCACTGGGCTATACTTTTAGCCCTCCTTCAAAGCCAGTCTTAAGGAAGAATCCAAGTATGTCTGAATGCTTCCCATCCTCTCCAGGCAAGACTTTGGGTTTTTGGTATTTTTGTTTGTTTGCTTGTTTATTGTTTTTTTGAGACAGCGTTTCTCTGTATAGCCCTGGATGTGCTGGAACTCACTCTGTAGACCAGGCTGACCTCTAACTCACCAAGATCTGACAGGCAAGGCTTTGTGCGTAAGATGGTCCTATGTTCCTATTCAGTCAAAGCGGTCTTTCTCCAACCCTTTTTCAGCATTATGATTATTACAGAGGTTAATTTTCACTCTCCAAAGTGTCCTACTGTGATGCTGTGTGTGATGGGACATTCCTTAATCCTAGCACTTGAGTGTTAGATGAAGGAGGATCAGGAGTTGAAGGCCAGCCTCAGCTTTGTATCGTTTCCTGCCAGTCCAGGCCACGTGACATTGTTTAAAAAACAAAAACCAAAACTGTTGGGGAGTATTATTTTAAGATGTGTTACTTTTGTTTATGTTGCAAAATTTTGTTTAATTCTGTGAAGCCGTGTTACTGTGCCTGATGGTCTAATAAAGAACTGGATAGCCAATATTGAGGCAGGAGAAAGGATGGTCGGGCTAGCAGGCAAAAAGAATTAATAGAAGGATGGGGCTGGAGAGATAGCTCAAGTGATTAAGAGCACTGGCTGTTCTTCCGGTGGACCGGAGTTCAATTCCCAGCACCCACATGGTAGCTCACAACTGTCTGCAACTCCAGTTCCAGGGGATCTTGACACCTTTGCACATAATTTTTTTAAATTTATTTAACTTTACTTTAATAGAAGGAGAAATCTGGGAGAGGAGAGATCTAGGAGCGAGAGAAGGAGGAGGACATCAGGGCCAGCCACCCAGCTATACAATCAGCAATGGAGTAAGAAAGACAGGTATACAGAAATAGAGAAAGGTAAAAGCCCAGAGGCAAAAGATAAACATGTTAATTTAAAGTTAAGGAAAGCTGGCTAGAAATAAGCTTGTTCATCTCTCTCTTTCTCTCTCTCTCTCTCTCTCTCTCTCTCTCTCTCTCGGTTTTTTCGAGACAGGGTTTCTCTGTAACTTTGAAGGCTGTCCTAGAACTTGCTTTGTAGACCAGGCTGGCCTCAAACTCACAGAGATCCACCTGCCTCTGCCTCCCGAGTGCTGGGATTACAGGTGTGCGCCACCACTGCCAGGCCAGCCTCTCTCTTATATAGTTCCTGGCTGGCCTTGAAATCATTTATGTAGGACAAGCTAGCCTCGAACATGTAGAGATCCACTTCTCTGCCCACTAGGCACTAGGGTTTAAAGACATGTGCCACTATGCTCAGATTTTTTCATTTCTTCATCATTGAAAGATTAAACAATTAAACAAGAAATATGGCTGGAGAGATGGTTCAGTAGGTAAAGACACACATTGCTAGACCTGATGACCTGCATTTTATACCTAGGATCCTTGTGTCTGAAGGAGAGACCAGACTCCTTGGAAGCTGTTCCCTGATCTCCACAGGCATGCCATGGCACATGCATGTTCACACTTATATACACAAATACACATATACAAATAATAAATAATCGTATTAAAATTAAGAAGCAGAAATATCTTTGCTGCATTTTCCTCAGCAAAGAATAAACCAGTTTCTACTGGTGCTGGCTTTCTTGTGATACGAAAATGCAAAATCTTAACTTTTAAATTTTGTTTTTTTGGTCTGGTTTTTGAGACAGGGTTTCTCTGTGTAGCTTTGGAGCCTGTCCTGGGACTTACTCCGTAGAGCAAGCTGGCCTCGAACTCACGGAGATCCGCCTACCTCTGCCTCTCCAGTGCTAGGATTAAAAGCATGCACCACCACCACCCAGCTACTTTTTAATTTTTTGAGACAGGGTCTCCTATGCGCCCCTAGCTAACCTGGAGCTCTCAATCCCCTGCCTCAGTCCCCTGTGTGCTGAGATTACAAGTGTGCTGGCATCATAGCCTGTGGATTTTGAATTTTTGAGATTAAAGTATTAGTCAAAATACAAGCCTGGGTATCAAGTCTGAAGGTGGCTTTAGCAACAGTTTTGGATACTGTGTGCCACTGACAACTCTCCCTGGCCCTGAAGGACATCTGCGATGGACCCCGTCCCAACAACCCACTCAGTGGCCTTCTCTCGGTGGCCTAAATTCACGTGGGAGAAGCTGGCAAATCTCTTAGCACTCTCTCACCCTGCCAGTTGTTAAAATGTTTCCTCAGCTGATCAGAACAACTAATTCTGAGCAGATGGACACCGCTTGACCAGTCCTCCCAGCTAGAGACTGTAAAACAACCTGGCTGACTGAGGCACCAACGCTCAGGGAGCTAACTGGACTAGGAAGGGGTCTAAACACTGTGATAGTTAAATATAGGTCGGCTGTTGTTCAGTTTTAGCCAGCCTCAGAACCTGGTTAAAACACAGACTTCCAAGTTACCCAGAGTTTCTGACCCCACGGGGGGGGGGGAGGCGAGAGCAATGCTGGGTGACTCTCGTATGCATACCACTGCGTGAAAGATAGACTTGTCTAGTACTGGGGAAGTCCTAGGTTCAATTCCCAGCACCCCATAAAAACTGGGTGTCATTGTGCACACCTGCAATCCCAGCAGGAAGGAAGAAGTAGAGGCGGAAGACTCCGAAGGTCATCCTGGGCTACATAGTCAATTTAAAGCCAGCCTTGGCTACAGGAGACCCTGTCTCAAAATAATAGCAACAAAAAGACACATTTGTCCCCAAAGCATGGGCTTTCTAGTTTATCCTGGCTTTTGTCTGACAGTTGGCTCCGTTTTAAATGTTTGTTTGTTTGTTTATTATTTCATTATTTCCTGGACACGGAGGGATGAAGAATGGCAACTCAGGTTCTGTCTCTTAAGTCTGGGTCAGTGGCTTCCAAACCGCTGTATGTTAAAATCATCTGTGGAGACTGCCTCAATCAAGCCGGAAGGCATCGATCGATCGATAGATTGTGATTGTTGTTAATTCAGAAGCACTGGGGCTGGAGAGGTGGCTCAACAGGGTTAAGAGCACTGGCTGCTCTTCCCGAGGACCAGGTTCCATTCCCAGCACCCACATGGCAGCTCACAACTGTCCTTTAACCCCAGTTCCAGGGGCTCTGACACCCTCACACAGAACATATACAGGCAAAATGCCAGTGTACATTAAATAAATAAATAAATCTTAAAAAAAAAATTGTATCCAAGCTGCTGTTTCAAAGGAAGAATCATCTTGGCTGTGGGAGACAGTACTGAAAAATGCCAGCCCCCCTTTCTGCAGCAATTTAAAGATGAACATTATCTTTATTTTCCACATGAATGGCTAACTGATGGAATAAGAAAGGAACAGAAACACCTGCATCGGGCAGAATGAGCCTGCGTTTTAATTCACAGTCTATGCGGTGAAAACCAAGCAGGTTAAAACTAGTATGAGAAATCCCAACAAGAGAGAAATGATAACTGAGGCCCTGGCCTTGGGATTTATATGGATTGACAATTACACAGTGCATATACCGTATCAAATGCCACACAATTACACAGTGCATATACTGTATCAAAGTGCCACACAATTACACAGTGCATATACTGTATCAAAATGCCACACAATTACACAGTGCATATACTGTATCAAAGTGCCACACAATTACACAGTGCATATACTGTATCAAAATGCCACACAATTACACAGTGCATATACTGTATCAAAGTGCCACACAATTACACAGTGCATATACTGTATCAAAATGCCACACAATTACACAGTGCATATACTGTATCAAAGTGCCACACAATTACACAGTGCATATACTGTATCAAAGTGCCACACAATTACACAGTGCATATACTGTATCAAAGTGCCACACAATTACACAGTGCATATACTGTATCAAAGTGCCACACAACACCCGGTAACTGTACAATTACTGTGTGTCAATTAAAACAAAACAAAACAAAACAAAACACTAGGGGCCTGAAGAGTTGGCTCAGCAGTTAAGATCACTGGCTATTCTTCCAGAGGTTCAATTCCCAGCACCCAACTGGCAGCTCACAACCGTCTGTAACTCCAGTTCCAGGGTATTCCACACCCGCTTCCCACTTCTGTGGGCACTGCACATACATAGTGCACATATATACATGCAGGCAAAATACCTATACACGTTAAGTGAAATCTTTTTTTAAGTTAGTAAGAAAAGGTTGTAGGTTTGTGAGTTCACAGAGGGTGTGTATGTGTGTGCATATGCATGTATATTAATACCTATACTAATACAAACATATAAATACAATTAAGAGGAAACTTTAAAAGGCAAGGAATACTAAATGAATATATAGTGAGGAGAATTAGATTTTTAGAGGGTGTCACTCACTGCAAAACTACTTTTCTTAATTGGAAGTCTCATATGACTGACATTACTGTCTACTTAATACTTTGCTTAGTAAGGAAGCTGATTTTTTTTTTTCTTTTTTTCTTTTCTTTTTTTTTTTTTGGTCATTGGGTTGAATTTCTTTGAGACAGGGTCTCATAGGGCCCAGGCTGGCTTTGAACTTGCCATATAGCTGAGGACAACCTGACCTCTTGATCCTCCTCCTCCTCCTCCTCCTCCTCCTCCTTCTCTCTCTCTTTCTATTTAGCTGAGGAAGGAACCCAGGGCCTTGCGCTTGCTAGGCAAGCACTCTACCACTGAGCTAAATTCCCAACCCCATGCTTCTACCCTCTACCTCTCCTGTGGTAAGATCACAGGTATCTGCTACTGTCTCTGCCTAAGAACATGCTTTTTGTTTGGGTTGGGTTGGGTTTTTTCATGGTTGCAATGTGTGTAACTGAAGACTACATTTCCCAGTCTCCTTTGCAGCTAGCACACCAGGTGACTCAATCCTAGTCAAAGAGATAAAATCAGAAGAATTTGGGTGAGACCTCTAAGAAGGCACTTAAAAGAGGCTTCTAACATCAAGACTGTGACTCCTGCCCATGTGCTCTTTCTGCTCTTGGAATGACCATCCATGCAATGGCTAGACCAAGAGACATCTTCACCATGAGAGGTCCCAGCAAGAAAGCACATGCTGGTGACGGCAGAGGGGATGAAGGAGACTAGATACTAACGTCAGAACAACCCCACAGGCTTCCCTTTATTTGAGGGGAAAAAAAAAGTCTTATGCATTTAACATCTGTTATTTTAGGTTTTCAGTAATAATAGGCTCCACATAATCTTAAATGACCCACCCTGACACAGTCCCTGGATGAGAAAACCCCCTACAGAGAGAAGGCAGGTCCTAAGGGGGTTGTTTGGTTGACCCATCTCCAAATTCCCTTCTCTGAGAAGCATACCCAACCAAAAAGACAAAAAACAGAGTGGAAAACCAGAGTTCCAAGTGAGACCTTTATATGGATGCCAGGGCATATGCTCCTCCCCACAAATTAAAAAAAAATGTAATTTTTTGTTGTTTTTGCTTTTTTTGTTTATTTGTTTCCAGACAAGGTTCCTCTGTGTAGCAATACTAGCTGTCCTGGATCTCATTTTGTAGCCCAGGCTGGCCTTCAACTTATAGAGATCCACTTGCCTCTGCCTCCTGAGTGCTGGGATTAAAGGTGTGTAGCACCATGCCTGGCTAATGTAATATTTTTTTAAAGTTTAAAAAACAAGGAAGATGGGCTGAAGAGATGGTGGTTTCTCAGCGGTTAAGAGCACTGAGAAAACAGAAAGCTGGTGAAGACGTAATCGAACAAGGGGGCCGGGTTCCAGCCCCAGCAAGCAGCAGAACTTGGCAGCTTTGGCTGCGTGGTTCTGGCTTTAGAGTCAAGGACGCAAGAAAGGGGCTGTGGAATCTCCCTCCATGACTAAGGAAATCTACTGAGGCAGGGTGAGGACCAAAGTAATAATGTGAATGGCGCCTGGTGGGATCTCCCCATCACCATAGAAGGACAAAGTGCAGGACCTGTTTGTTGCTGAAGGTTTGCTCACTGTCATTAAAGGTTGATAGGATTGGGCTGGAGAGATGGCTCAGAGGTTAAGAGCACTGACTGCTCTTCCAGAGGTCCTGAGTTCAATTCCCAGCACCCACATGGAGGCTCACAACCATCTGTAATGAGATCTGGTGCCCTCTTCTGTATACATAATAAGTAAATCTTAAAAAAAAAAAAAAAAAGGATGACAGAATTATAAATACAGTTTCTATCACTATCTGTAACGCACGGTACCACTAGCTGCAATACATGTGGATGAAACACAGCATGCTAAGGTCACGCCCTGTACTTGCTTGGCTCAGGAGCACTGAACATGCGCCGTGGCTCTGACAAGACTTCTTGCATTGCATCATGCCGCCATACTCATACAGATGGTGCTGGGTCGTACTCGGCGTTAGCAAAGAACTCTCAGCATCTACTGAAGAGCGTCCAGTGACTGCCCAAGCTCCAGTGGATGCGGAGACACACGAGGACAGAAGAAGAGGCTGTCGAGATGATTAGGTGCAAGAAAGAGCATGCTCTTCTGGGAGGAGTCCAGAACTCTACCATTAAAAAGACGGGAGCTGGCTTGGGGATTTAGCTCAGTGGTAGAGCACTTGCCTAGCAAGCGCAAGGCCCTGGGTTCGATCCCCAGCTCAAAAAAAAATGTCCTGAATTGAGGTGCCATGTTGCTTGGGTAGAATGTTAGTAACGAGGACGGCCATGGGGGGGGGGGGGCGCATTCATTCGCGGTGATGTGAAGATGCACATTCGGCATTGCGCTCGATGCATGCTTTCCCACTTGGAATTGTGTTTTTCAGCTCTATCTTTTGCCTGGTTTGGTCTGAGCCAAGGTCTCATGTAGCCCAGGCTGGCCTCAGACTCCCTGTGAAGTTGACCTTGAATTTTAGATCCTCTTGGCTCCACCCGCTAAGTGTTCACAGATGTGCCCTACTTCACCTACTGCAGTGCTGGGGCCCAAACCCTGGACCTCCTGCATCCTTGGCAAGCACTCTAACAACCAAGCACAGCCCCAGCCCAACTCTACTATTAACATTTTAAAATTTAATTTAGTGTGTGTGTGCGCGCGCGGTCAAGCTCCCAAGCACTCCCAGTTATCTATTCCATTTTTACTTACAGTTTGGGTTTGGCCAGGACGGGAGGAGGTTCTTTGACAGGCGAGGACGGCTCTGGGATTCTGGCTTCCTGTCCGTTGAACCTCTCGGGGAAGGAGTCAGGTCTGGCCTGGCTGGGGTTGGCTACTCCACTCCGGGAGGAAGCCTCATTCTCCGCGTCATCTTCAGGCAGGTTGAAGTGCACCCGGAGCCCAATCCTGGAGCTGGAACGGGGCTCATTATGGTTCACCAGGACCCCTTCGAGTTTGGGTTTAGGGGGTTGTTCCTCAGAACGAGGCTCTGGGTTGGGTGGGGAGGGCCGTTGCTCAGTCACAGCCAGGTTAGTGGTTGAGTTGGCTGAGTGAAGAGCCCCATTGTCGCTGATGTCTTCATTTCCTGAAAGGACAATTAGAGACCTTGAGCTGGAGACCACCAACAGGACTGAGCTGGAACTGTCACCTTGAGCTGGGGTGTGCATACAAGTAGGAAAACATCAGTCCACGGAAAGGAGCATACAGGAAAATGCTTGCCCAAACCAGGCCAACTCTGGAGCATTCAAGAATGGTGAGGATGTGGAGGAAAGTGAATTGAGATTCGAAGTGTGAGGAATACATGCTTAGTTTATTCAAGGATGTGGGCTTGATTCTCTGAATCCCTACCTCTGGAAGCTAAGGATTGTGTGTTTTGTTTTGCTTCAAGACAGGGTTTTTCTGTGAGGTCCTGGTTGTCCTGGAACTCACTCTGTAGACCAGGCTACAGAGTCTCAAACTCACAGAGATTTGTCTGCCTCTTCCTCTGCCTTCTGAGTGCTGGGATTAAAGGCATGTGCTACCACACTTGGCTATGTGTGTGTGTGTGTGTGTGTGTGTGTGTGTGTGTGTGTAAGCCAAAGGACAACTCCAGGTATTCCTGGTCACTGAGTTGCAGAGATCCCCCACTTTGGCCCTAGCACAAGGATTACAAACATAGGCTACCATCCCTGACTTTTGTATGTTGACTCAGGGCACTGAACTCAGGTCCTCAAGTTTGTGAAGCAAGTGCTTTGCCTACTGAATTATCTTCCAGCCCCTTGAAGTACTCTTAAGAACTTGAAAAGTTTATATAAAGCCAGGCAGCCACTTTCTCGGGAAGTGTGGAATGCCAGCAGGCCCCTGAGGAGGCTGTCTGTGGCTGTAAGTGGAATAAGAACTGGAAAACTGGACATTGTCCATAAACTTTTTTGGACATGGGGGGTTTCATGTATCCTAGGCTGGCCTTGAACTCACTCTGTTGCCAATAACCTTGAATTCCTGGTCCTCCTGTCTTCATGTCCCCAGTGCAGGGATTACAGGTGTGCACCCTTAGGCCTGGTTTAGGCCATGCTGGAGAAGGAACCCAGAGCATCATGCATGCTAGGCAAGCGCTTTACTAGCTGAACTATAATCTCCAGCCACAAGAACATTTTTCACTTTATTGTTGTTATTATTTTATTTTTGTGGATGTGTGTGTATACAGTCATACAGGCATGCCAAGGCAGGAGGGTAGAGGTCAGAGGACAACTTGCTGGAATCAGTGTTCTTCCGCTGTGTGGGTCTCAGGGACTGAACTGAGTTAGTCAGGCTTGGTGGGAGGTACCTTTAGTTGCCGAGCAGTCTTCTTACCCCCATTCCCCCCAACAATTTTCTTAATAATTAAAAATTTTCCAGGATACTTTTTATGTGTGAATGCTTTGCTTGTATGTATGTGTATGCACCACATGTATGCAGTACCCTTGGAGGCCAGAAGAGGGTGGTAGATAGCCTGGAACTTGTGAGTGTTGGATATTGAACCATGGTCCTCTGGAAGACTAGCCAGTGCTCTTAACCGCTGAGTCATTTCTCCAGGCCCCAATTTAAATCTTTTTTTTTTTTTTCCAGCCAGTCTTACATGCATTGATTGCCTTTCCACATCAGGCCTTGACTGCATACTTGCCACAGTGAGTAATTTAAATCTTTATGATTCATATGTGAATCTGGAAGAAAAGATGACTCTGGGCCAGGCCGTGGTGGTGCACACCTTTAGTATCAGCAATGGGGGGACAGAGGGGGCCAGCCTGGACTACAGACTACAGAGCAAGTTCCAGGACAGCCAAGGCTCCACAAAGAAACCCTGTCTCAAAACAAACAAACAAAAGGACACTGAAGTTCACACTCACATCTCACTGCTGGGGAGCACTCACCTCTCACGTCCAGCCGGGCAATGCTGGACACTGTGCCATATTTGTTACTGGCAGTGCAGGTGAAGCATCCAGAATCTTCCGAAAACACCTCAGCAATGACTAAGGTGCAGATCTCCTCTGTATGCCAGTAAGACAGGAAAGTTAATGACTTAAGCACAGGGACAGCACGGGGAGACTAAATGACACCAAATGACGCTTCTATCAATGTTGACGTAAGGAGTTGATTTAATTAATTCTTTGAAGACAGCTGCACCTGATAACTATTTGATCAGATTGACCCGTGAGGAGGCTGAAAGTGTCCCAAGACGTCAAATCAACAGCTCATGAGGGTTTTGTGATAATATGTTGCATATAACACCAGGGAACCCTCTAACAATTGAGCTACATTCTCCAAAGGTGCAGCATAGGCTTGCCTCAAACTCCCAATTTCTTATTCTCTTCAGCAGCTGCCTACTAGGCGGAGTCAAGACCAGTGGTTACACATAATGCACATTCTGTTTCTACTGTCCATCCCGATGACAATTAGACTAACAATAAACTTGTCAAGAGTCACACACACACACACACACACACACAAACAAATTAGCGGGGTCAAAGGAAAAGGAAGTGTGTGTAAAACAGAAAAACTAATGAAATACTTTTTCAAACCCCAGTCTCTCATTATTTTCATGGGGAAATTTCACAGTGAGATAATTTTAAACAAAGGCCACAGTTTAAAATTGGGCAGAAGGGCTTGGGGTGGTGTCTGTCTCAGTGGGGAAAGCTCATGCCTAACATGCATGAGGTCCTGGGTTTGATCCCCAGCAGCACAAAAAATTGGACAGTGTATGAATGCTTTGTGGAAGCAATTAGCTGATAGAAAAACAGAAATTCCAGATGAGAGGAGATCAAAGTGAATCTCCCTTTGTAACAGCATAGTCATTCCCATGGATTAGCCTGATACAGGACATGAAGTCTTGAGAATGGCAATACAGTAATTCTCAGACGTGACTAGAACCTAAAATTAATACCGTTAGATACTCTGAAAACCAGAGAAGAGCAGGGTCATTAAAACAAAATTACTAAAGCAGTGGTATTAGGGGAAGCTTGGCATCTCAGTACTTCATGATGACTGAGTTAGGTCAACTAGAACCTTCTAGAACAGTGGTTGCAATTTGGGGGTCAAATGACCCTTTTACAGGGGTCACCTAAGACCATCAGAAAACACAAATATTTACATTATGATTCATAACAGTAGCAAAATTACAGTTATGAAGTAGCAATGAAAATACTTTTATGGTTGGGGGGGTCACCACAACATGAGGAACTGTATTAAAGGGTCACAGCATTAGGAAGGATGAGAACCACTGTTGTAGAAGAAATTCCCAGGAGGCCAGAGCAAACAATACTGGTTAGTCCTTAGAAGAAAGAACCCTTGTCTTTATTATGTGCCTATGGTCTAGGGTAGGTGTGCAGTATGGATGTTCTGTGCTTACTTCTGGAATATCTGTGTTGTCTGAAGAGAATTGCAATAACGTTGCCAACGATCTCCTCACCCAGAGTTACAAATACAGCCCGAGGGCTCTGGTGTGTCAATGATTAGTGTTTTTCTACAGGCAAATGCTTCATGACTCTCGCTTCTGTTTCCGCATTCACCAAAACCAAACCAAGAAACAGCACACACATTTCATCTCTATAAATTTCTTTCTTTCTTTACTTTATTTTGATTGCTTCTGGGGATCAAACCCATGGCTTTGAGTAAGCCAGATGAGTGTTCTCAGTTACTGATATTCCCAGGCTCTCGTCCATTAAGTTTGAGACACAAAGGCTGTGGGATTGGAACTGGCATCAATGAAGTTCCAAGCCCAGTTTTGAGGAGGGCATGAAATGAGTGGGAGCACTTGTCAAAGGGAAAGTATCCCCAGGAAAACGTAAAAGAATTAACTATATTCGTATCAGATATTAAATTGATATGCAAATTTGAACACGCTCCCTTCCTCCCCCCCTTCAACAATAACAGCTTTGGATCTTTCTAGAGTTTTTAATTTTCATCTTTTCTTGACCATTTTAACCATTTTAGAACAATTGCAACATATGTGCATCTCAAACCACTCATCACATATTAATAAGTTAGAGTTGGGGCGATCTTTACCTGGCTCTGCCATGGATCGGGGTTCTAAAGGGAGAAAAAAAAAAACAAAAGGTTGTGAGCATCTACTTTATTGGAGAGCTGTATTTCCATCCAAAGCTCCCTGCAGAGTCTCAGGGTCTTGTGGTGTGATAAGGACAATCTGTCAAGGTTACGTAGTGACCCGAGTACCAGTGACCTCAGTAAGGTCACAGAGGGGCAGCTGGAGAGCTGCTACACGATGCTTCATTTTACAGCACACCTGGATCCACACAGTGAACATAAGCTTCAGGCCCCCAGACAAGGAGGAATGCCAAAGGGAGCTGGGATTCAGAAGGACTAGCATCTATGTATCGATCTATGTATCTATGTATCTATCCATGTATCTATATCTATCTATCTACCTATCTATGTATCTGTCTATGTTTCTATGTATCTATCTAGTATGTATGTATGTATGTATGTATGTATGTATGTATGTATGTATCATCTATCTATCTATCTATCTATCTATCTATCTATCACGACACTCAGGAGGAGGTCAGAGGACAATGTACAGGAATCTGCTCTTTCCTTCCATCCTGTGGATCCCAGGATCAAACTCAGGTCTTAAGGCTTTTTATCTGCTGACCATCTCACGGGCCCATGACTTATACTAGTTTTGTTTTTGTTTTTGTTTTTGTTTTTTTCTGAGACAGGGTTTCTCTGTAGCTTTGGAACCTGTCCTGGACTAGCTCTGTAGCCCAGGCTGGCCTCGAACTCACAGAGATCCACCTGCCTCTGCCTCCCGAGTGCTGGGATTACAGGTGTGTGCCACCACCGCCTGGTGACTTATACTAATTTTAAAGGTAACAAAACTTGTATATAGTTTAGTGGTAGAGCTCTTGCCTGGCACACAGAAGGTCCTGGGTTCAACCCTTACTACTGCAAGAAAGAAAAAAAATTGTAATGATGGCTGACACAATGGCTCAGTGGGTAAAAGCACTTGTCGTCAAGGCTGGTCACCTGAGTTCAGTCCACAGGACACACATGGTGAAAGTGGAGAACTACTCCTGACAATCGTCCTCTGACCTCACAGGTGTGCTGTAGTATGTATATCCACACACACACAGATGCACGTACAATAAATAAGTGTAAGATTTAAAATAACAAAAGTAAGAAAACTTTATTAATATGGAAAGATGTCTATGAACTTTTGTGTAAAAAAAATCAATTATAGTCAGGCATGGTGGAACATGCTTTTAGTACCATCACTTGGGAGGCAGAGGCAGGAGAATCTCTGTAAGTTCAAGCTCAGCCTGGTCTACATAATTCCAGGTTGGCCAGAGCTACAGTGAGACCCTGTCTCAAAAAGCAAAATCAATTATAGCTGGGTGATGGTGGCGCACACCTGTAATTCCAGCGCTCGGGAGGCAGAGGCAGGTGGATCTCTGTGAGTTCGAGGCCAGCCTGGTCTACAGAGCAAGATCCAGGACAGGCTCCAAAGCTACATAGAAACCCTGTCTCAAAAAAAAAAAAAAAATCAATTACAAAATATATATTTGACTCATTTTTTTAAATTAAAAATATGTATGGAGAAAACTTGGAGAATATATACCAATATAGTAATACAATTTATTCTTAGGAGATTAATTTTTAAAGTGATTTTTATGTTTAAAAAATTTAAAAGGATCTTTTATGTGTGTGGGTGTTTTGCCTGTAGGTATGTCTGTGTGCATTGTGTTTGCAGTACCCACAGAGGCCAGAAGAAGGCGTAACATGCCCTGGAACTGGAGTTACAGACAGTTGTAAGCCTCCCCATGGAATTGAACCCAGGTCCTCTGGACATGCTGAGGCATGTCTCCATCCCCTTTATGTTAGCTTTCTACTATCTATTTAATTTGTTGTTAAAAAAAAAATAGAAAAACAAACCTATATGAAACACTTGTTTAAAAATGTAAGACCATCAGGAAAGCATCCACTCACTCTTCTGTAAGATCCTGAAGTCCGGAGAATCCTCTATTAAGGTCCCTTCTCTGTACCACTCGACTTTCGGGGACGGGGCTCCTTTTACTCTGCACTCGAAGACCACCAGCTGCCCCTCAGAGGCTGACAGGTTCTGCAGCATCTGGGACAAGAGGAGTACGTTATCACCTATGTGCTTGGGGACTGTATTCTACTGCTGGATTTTAGGGACACCGTCTCCACCCCGGATTCTTTCCACATTTCCGACAGCTTCAACTCAGTGAGTATACACAGAGTCTAGTTTGAAAGACAGCACCATCCAACCCTTCCAGGACTCTTTCTTCATTATTTCTTGCATTTACCTCCATTTAAGTGCTAATCAAATTTATTAAGTATAGGTCAAACATTGAGTAAAGATTTTTTTTTTAGTAATTTCTATTTTCATTTGTTAGTTTTCTTTCTTTTTCTTTTGTCTTTCACTCCTTTAATTTTTTTTTTAACAGTTCTTGTCTAAACAAAACTAATAATATTTTGTGCCTTGCCCTGACACATTTATAACCCTTTTCTAGTGATTTGGACTGCATAGACACACACATCCCTGCAAACAGTTATGGTAATGCCTAACACAAAAAACGATTAGCCTCCTTAAAAATATTACAAAGTGGGGTGATTTTGGTCACCTGCACTGTTTTGTAAATGACAAGGTCTTGTCCCAAAGTCAAAAGGTAGAACTCTGGCCTGACTGAGCACAGCAGTGACTGCCAGGGGGCACTGTAGTTCAACATCAGTATTTTGTTCTTTATGTGGTGCCAAATTTGCTGAAATCATTCGTGACCTGAATAACACTGAGTGGTTTATGAATTAGTAAAAGTGCTATTGGATTGAAAAATCGAATTATCCCTCATTTCCCCAGTACATCTTATAAGGACAAGATAGAAGGCAGGCAACATCCATGTGCTGAATGCAAAGTCCCTCTCCCTGACCTCTGCAGAAAAATCTGTGCTAAAATGTCGACTTTGGTGCCTATTGAAAACGGTAGTGTCAGTTCAACATCTCTCTGGAATTAATATGTAATGGAGTTTTCATTACTTCTGAGGTAAACAAGTTAGAAAACCAAGTCAACAGCCCCCAGTAAAAATAGTGGTGGGAAAACAAACAAAAAACAAGAAAAAAACACAGGTGTGGCAGTGCACACCTTTAATCCCAGCACTCAGGAGACAGAGGCAGGCAGATCTCTGTGAGTTCGAGGACAGCCAGGACTGTTACACAAAGAAATCCTCTTGTCTTGAAAAACAAAAAACAAACAAACAAAAAATGGTGGTGGCAGAGGGATTGTGTCAATGGTGTTTGGCACTTTTGTAAAATGGATATATGGAGAATGAAGTTCTAACATGGTTTGTGGTTCAGTTCATTTGCTAAAATAGTTCTCAGCAGGGGTCTTCGAAACACTCTTGCAGAAGGACTGTCTAGAAGGGCTGTTCAGCCAAGACTCCCATAATGCCACAGTGTAGAGAGCAGGCCTGCTAATGCCTAGGGTAGGAAATGGAAGTGTCAACACTCAGGAGGAAGATAACCAAGGGTAAGCTTACAAGCCACTTAGGAAAAGTTGTTAAAAGTCAGTCATTATTCTGCACATTGTGGAGTTGTTTGTTTGTTTTTTCTTGAAGTTTATTGCATTTTTAGTTTCTGTGTTTAGAGGCTCATGAGTATCATGGCACACATGTAGGGATCAGAAGACCACTTGCAGGGGCTGGCCTTTTCCTCCACCATGTAGGACCTGAGGGTCAAACATAGGCCATCAGGCTTGGAGACAAACACCTTTGCCTACAGAGGCATCTTTTTCTTTTCTTTTTTGATACTATATTTTAATTATGTTAATGTGGGGGGGTGGAGTGGCCTCTGAGGCACCACAGCCCCTGGAGCTGTAGTCACAAGCTGTTGGGAGATGCCTGATGCAGTCCTCTGAATCTGGGTCCTCTGGAGAGCCCTAACTGCTCAGGCGTTCAGCCCCCACAGCTGAAGACAGCCTGCTGGTTTTGCTTTTGGTTTTTCAGATAAAGTGGCCTGAAGCTGGTTGTATAGCTGAGGCTGACCTTGAACTCTTGATCCTCTGCCTCCATCTCCTCGGGCTGGGGTTAGAGGCATGTACCACTATGCCCAGAACATCTGTGATCTTTTATAAGGAGATGGCACGTGTGAGTGAGCCCCCATACATTCAGATTAGTTAAGCCATTAGGACGCAGTGCAGAGGACACTTCATGTATCACAGCCGTAGATCTTAGGTGTCTTCTAATGGTGTGGTACTGATTTTGGATTAAAATGTGTCTCCCCCTGCCCTTTCCTGGATGGAGATGGAAGAGGAGGGGATTTGGGGGTGGGAGCAGGGAAGGGGTTTGGGGAAGGGACTGGGAGGAGAGGAGGAGTCCGGGGAGGCTGAGGCCAAGATGTAAATAAGTAGATAAATTTAAAAAAATGTGTCTTCCCAAACGTTCACACATTGGAAGCTTGTTCCCCAGTTTAACAGTGTTAAGAAGCAATGGGACTTTATTTCATTTTCAAAAAAGTTGTTATGTATGGTGTTGGCCTGAATATATGTCTGCCTAGTGCTCAGGGAGGCCAGAGGATAGTATTGGATCTCCTGGAAACTCCATTTCCAGGAGATTATGGAATGATTATGAACTGCCATGTGGGTGCTGGGAATTGAACCCAGGTCCTCTGGAAGAACAGCAAGTGCTCTTAACCACTGAGACATCTCTCCAGCTCTCTCCTTTCTCCTTTTAAAATCCTGCCTCCTGTCTGGATGCATGATTCTCTCTCCTCTCTCTCTTTCCCACCATTATGTTACCATCCTCCTCAATATCTTCACCAGAGCTAAGTCTATACCATTGTTATATCTCTGGAACCCCCAAACTGTAAGATAAATACACCTCTCTCCTGTGTAAAGGACCCAGTCTTTGGCAGTTTGTTATAGTAATGAAACACAGGCAAATACACAGATGGTGCCCATGCTAATATTCTGATCCCGCCCCTTGGCGCCACCCTGCATCCTGAAATAAAAGTCTCTTTAAAGGAAAAACTCTGCCCATTTCTCTTCTCCTCCTCTCCCTCTGCTCCCACGAGGTGTAGACACCTTGACCCCCTTCTCCTCTCTCTCTCTCTCTCTCTCTCTTATAATTAACTTTCCACGCGGATGTAGCGTCTGGGTTATGCATGTCCACCCACCACCCTGCTGCCATGCTCACCAGCCCATCTGCCCAGCATACTTCCCTGTACTCGTGGATACCCACGGGGGTCCCCTAACAGCCCAGACTTTGATCATGTTCATCTTACTTCATTAAAGGTGAAGAGGAAAAACCAACTCAACTGAGGAAGGCTGAGTTAATCTTTACTGGAAATTATGGATCTGAACTAAAGTCGCTACAGTCAAAAGTCCACAGCCTCCTGAGGTAAGTGTCCAAAGTACAAATCTACCATATTTGCCATCATACAGATTATCTTTGAGTTCATTCATTACAGACCCGACAGACTAGAAAGGCTCCATGACCAGTCAGCACAGGGGCTCATTGTTTCTGTTCTTCCTGAAGCTTCTAGAAATAGAAGTATTTGCCACGGAATAAATCCGACCACGTGCCTGCTTTGCTCCTGCCCTGTGTCAGGGATTACAAACGTGGGTTCCTGCTTAGAGGTTCTTGGCCGGCAGACACAATGTAACGATACCTTCCAAAGTAGCATGTCCCTTGTTTGTTAAAATACATGATCAGTTAGGAGAACTTGTTCTTGCAGAGGACCTGGGTTTGATTCCCAGCATCCACATGATGGCTCACAACTGTCTGTAACTCCAGTTCTAGGGGATCTGATGCCCTCTTCAGGCCTCCTTGGACACCAGGCATGCATGGGATACATATACCTATATGCAGACAAAACACTCATCCACATAAAATACATAAATATTTTAAGAATAGCTCCAAGGTTCATTTTGTAACTATTTCTTTTTACTCCACATGTTCCTGCACCTTTGGGCATGACACAAGTGTGTGTGTACAGGGCCTTAGGCTGGAGTTGGCCCAGAAAGGTTTTCTGATATAGACCAATGGGAGATGGTGAGATGGCTCAGCAGGTAAAGGGCCTTGCTACCAAGTCTGAGGATCTGAGTTCAATCCCAGGACTTTCATGATAGAAGGAAAAACTGATTCCCACAAGTTCACAAGTTGTCCTGTGACCTCCACACTTGGGCTGTGACGTGTACAACACACACACACACACACACACACACACACACACACACACTGAAAAAAAAAGGAACAAAGAACTAGACAGAAGGCCCTTTGTCACTCTGTACTTCTGTCACCACAGGTACAGGAGGCAAAGGTGAGTCTCTGGATTTGGTGGGTTGGGAAGAGGGACCCTGAAGTCCTCAGAAATCTGGATCTGGCCACTGGCCCAGTTATTTCGGGGTTTCCTGCCTCTGCTGTTATATAACGTAGCGCTCTTCAAATTCTCACTTCCCCTGCCCCCTTACACTCTTCAAATTACTGCTGAAGCAGCCAGAACCTGGCCTGCCACAGCCTTGAAAACTCGCCAGGGCAGCTGCCATTGAGTGGGAGGCGACAGGAGCAAGCTTCTAATTTGGTCACCCCCCCGCCCCTCCACACTCCAGAAGTGTGAGTGCTGTTCTCTTGGTAAGCCCAGGGAAGTGTTTTTGATGTTGTCAAGAGGAGGAAGGGTGGTCTCGCACCACACACAGACTGTTTCAAAACATAGGAAGGTTGGTGAGATGGCTCAATGGGGAAGGGCGTTCGTCCTCAACACTGACCACCCCAGTTCCATCCCTGGCACGTAACATGGTCGAGGGACAGAACCGACGCCTGTAACTTGCCTCTAACCTCATGCATATATTGTACACACCCCAACCCCCAATAAATGAATACATCTAAAAAAAAATTTAAAAGAAACCAAACATAGGAGGTGGGCTAAGGATGTAACTCAGCTGGTCGAGAGGTTGCCCAGCAGGCACAAAGCCCTGGGTTGGATTGCCAACACTGCATAAACCAAGTGTGGTCACAAATACCTGTGGCCCTGGCATTCAGGAGGACCAAGAGTTCAGAGTCAAACACTGCTACTTAGAGAGTTTGAGGTCAACCTGGGCTACATGAGGCTCTGTCTAAAACAACAACAGAAAGGGAGCCAGGGATGTAGCTCGGGGGGCAGAGCACTTGCCTAGCATTCTCAAGCACACACTCACCACAAGAAGAGGAAAGGCCCAGGCACCCTCTGTGAGTAAACCCATACAGAACCCCACAGTCCGCTCTGAACTCTGTCCCCATGTGGCCGGGCAAGTCTCCTTTCCCTCAAACCTTCACTAAAAGGAAGGTCACCCAAGAAGGGAAAAAGGAGTTAAAGAAAACCCTCCGGTCAGTGCTTTTGAAAACTACTTGGTGTAGCTGGCAAAGAAGTCACAGGAGCTGGCCAGAAGTCCCTAAAGAGATAAACAGAGACAGAATAACCTGGACAGACATATGCAAATCACCTGCTCTCATTGCTCGGTGGTGAAATACCATCCTTGGTAACTGTGACTCAGAAATTCGCTAATGACACCAGCAGTGACTGTGACCTCAATCCTGCCCTCACTGACGGGGACTAACGCAAGCACGCTGCGGCTGATAAATCTCTCTGGAATCTGAACCCCAACCTATCCTGGTGCCCTGGACAATCCCATTTATGGAGGCAAGAGCCCACACTCAGAGGGCAGAGGAAGCCTCCTCACAGTTTGTGTCTGTGTACCAAGAGCTGGTTTCCCACCAGCAGGCTAATATTTTTATAGATTTCACCATATCTGATGGTCAAATTCATTTTCCCATTTTTAATTTGTCAAAAGCATATGTATCTGCCAACCAGAATATATAATGAGAGAGAGGCACTCACAGTCACCTCAGGAAAGCAGTTAAAATGGATGCTTTGATTGACCTTGGGAATTAAATATAAAGAATATTAAAGGGTCCTATCTGACTGACTCTCTCTCTCTCCTCCTCCTCTTTCTCCTCCTGTGTTGAGGGCTAAACTCAGGGCCTTGCACTTTCTAGATAAATACCTAACCACTGAACTACACTCTGAAACCCTACTTTAAAAAAAAAGAAAGAAAGAAAGCTTTGAACTTAGTTTTTGAGAGAGGGTCTTTCTATGTAGCCCAGGCTATCCTTGAACAGCCTCTTTCTGTCTCAGCCTCCTGATTGTTAGGATTATAGGCAAGCATCAATGTGCCAGACTTCACCTTTTACACTTCTATCTGCACATTACATGTACCTTTCAGGGTGATTGGGAAAAACCTAAAATACAAACAGCTTTACCTGTGAGGAATGTACAAGGCATGTGCTCTGGGTCATAAGAATCTTTGCACACTTAAGATCTGGAACTTAGTGGTGGTGGGTGCCGAGAATGGGCAGAAAGGAGACTATTGGGACTGCCAGGGTATTTGGTGGTTCAGCTACCTTTTGAGTCGGCACTGTCTCTAACCTGTGATGAATGGACATGGCAAATGCTTTATTTCTGTGTCACTTTTATGCTGTCTCTTAAGGCTAGATGGCTTAGCAGTGTCAACAAGAGATGACAAAAATAGGTCTGTTAACTGTAGCACACACACACACACACACACACACACACAGTGCATCCACAATTTCTCTTCATAGTCTTGTATCTACTAAATCATAACATGGTATTTTCCCACTTTCAGTCACTTACAACAGTAAGGCTGAAACACCAGAGGCAGATTTATTAAATGAATCTAAAAAATAAAGAAGTATCTTATTCACATAAGGAAATGTGCCTAATCGACATGGAAATGGGTAGACAGGGATTAATCTAGACTCCGTGATGGATTTTGGGAAGCCATCTTGGATGATCTCATCCAATATGGCGGATCTCCTCTTGTGGGACAGTTGTGAAGCTAGCAAGAGTATTAGTACTGCTGGAAAAGACCACACTCGCCATTCCTCCTGGAAATTCGGGTACCTTATCTTGGGGCATCTGGAGATTTGGGGTGAGATGATTCTTTGGGCGTGGGGAGAGTGGCGGGGAGGCTAGCACCCTGCACACTGTATGTACTGTGCTTAACCACATTTCCAAATGCCATTAGCACAGCCCTCTCATGTGACAACCAAAAGTGTTTCCAGACATTACCAATGACCCTCAGAGAGCAAAATCAACCACAATTAACATCCATGTCTCAAGCCATATTTTTTATAGAATAAAAATCTCTTGGGGCTTACATTTGCTATTCATACGAAGAAGAATATCATGAAGACACATTTGATCTTTATAATAGAAAAGAAAAAAACGAGTGTGACTTATTTTTTCACCTTTGAGCTCACTCTCTTGGGCAACAGTGTGTGCTGCACATAGAAAGAATCATAGTCGTGGGAAAACTTTGTTTCTGCTCCTCATTCTACCATTAACCAGTCCTGCGATGTTGGCTGAATTTTGGTTTAATCTCTCTGGCCCTCCCTTGGTTTTTATCCTTTGTAAATGAGGATCTCTAACTGAATTTTCCAGTTCAAAACACAAAGGCTGGGTGATTTAGAATTTGGTGACTCTATGGTCGCTAATACCTTGGGACAGAAGAGCAAGCTCTTTGTCCTAATCCAGGCTTCATGTTAAATCTCCTAAAATCACTTAGCTCTGCTTCCTTGAGCACCAAAGGCAAGTCCCACAACCAGATCCACCTGAAAGTCAGGACCCATCTCTAGAAGAACAAGTAGTCAGAATCTTGTCAGCTGATTTCCAGGAGTGACTGTTTAACAACCCTTAGAAGGGCCATAAAGGCCAGCGTGGTTAGCAGTGAGTACATTTCCCTGATGATAAGAACTATCTTTAGAAACCTGAGACTTCGGGGCAATGAGGAATCAGGTAGCCAACGGCCTGAGGAACAACATGCCTAAATTTTCTTGTGCCACTGTGATATGTATCTTAGCCACGATTCTCCACCAGTGAGAAAGCCACACTGCACAGGTAGGAAAGGGAACGTAAAGACTTCTTCTACCAGAAATGGATGGAAGAGCAGGCCTCGTGCTGGACTGGTAAAATGGCGGCTGCATGTCAACAAAGCAGTTCTGTGCTCTGCTCCTCCACTGGGGCCGAGATCCAGCCTCTCCCCCAGCCTCCTGGGTCCTCCTTGCCCTGGCATGATGCCTGTACCCTAAATGTGAGACCCACTCATGATGCCAATGTGCAGCCACCCATGGGAGGCCACATGCCCATGGTGCCTGGGCCTCCGATGATGAGACCTGCTAGCCCTGTGATGGTGCCCACTCGGCCTGGCATGGCTGGGCCAGACAGGTAAGAGCAGGAGGGCTCTCTCAGTGTTGTGTTTCTTATTCTGTTTCACCAGAAGATGACGGTGCCGAGCCTGAGTGTTTTCTAGCTGCATGACCAGGAAGACTTTCCCCCTTCCTAACAGAGAGAACGGTTCTGGAGGGGAGAGGTCAGGTGAAAGGGGCAGTTTGCAGCTGGACAGCGGTAAAAGCACACACCTTTGGTCCCAGCACCCGGGAGGCAAAGGCAGGCAAAGGCAGGCAGCTCTACCTGAGTTCCAGGACAGACAGGGATACACAGAGAAACCCTGTCTTGAAAAAAAGAAAAAAGAAAAACGTACAGTTTTCACTTGCATTGTGAAATATAAAAATAAAATCGTCAACTGTTTTAGTTTTTCTAAAAAAAGCAAAGAAAAAAAAAGAAGAAAAGACATCTGAAACTTGGAGAGGGGTGGGGGATGTAGTTTAACTGACAGAGTGCTTGCCTAGTACACACAAGGCTCTGGGTTCAATTCCTAGCAATGAATAAATTGGGGATAGCAGTATACACCTGTAATCTCAGCACTCAGGCGGTTGAGGTAAAGAGGATCAGAAGTTCAAGGTTACCTTAAATTACGCAGCAAGTTCAAGGCTATGTAGGATATGTGAGATCCCATCTCAAAAAGTAAAATAAAATAAACCTGGGACCAGACGTGAAACCATAGAAACTACCCAAACCACAGAAACCCTTAAGCCCTACATCGTACTTCTAAAAGACAAATCCTGAGATAAAGTCAGAGGCTCTTAGGTCCTTTGTCTGGGTTCTCTGGGGTTTAAAGACAGAAAGAGAAGTCTTATGTGATTACCTTGGTAAACACAGGAGCCGCGATGATTGGCTTGCCATCCAGTCCTTGCAAATAGTTGGTGGGACTCTGACACTGTCAGAAGGGAATCAACAAGACATCCACTGTCACCAAGGTTGCTGCATGGACAGACTGAGATAACAAACCCACAGACTTTGCTATAGAAAATTAATCTCAAATCAAAAGACCCGTGTTTTGTAAACTCATGAATCTTACACTTGAAATTGTTGGCTGAGCCAATTGCATTTCTACTGAGGTCAGGCTGGCTGTAAAGTTACCCTTCCCCCACATTGCATGGGTCTGGGTAACCAGCCCTAATCTAAAGAGGGCCCATCAAGTCCCTGGGGCTACACAAATCACTGTTAAAAGACCAATGGATTTGGACTCAAAGTTGACCCTCTGCATTACTGAAGAGGTTAGATAAGTAATCCTCAATATTTTTTAAGGTGTAGATCAATACATCAAAATATATTTATTTAGATTATCATTGACATGCAGCAAATACATTTAGAAAGTATAATTTCATGTTTTAAAGTATATGCATGCATGAATATTTTTATATATGGATAGAAAAATGCCTGGAAGTCTCTCCGAGCAATGATTACTTTTTTTTTCTTAAAATTTTATTCATTTGCCAAAGAACCCCCTCTTTCCTTCTCCTACCCCTCCAGCCTCCCCCTCCCAACCCACCCCCGACAATGATTACTTTTGACAGGAGATTCATCTGAGGATAGGGGTGTAGAGATACAAGCTTGACTAAAGTTGGTGGGGTTTTTTAAGATTTTACTTTAGTTTTAATGATATGTATAGGTATGTATCTCTGTTTGTGCACACACCTGTAGGTGCCCATGGATGCCAGAAGAGGCAGCTGTATCCCCAGGAACTAGAATTATGGTTGGCTGTGAGTTGCCTAAAGTAGGCACTGGAAATTGAATCTGGGTCCTGAGCAAAAGCAATATTCCATCTTTACCACTGAGCCAGCTCTCCAGCTCTGATTAAAGTTTTTACTTTATATGCGTCTATACATTGAGTGTTTTACAACAAACATTATCATCAACTTGAAAGGTGTGAGTCTTGTTTATTTTTTGAAAAAAAAAAAAAAAAAAACAACTTCCTGCTTGCCTTAGGAAGTAGAATTATTCCAAGTTCCATGAAGTAAAGTTAAGATGTACACCCATTGGTTCACATATGATTGGCACCTTTTACGAAGTGGGGGCGCCAGAGACTAACTTGTCAAGGGTCCCCTTTCCTACGATGTTTTCCCAAGGAACAGACTAAGTTCCCAAAGCCACCGGAAGCAATGAGCTCATGCAGCAGAAGGACAAAGCAGTTATCTTAACGACAGATTACAACAGAGGAGCGTGACCTTGCCACGCAAGGTGGTCATGGTCACTTGGGTTCAACCCAGTTTCACGTACCTGCTGGACGGTGGACACTCTGGGCTGGCCTTGGGCTGCTGGCGGAATGGCGGCAGAGGTAGCGGGAGGAGATGACAACTCATTGGGCTTCTGGGTGCTGAGAAATATTATTACAATATAGATTATAAAACAGAATGATAACTGCTGGCAGAAGTCAGCAAAACCGGTGATGTCAGCCCTGCTTGCTGTTGGATCTATCGTCTTGGACAGTATTCTACAAGCATTCAACAATGCTTCCGTTGCTGCACACTCTCTTGGGCAATACACACGTAAGGAGGACATTCTTAGCCTTGGATTCTTTGCCTGGGGTAGAGCCAGTGAGTCAGATGTACCAACAGTGACCTGAGGTTCGTAAGGCACAGCACGGGCTGGAGACCATTTTTAAGCTGCTACTACTGCGCTTCTCGTTTCTTTTTCTTTTTTCCCTTCCTTCCCCTCTCCTTTCTTTATTTTTTTCCTTTCTTTTTGGAAGCAGAGTTTCACTCTGTAGGCCAGGCTGGCCTTGAAGCCGCAGCGGTCCACTCACCTCTGCTTCTCAAGTGCTGAGATTAAAGGTCTGCACCACTACATTTGGCTTTCTCTCTCTGTTTCTTTCTTCCGTCTTTCCGCTGGCCTTGAACTGGCTAAGTACCTGAGGGGGACTTTGAACTTCTGATCCTTTTGCCTTTGCCTTCTGAGTGCTCAGATTGCAGGTGGGAGCCACCGTGCCTTTTTTCTGTGGTACTGGGGAATCAAATCCAGGGCTATGTCCCCAGCTCTTCCTCTTCCCATTTGGAGTGAGGGAAAAAATAAAGAGGCCAGGCTTTCTACATTTTATTTCTGGGATTTTTTGTCCTGGCATGAAGTAGAAATATCCTGAAGCCAACAAGCTCTTCAAAATTATACAATTTAAGTTAAAGAGAGTTGAACCAGGAAGTACTCTTGGGAAGGATGCAGAAGGAAAGTTAAGTTTTGCCAAGAAGATAGAGGTCTGAGGATCTAGCCAGAGAGCCTGGCAAGAGAGAGCCTAAGAGAGAGAGAAAGGCAGCCCTTTGGGTGGAAGATTCTGGTCAGCCGAAAGAACACTGAGAAACAGGAATTGCTGGGCTTAAAGGGTCCTCACGATCTTGAACATGGGCCTTTCACCTATGGCCCTTATGGGACACATGACCACTCACATTAGGCTACCCTTTCTTTGGTCTGGATGCTGCCTCTCAGTTTCTTCATCTCTAAAATGGGTAAACAATCATTTATAGCCTGTGAATCTTTTAGGAGGGTTAAAGAGATAACTCCCATCAGATGCTTAGCACATCCTTGCTATCACCGTGCTCAGGACAGATGCCTGTGGGGTCTCTGTACAACTGAGGATGTAAGGACACAGAAGGAATTTCCCCTGGACAGGCAGCATGCTCTCAAAAAGCGAAATTACATGGCCTATCCTTGTCTCCACAGCATGTCTGCCTCTACAGTAAGAGAGTCACTTATTTTTATCACACAGCTACTCCATATAAAGAGTATTTCCTAACCTTCACCGTGGCTAGGTGTGTCCCTATGACGACTTTCTGGACCTGGGCCATGAGGGAGAGTGATGTGTGCAGCTTAAGAGAGATGACTCAAAAGGTTGTGTGTTCCTCACTTCCTCCTTTCCTACTGAGGAGATGGGGCCCTGTGTTAGCGTGAGGTGAAGCAGAAAGCTGGATCTGGCCACCAGAGACCTACGACGATGCCCCACACTGGTACCTAGTAGACTGAGAAGCCCCATGTGCCAGACAAATCCTGATCTGTGTGTACATGAGCAGTAAATATCTGTGTTGTTTAAGTCACAGTTAATTTGGTCTCTGTTATGTACAACTGATGCTAAAATCTTTGCGGGTACCAAGTAAATTTAAAGCAAATGAATGAATGAGATCTCTTTCGCTTATTGGAACTTGTAGATAAAAACTCATACCTGTTAGCCTTTGTAGCAGGACCCAAGACACCCCACCCCCAACCCCGCCCGCTCACAGAGAGGAGCGATGAGCGTGTGGCTGAACAGGAGTTTGTTATGGAATCCAGAGAGGGACCATTCAGACTGTGTGTGCTGATGAGTAGGAATTTCACAACAGCAAAGGTGCACAGTTTGAGGAACAGATGAATGAATGCTGTGCTGTTTGAATGAGGTGCCAGCCGCTTGGAGAGCCTGACACAGAGGGGACAGAGGGAACCTGGTTGCCATTCTCTTGCATACAGCTTTGGACAGAGGCTACGGAAGTTTTTGTTTTTTTTTTTTTGTTTTTGTTTTTGTTTTTGTTTTTGTTTTTTCGAGACAGGGTTTCTCTGTGTAGCTTTGCACCTTTTCTGGAGCTCACGTGGTAGCCCAGGTTGGCCTCGAACTCACAGAGATCTGCCTGGCTCTGCCTCCCAAGTGCTGGGATTAAAGGCGTGCACCACCACCACCACCCGGCAGGAAGATTTTTTTTAAATGTTATTTGTTTGATGTTTGGTTTGATTTTTCTACAGATAAGCCTTTCTTTTCCTTTGTTTTTGTTTTTTTCAAGAAAGGGTTTCTTTGTATAGTCTTGGCTGTCCTAAAACTCGCTCTGTAGACAAGGTTGGCCTTGAACTCACAGAGATCCGCCTGCTTCTGCCTCCCAAGTGCTAGAATTAAAGGCCTGTGCCACCACCACCTGGCTTCAGATAATCTTTTCTAAGCCTGGAACACAAAGAGACTAGAATGATCTGTTTGAGAACACTTCAAAATCTACAAAAGAGAGAGACAGGCAGAGAGGAAGACCTTTAAGGAGGTGATGGCGTATAGGCACAAGGAAGAGGATGGGACAAAGGCCTTGTGAATGATGGAAGAAAGAGGTGAATGGTGAGAGAGAAATCCTTTTTTTTTTTTTTTTTTTCTTTCTTTTTTTGGTGTTTTTGAGA
This sequence comes from Onychomys torridus, assembly GCF_903995425.1. NCBI lineage: Eukaryota > Metazoa > Chordata > Mammalia > Rodentia > Cricetidae > Onychomys > Onychomys torridus. Next base: position 45,307,387 of record NC_050460.1, read on the forward strand.
CAGGGTTTCTCTGTGTAGCTTTGGAGCCTGTCCTGGATCTCACTCTGTAGACCAGGCTGGCCTCAAACTCACAGAGATCAGCCTGCCTATGCCTTCCAAGTGCTGGGATTAAAGGCGTGCGCCGCCGCCACCACTGCCCCACTAAGAGAAATCCTTTACTTACTAATGTTCATAAGCATAAAAGAGCTAAAAGCAAGCTATTGCAAAGGAAGATGCACAGAACGTTTGAGGAATAAAACATGATTTCTTCTCTCCCAGTGTCCCTTCTGTGGGGGGAGCTCTGTGAAGCTTTTCTTGCTCTTGCTCTCTCTCCTTCCTTGACGGATGGTGTATTCATCCGAGTCCTGCATAGCCTACACATGGTCGTATTCCGCTGCACCTCATCACTCTTGTCCACTTCTTGCCGTACTTCCTGTACATGCCCCTCTACTAGACCCTAAATCTTGAACAGGCAGGAAGCCTGTGATTTTTCTTGGTGCACCTAGCACAGTGCCTGGGTCACAGTAGGGGCTCAATCAAGGTTGTAAAAAGTAATAACTAGATGGATAAAACTTCATTCAGTACCACTGTTTAGCAAAAATCGATGACGTACCAAGGCATTTATATTGTCTGAAACTCACGGCAATCCTCCTGTCTCAGCCTCCCAAGTGTTGCGATTACAGGTGTGTGCCACCACGCCTAGTTTTATAAGTAATATTTTAAAATGTATTTTAAAAGTTATTGGTGTACATTTTTAATCCTATAGATAAAAGTATGATAATATTTCATAAGTGGCATTTCATTTTTTAAATTTTAGGAAGAATCAAATTAATCTGCTGGACATGATTTAAGCAAAAACAAATGAGTCTTGCCCATGTATACATGCATACACATATTTTCTTATAATGTTAGGATCTACCATGGAACCACCTCCTTCAAGTTCTAGACATTAGTTAGGGGTTCTCTTGGGGTCTCAGGATGTGTAGGCCCTTAGAATTACCGATTCATCTCTTCTCTGTTAGGGTCCCCTTCTGAGTCAGAGGAAGAAGCCCCTAGAGAAAGAAAGAGATGGGGTTTTTAAGTCGACAATTTATAAAACAAGTTCCTAGGCATTTTGAAGACCTGAAAAAAAGAGTCTCAGGCTCAGGAAGGAACCTCGTGGTTCCTCACATGAACATCCAATCTGGCAAAAGAGACAGTGACTCTAAGAAGCCAAAGGAGTCGATCAAGGACATGTGCCCAGTGAGCGGTACAGCTCAAAAGAACAAGGCCGAGTTCTGCATTCCAGTGTGTAAAACACCTGCTAAGATCTTTGGACTAACAAGGCAGTCGTTGCAGGCATTCCCTGGGCTCATAAATCCTCACCGAGTGGGTGAAAGGGGGGATTATTCCGGATTCCAAACATTGGAGGTGTAGGTGGGTGCTCTTCCTTCCTGCCCTAATATTAACAAGTCATCCTCCATCTTGGGAGTAGGGGTATTTGATGTCCAGATGCCAGAATGGAAAAGCAAACACACAGTGTGATCCAATCTCAGTTTTCCTCCCAGGTCCTAGATTTATTTCTCAAGATAGGAAATTCCAGGAATATCCAGGAGAGCTAAGCCTGGAGCTGTTTATGGCACTCCAAAAACTTGAGGCTAAAAACATGGAACACATTCCGATCCATGTATTTACTCATTAAATGTCTGTTGAATATTCAGTATGTGCCTAGTTCTGTGGAAATTATCAGAGATAGAGAGGAACGAGACCCTCTGGGCCTCGTAATCTTCTTGGCAAAGGAGCGTTTAGTCCATGATCATATGATATGTAAGTGCTGGAGGCAAGGCACACCTAAGGTATTATAGAGGCAAGAAAAAGTACTAGAGAGTGGTCCTCCAGATAAAACTCAAGAGGATGAAGCAAATAGGAACGAACGCTTAATAGGTAACTGAGGACTAGAGATTGATTTTGTCTAAAATGACTCCTCTTTGGTACTGCTGTTCAAAGGGTCACCAGAAGTCTATCCCTGACTCCCCACAGTGTATGTTCTCAACCAGCAGTGAGGGTAAGGCAGGTTATGCACGTCTCTGCTCAGAACCTTCCAGAATTTCCTGTGTTACTCAGAAGCAAAGCCCTTGCAATGACTGATAAGGACTCAGGATCTGCTCACTGGCCTCTTGGACTTCGGGTTTCATTTCCTATTGCTTTTGGCCTTGGCTGCTCTTCTCTGGCCACGTTAGCTCCCATCTTCCTGTTTTATTTAAGTTGTTTTTGTTTATCATTATTGCTATTATTAGTGTGTGTGTGTGTGTGTGTGTGTGTGTGTGTGTGTGTGTGTAGGCATGCATGAGGGTCAAATGACAGCTTTTGGGAATTGGTTCTGTCCTTCCACTGTGGGTACCAGTGACCAAACTCTAGTCCCAGGCTTTTATATTTGGTGTGAAGCATCTCGCTGGCCCAACACACTGGCTTATTTCTACCTGGAGACTGGTGGTCTCTCACCTCAGGGCCACTGCGTTTGCTGAGTTCTCTGCCTAGAGTGATTCTCCCTTGAGTCTCCTGTGGCCACCACTTAGCTTCCTCCAGGTCTTCCTTCAAATGTCACCTGGTTAGTAAGGTCTTTTTGGTCACCTAATCAAAAATGACAACCAATACACACACACACACACACACACACACACACACACACACACACTCCTATTCATTTTTTCTATTTCTCTTGTGATGTTGTGATTTATCACCATTTATCTCCTCCGCCTGCAGTTTCTCCCATTATGATGTAAATTCATCGGCACATCTTCACCCATCTAAAGGGTTTTGTCTACCTGATTCATGCCAACTATCCCCAGTGTCTAGGTGGGTAGAGCAGGCCCTCCGAAAATGCTTATTTAGTTACACATACGTATATTCTGAGAGTGTACGTCAGGCTCCAGAAGCAGTCAGCTTTACCTTCTATGTAAATCTCAGCAGAAGTGGAGTCCGTCCCATAGATGTTGGAAGCAAAGCACGAGTATCGTCCTGTGTCCTCCTCAAAGGCCTCGGCAATGGTCAGTGAGTGCAGGTTGCCAGCCTGCACGATGTGGATGTCTGGAGAATTTTCAAGCTCCTTGCCTTCACAGTACCACCTGCAGGGAAGAGGAGGATATGGCCATCAGACCCAAGTCAAGCAGGAAAGCTGTTAGGCAGGGTGGGATTTACCTGTGTAGTCCCTGCACTTGGCAGCGAGTCAGGAGTTCAAGGTCATCCTAGGCTACTCAGCAAGCCGGAGGGCAGCCTGAACTACAGCAGACCCTGCCTCAAAACAACTAGAACGAACACCACAGCACACCAACCAAACGAAACTAAATAACGTCAAAGACTCAGTAGCAGAGATGGCTCCAGACATTTTCTGAGAAGGAAGCTGACAATAAGTCAGAATACTAAGCAATCCTTCCTTTTGGTGTTGTTCAATTTGCAACAGGGAGAAGCGTTGGCAATATTCAAACCACACTGATGTTTTACTCCAGGAATCGGAAAGTGACTCCTGTCAAAAATTACACAGGCGAGCTGGCTCAGAGGTGAAGAGGTCCCACCGAGTTTGCAGAAGAGCCCAGTTTGGTTCCCAGCATTCGGGTCAGGTAGCGCACAACCACCCTGGATCCCGGCTCCAGGGGATCTGAGGCTCTTCTATCCTCCAGGGGCACTAACTACACGTCTGCATACAAACCCACACATATACACATAATTAAAAAATAAAAAAAATTACACAGCTGAGAGATGTTGAGAGAACAGACACCATGGATCACAAAGCTAGGACTGTGATACAGATATTCATTTCTTCCCAAAGTTTTGTAGCATGCGCCAAGTGCTACTTCATCTTATCCAGAAGGCACTAAAAAGATAGTTTTTATGATGTCAGATGCGTTTACATTGTGTCTGACACTATAAGAAAATTCATTCATTTTGCTAATACTTCTCCCAGGACTGGCCTAGCCATAGCAAATAGCCCAAGTTAAATGTTTCTATGGGTGTTGTATGGTTTGTTTGTTTGTTTGTTTGTTTGTTTGAGACAGGGTCTCACTATGTAGCCCTGGATGGCCTGGAACTAAGACCAGGCTGGCCTCAAACTCAAAGATCCACCTGCCTCTGCCTCCTGAGTGCTAGGATTAAAAATGTGGGCCACACAACCGGCTGGTCTTTTAATTTAATTCTATATACTTAAAATTAGAACCTTTGGCTGGGCAGTGGTGGTGCACACCTTTAATCCCAGAACTCGGGAGGCAGAGGCAGAGGCAGGCAGATCTTTAAGTTTGAGGCCAGCCTGGGCTACAGATCGAGATCCAGGAAAGGTGCAAAGCTACACAGAGAAACCCTGTCTTGAAAATAAAAAAAGAAAGGAAGGAAGGAAGGAAGGAAGGAAGGAAGGAAGGAAGGAAGGAAGGAAGGAAGGAAGGAAGAAAGAAAGAAAGAAAGAAAGAAAGAAAGAAAGAAAGAAAGAAAAGAAGAGATCTATCTTATGTCATGAAAGCTTTGATGATACAGGATCTTCACTGAGTCTCTGTTTTGAAATTCTGTTTGTCTTGCTAATTTCACTGGAAACATTGTAAAATCTTAGAATTCTGTCTCCACAAGGAGAGGTCTGCCTCATCAAGGACAGTGCCTTATGCACTCTTGAAGCAGCCACAGAGTCCAAGACAGTTGCTTTCTCAGCATCTTATCTCAGCCCTCAGTGTCAAGTACACCTCCACCTCCACATCTGCTTTTTCAGCCCTGACTCTCTTTTCTCATCTCTCTCTTTCCTTCCTTCTGTTTCAGCCGCATTGAACTTTCTAGTCTGTGAGCACATGGAGCCCGTCTCTGTAGTTAGAGTTTTCCTGCCTGGCCCACGGTCAGGACAAATCTCTCTCACCCGCCAGTCCCACAGTCACTCAGACCCCACCAAGTAAGCACACAGAGACTTATATTACTTATAAACCGTATGACCGTGGCAGGCTTCTTGTTATCTACTTTTTTTTATCTTAAATTAACCCATTTCTATTAATCTATACCTTGCCACGTGGCTCGTGGCTTACCATTACCTTATCTCTTTCTTGTCATGGCAGTGACTGGCAGTGTCTCTCTGCCTTTGCCTTCCACTTCCCAGAATTCTCCTCTCTCCTTGTCCTGTCTATAGTTCCTGCCTGGCTACTGGCCAATCAGCATTTTATTTATACAGAGCGATGTCCACAGCACTTCTCTACCATGGATCATTATGTGTTTGTTTTTTTAACTGATAGGGGGTCTTATTACATTTAGAGAAATGATTTGCATGGAGGAGCATTCCTGACACAGCATGCTTGTGGGGGCGTCAGAGGACAACATGTGGGAGTTGGCTCTCTCCTTCCACTAGGTAGGCCCCAGGGATTAAACTCAGGACATCAGGCTTGGTGGCAGGTGCCTAGACCTGCTGAGTCATCTTCCTGCAGGTCCTTGAGATAGGTAGATCTTACTAAGTATCCCAGGTTGGCCTGAAACTTGTTCTGTAGCCCAGGCTGACCTTGGACTTCTGGTCCAAGACTTTTTTTTTGTGAAGATCTGGGGCGGATGATTTTAGGGATCACAGAAGTCAGGTGTGGGAGTGCATATTTGTAATCCTGACTTCTGTGATCCCTAAAATCATCCGCCCCAGATCTTCACAAAAAAAAAAAAAGTCTTGCTAAGCAAGACAACTGCTCAAATGTCACTTTCTGGGAGAGGATTCCTAGACTTTTTCTCCAGTGTGGCCTCTTTATAGCCACTCTATCATGCTTTCGTGACTTTTGTGTAGCTGTGACCAAAATACCTTAGATAACAGCATAAAGGAAGAAGGGTTGTCTTGGCTCATGGTTTCAGGGGGCTCAGTTCTCCGTTACTTGACCCCCATGCGCTTGGGCAGAACATTATGGCAGCAGGAATGTGAGTTAGAAGAGGACTTCTGCTTCATGGCAGACAGGAAGCAGGGGCAACAAGGTTGTGAGTTAGCATCAGGTGTCACCTTCGAAACCACTCCCAACAACCTGCTTCCTCCAACTGGGCCTACTTCCTAAAGTTTCTAATCTTCCAACATGGCATCAGGAGCTGGATGACCATGCACTACGGAAGCCTGCGGGGGACATTTATATCCAAACCACAGGACCTTCATCTGCCGTCCTCTTGGTACTCTGACCGTCTGAAATTTTATAAACCTACTTTGTCACTGTTTGCCCCCCCTCAGCACATTTTAAGGCCCATGTTTTGTTGAGTAGTTAGTTGTCTCATCAGATTCACTGGCTGTCTTGGAGCTGCAGACACAGGACCTGCAGCTGCCAAGACAGGCTCGCAAATCCCTGGGACCCCGGGAGCAGAACCCAGACTCCCGGGAGTGGGAAACACATATCAACACTGGGCTTCCTATTAAACACTGCATGTTGAACACATTTGTTGCCATTATTCTCCACTTGAAATACCCATAAAAAGATCTCGTTCTCTCTCTCTCTCTCTCTCTCTCTCTCTCTCTCTCTCTCTCTCTCTCTCTCTGCTGCTGCTGTTGGGGGGGATGTCAGAACAAAGTCTCTTGTAGCCAAAGCAGGTTTTAAAACTTGATACAATGACAATGATGACCTTGAATCTCTCAATCTTCTGACCCCACCTCCTGAATGCTGAGATTACAGAATAAGAGAACGTCTAAAGGCATGAATCCACAAAAACCAAGAGAATGAGAAGGACCCGGATTGCAGACACCAGCCCTCAGGCTCGGTGGGAGCACAGACAGAGCGCCAGAGGAGCAGGCGCAACCAAGCTCTCCCTTGGGGGTGTCAGTGAAATGAGTTGACGCAGCGGAACCCCAGAAATCTGGGACATGGAGACATGAGATCGCTGACAACAGAGGAGAGGACACGGGGTGTAAAACAGGGGGAAAGGTTATACGTCTGGAGGATAAGCCTGCACCCCGGGTCATTGCCCTTTAGCTGAGCAGTCAGCCATCCTCCCAGGAAGGCCCAACTGCAGGGTGAGAGAGCCACGGTCCCTGATGAGAGCTGGAGAAAGCAGGGAAAAATCAGGGGAAGGGCTTAACCCCACAGACTTGAAATTTCACAGACTGATGGTAGAATTCAGACAAATTTGTTTCAAATTCAAACAAGAAAGGGCAAAATCACCACCACCAAGAGCCAGGTCAAGAATAAGTTAGGTCAAAGGAACAACATGTCTTGTCCTTCTGGAGCTGTGGGCTATGTTGCCCAGGAGTCCATGAATGCAGGGGTAGGAATCACATTTGCACTGATATGCACAGACTTTGTGGGTCAGTCAGTGTTTTCCCAACAGTATACAATAGCAACTGTTAGTATAGCATTTACTATGTCAGGTATCCTCTCACTTATGTATTTAACTTTTTATTACATTTATTTATTTTTGGGCGTGTACCATAGCATGTGTGGAGGCCAGAGGACAACTTGTGGGGTTTGGTTCTTTTCTTCCATCATGTGGGGCCCCCAGATAAATTTTGTAGCAAGTACTCTTATCCCAGTTAAGCCCTCTTGCTGGCTACACACACACACACACACACACACACACACACACACACACCCTCCTATTTAATTAATTAATCAATTTTAATTAATTAATTAATTATTTCTTTACACAGGGTCTCACTGTGTATTCCCAGCTGTCCTTGAATTCACTGTGTAGACCAAGCTGGCTTCAGACTCACAGAAATCCACCTGACTCTGCCTCCCAAGATCTAGGATTAAAATATGTGCCACCACGCCTAGCCTTTACATGTTATTTATTTATTCACTCATTTATCTATCTATCTATCTATCTATCTATCTATCTATCTATCTATCTATTTATTGTTTTCAAGAGAGAATTTTTCTCTGTGTAACAGTCTTGGCTGTCCTGGAACTCACTCTGTACACCAGGCTGGCCTCGAACTCACAGAGAGATCTGCCTGCCTCTGCCTCCTGAGTGCTGGGATCAAAGGCGCCTGCCTCTGCCTCCTGAGTGCTGGGATCAAAGGCGTGTGCCACCGCCGCTCCGCTAAAATTTATTTTTAAGTTAGCAACCAGAGTCACTGGTTTCACGGTGGCCTCGTCACTCCCATGTGACACCGTCCTTTGTCTGATGCGGTCTTCCGCCCCATGCCAGCCCTCCTCTCCTTCTGTAGCTCTCTCTTTCTTCTCCCAGAATGCTGTCTCCACACCTACTATCATGTCGCTCTTGTTGTTAGCCCCTCTTTCCCCTCCATCCCTAAAGACGCAGCCCTCACCTCTCACGTCATCTAGATGCAATTTAAAGCATACAGGAAGGTCTGGGGTCCGTGGCCAGATGACTGCCTACCACACATGAGACCTTGGGTTTAGCCCCAAACACCACGACCCTAAAGAGAAGAAGGTATATAGGACAATATGCATCAATCATATGCCAACAATAAATAAAACGCATAGTTTTATATAGGGGACTTGAGCATCATAGATGTTGATTTCTGCAGGGGACTTCCCTGATAACAGTAGGGTGCTGGGTAAACTCTTGTCCCTACAAGGTGGAGTGAAGGACAATTTCCCAGAAAAAGCAAATAAGCCCTAAATATTTTTTGAGATAACAACGTGACAATACATTGAGAAACATAAAAAGTAACATTAGGGGTGCTGGTTTAATGCAGGGGTGCTAAGTTACCGTCAACAGACAAGGAAGTCAGTAGAGAACAGCTTACACCAGAGTACTAAGAAAAGTACTAAATAGAGTACTAAGTAGGCAATGGCATGGTCAGCACATCGACGAACTAGCGTCTCTCACTTTCTGTGAGAACAAAAGTGAGATTATTTGCTCTTTGTGTCTGTGTTTCTACTGATGAGGCAAAAGTAAAGAGAGCTCAGAGTGTTTCAGCCACGTGAGCTGAAGCATGCCACAGAGCTGACTGTGGTTCTGTGCCCACCACACCCACAAATTGCAAGCCCAGTCAAAGCAGCAAAAATCATGACTTTTTATCAGCACCCCACCCCGCTTTGGAAGCGGGTCTCACTATAGCCTGGGCTGGCCTAGAACTCACTGTGTGGACCAGCCTAGCCTCCCTCTGCCTTCCAGGTGTTGGAATGAAAGTTGTGTGTCACCGTGTCCAGCAACTTTTTATTAAGTCTTAACCTTGAGCCCATGTTTGTTAGTATTCTGTGTGGTGGAGTGGGACGTGGTAGAGGGCATTTCTGCTGCGTGTGGGAAGGTCCTTGTGCCGTGCTTGATTTGAAGGTTGAACTGTTTGGTGCATGAAGTGGTATTTTAACTTGGAGGTAAGACTGATAGACAGGGTATGGATGGTCAGACGTGGGTATTCACAGACATTTTCTTCCAAATCAAAGGAAGCAAGCTTGTCATCTCAAGTAAAAATAACTGACGGCATTCATTGCTAATGGATGAAAAAAAAAGTGTTTTCTAGGAGAAATTAGAAAGCTTTGTATCTCCCACAGTGAGTTTAGGTTCCTTAACTATCTTAAAGATTTTTTTAGTTTGTGTTTTTACTGAAATCAATGATTTAACAAATGAGTGTTGCTTTTTTTATTTTTATTTTTCGAGATAGGGTTTCTCTGTGTAGCTTTGGAGCCTGTCCTGAAACTCACTCTGTAGACCAGGCTGGCCTCGATCTCACAGAGATCCACCTGCCTCTCGAGTGCTGGGATTAACAGCATGCGCCACCCCTGCCTGCCTGAGTTTTGCTTTTTTGTGTTATTTTGTCTCACCCTCCCCCACGCCCTTCAAGCTGAGGACCGAACCCAGGGCCTTGTGCTTGTTAGCCAAGTGCTCTACCACTGAGCTAAATCCCCAACCCTGAGTTTTGGGGTTTTTTTAATGACAGGTGAGAAATATGTTACTTTTTGGAAGGTCTGTATTCATTTTCCAAAGGACAGATGGAAGATATCGTCCCTGCAGAGTTCAAAATGGTCCACTGGGTTTTAACACATCGCAGGACCAAAGTTCTTTGGTAGGGTTCAGGTTTCTACTGCAGCTAACCTTTAGGAAGGCGAAATCGGAAAAGGCTGCAGAACACTTCAGTTCCCAACTCCCTATCAGTCAGAGACTCGCTGACTTCAGCCCAAACAGTGCATTACAGTAAGGTGAGTGCAAAAGCAGATTCGAGAATTGTAAAAATAGGTACAACAGGGCTGGGTAGCACATCCGTATCACGCACACGTATCATACAAACACAAACTAAAGCGACGCCATTCTTCTAGCCTAACTTTTTTTTTTTTAATTTGGAAAATAGTTATTCTTCATCAAATTGTTTAGAGTGACATATTTATTATGGTTGTTATTTTTAAATGAATGAACATTTGAAACATTCTGTAGTTTTAATTTCTAACATGAGATGTAATTATCACTCCCGAAAACAAACCTTCTAGACTGGAGGCCGTAGCTCCGTGACAGAGTGCTTAACGTGGTTGATAACACAAGCTCACTTCCTGTCCAGGAAGGGGAAAGGGAGGGGGAGGGGGGGAGGAGTATGTTGAGGGGGGTAAGGAAGGAGGAGGAGGAAGAGGAGGAAGGAGGAGGGAGAGACAACAAGACCCCTCCTTCTAGACCTCAGTGCTCTTTAAGATTATAAAGGGCAACTATAACAATGAAATTGAGAAGTCCCGGTATACTGTGAGAAATTTAGAGGGAAATAAACAGGAAACTCCAAGGAGAACTGGAAGTAGTCTGTGCTTTAATATTTGCCTTTTTTCCTTCAGGTAGTTACTCACTGTATGGCCCTGGCTAGCCTGGAACTCAGTTTGTAAACCAGGCTGGCCTCAGACTCACAACCACCTGCCTCTGCCTCTGGGGTCATGCCACCACACCCTGACCAGTATTACAATTTTCACGTTTATAGTTTATGTGTATTGGTGTTTTGGTTGCATGTATATCTTGTTAGTATTCTGACACCACCTCCCCCCACCCCACCTCTCACCCCCCCACCCCACCCCACCCCCCCACCCCCCGCCAAGACAGGGTTTCTCTGTGTAGCTTTCACCTTTTCCTGGAACTCACTCTGTAGACCAGGTTGGTCTCGAACTCACAGAGATCCACCTCCTGGATGTCCTCTGCCTCCCGAGTGCTGGGATTAAAGCTGCCACCACCGCCCCAGCTAGTATTTTGACTTTTTTTTTCCAGTTAAAGTATATGATTTATTCATAAATACATATAATGAGTGTAAATAGTAAGTATGGTTTTACTCAATGACAAGGCAGAAGTACATAGTACTCTGATACTACTGTATTTTTATACATGTATTAGATGAAGAGATCACAGTGAGGATAAAGGCAGAAATGAAGGCTAGCCTTAAGGAAGGCCCAAAGGGATTCTGATCCACCCCTGGAGACCTGCTCAGTGTCCTGATGTAAAGACCCCTTTAAAAGGAAAACCGGCCCTCCCCTTCTCCATTCCCATGAAGTGTGCACCCTCTCCCCCTCTCCTCTTCCTCTCCCCCTCTTCCTCTCTCTTCTTTCTGTCTTTCCCTCTCTCTCTCTTCATCTATTATAATAAACTCATTTCCAAGTGGGTTGTGAATGAAAGTCCACCCGCCGCCCCTGCAGCTGGCACTACGGCCATGCCCACATGGCATGCTTCGCTTGCACAGCATGTTTCCCCCAAGCGTGGGACACCCTGGCCCCGGGGTCCCCCCCAGTGCAATATATCATATCTGTGCACCATGTATATGCCTGGTACGCATGGGGGGTGATGGATCTGAGACTGGAGTTACAGCGGGCTGTGAGCGGCTATCTTGGGAATTTAGCCCAGGTTTTCTAGAAGAGCATACAGTGCTCCTAGTCACTTAACTATCTCTCGAGTGTCTGCATTTGAATTTTTAAGCAATGCATCAAGGTTTCTGGGTTTTTTTGTTGTTTGTTTGTTTGTTTTCTAAAACAAAGTAGTTGTTTTCAAACAAATAAATGCCTTCCTTTATATGAACATTATAGGATTGTCTCAATTCTTTAGGTAAGATTTCTCCTTACCAAAGGAGAGTGGAATCACGTCCAGTAATCCGATAGCCAGAGGGGGTTAAATGGGGTGGGTTCGAATGCCTGAGTCCTTTGTCAGAGTATTGTCATCATTACTCAGACGCCCAGGGCGGCTTTAGCCAGGGCCAAAGACCAGTCCCTTTATCTCTGACTTTAACATTGAGATCCACTCAGAAACCAGAGTGCTCAGGTTTCCAAAAGGCTGCTGATAACTGCCCAGCTACCCTGCAGACATCTGAGGGTGGGAGACAGAGGTCTGACCTGGGAACTGCCTATGTTAGTGAATGCTTCCGTAGAGACGCTCTTCTCACTCACTCCCGGTTTCCAGAACGCCAATCCTAATACACTCACAGAATGGCAGGAGGTGCCCAGCGTAATTCATGACTCAGAAGAAATGAGTCACTGGGTTGGGGAAACAGGGCAGATCCAAACCTACCTTCTACATAATGCAGTCACCTGCCAAGCCTGCTGATTCGGCCAGCTACCAAGCTAGGGAAGGAAGACACTCAAAGAAATATGTTTCCCAGCTTTAACTCTCTCTGTCTCTCTGTCTCTCTGTCTCTCTCTGTCTCTTGGCTGCCTATCATTACCAATTACCATTCTTCTGTTAGATTACTGGTGCAGCTCAAGCATGCCTTGGGTAAATATTGTGACTTGTCATTTTAGCACGTTAACAAGTTCTAAGTATAATTTGAATGTGCTGGTCTGACTCACCAGTCACAGCGCGCGTTATGGGAGCGATTGCTCAGAGTCCTCTTTTAACCTTGCCCCAGTCCTTCCAAAGTCCTCATCTCTCCTTCTGTTATTTTGTCAGCCTGCTCCTTTTCCTTCCTAGCACCTGCAGACGATGTACAGTTCCATATTTATTTGAAGGTGTATGTGTTTAACGTCTCTTTCCTTAGTTGGATGTGAAAACCACAAGAGCTATCAAGGTCTAGAAGCTATGTTGTATTTTAAAACAGCTTATGTTCTCCACCACCACCACCACCACCCCTTCTCTTTTTAGGTTTTTCGAGACAGGGTTTCTCTATGTAGCTTTGGAGCCTGTCCTGGAATTCACTCTGTAGCCCAGGCTGGCCTCGAACTCACAGAGATCTGCCTGCCTCTGCCTCCTCCCAAGTGCTGGGATTAAAGGCGTGCGCTATGTTTTCCCTTTAAAACTCTATGTGTATGTGAGTTTGCATGCATGCCTATGTGTGAAAATCGGAGGGCAACCCAACCCCTTGGGTATCACCTCCGGGGATGTTATCCACCTCCTTTGAGACAGGGTTTCTCACTGACCTGGAGTTCACCAATTAGATCAGACTGGCCGGTCAGTGAGTCTCGGGGACAACCATGTCTCCCCACCATCTCAGCACTGGGATTACAAAGCCCCACCATGCCTGGCGTTTTTAATGTAGACTCGAGAAGAGGAACTCAGGTTCTCAGGTTTGTGCGTGATGAGCACCTTGCTGACTAAGCCATCTTCCCAGCCTTGTACTGGATTTGTGACACAACTTGGTGGTTTCAACGGTTACTGTTTACTCCTGAATTAGCAAGTTTAAGTCTCCCTTGTCCACTGACTGCCGGGCTTCCACTCATGGGGAAAGGGGTGTGTCTGTGGGAGGAAAGACCAAGCTTTAAGGTTATTTAAAATGTGTCAGTTTAGCTGGGTGTGGGGGCGTGCAACTTTAATCCCAGCAGTTCAAGGGGCAGAGATAGTCAGAGCTGAGTTTGAGAAGGGACTGGTCTATATAGTGACTTCCAGGACAGCCAGGGCTACACAGAGAAACCCTGTCTTGAAAAAAGAAGCAAGAAAGAAAAGAAAAGAATTCTGTGTGAATTCTTCGAGGTGGGCGATAGGTGGTAACGCAAGAGAAGCACAATATATCACATTAAGCTGATGTATCCTTTGAAGACACTGAGCACACCCCTTCCCACTTGAGAGACTGAATAAAGAGGAGGAACGCAATTCCTGAGCCTGGGCTGACCTTGGGTTCTCCGTCTTCTCCTCCCCAGTGCTGGGATTATGATCCTGCTCACCATAGCTGGCTCCCAGTATTTTTTATTTTTTTGAGACAGGGTTTCGTATATCCCAGGCTGGCCTCTAACTCCCTACGGAGCTGAGGATGACCTTGTGTTCATCCCTCCTGCCTCCCCCTTTTGAATTTATCTACTGCTGGGGATCCGAGCCAGGGCTTTGTGCCTACCAGGCAACGCTCTACCAGCTGAATTCCATCCCCTAAAATAATATGTTTTAAAGACTAAATTCCTGTGTGAGGGCTCGCCTGCCCCAAACTTTAACTGCTTCTTTCTAGAAATTTTTTCTTCAGTCCCTTGCTTTTGTGTCTAAAATCACTACACAGTTTGCTTATTTATTAACGTTATCATTGATTATCTGTTCCCCTTCACAGAATATGGTATTTCAGAGTACGTCCCTTTCCTTAAAGGACTCCCATGTCCCTGAAACATTTCCTGATACACAGTAATTGTTATGGAAAGAACAAACAGACAGATTTTCAGGTTTTACTTTCATCAATTTGCTGTACTGGACTCTTCCTGTGTCACATGTTTAAAAATATAGCTTATTCCTTTGTTTGTCCACTATGATTTTTTTGGGGTGGGATGGGGTGAGGAGAGAGTGTATGCAAGCTTCTGTGCTTGCACAGGTGGAGGCCAGAGGTCAAACAGTAGGTGTCTCCCTCAGTTCCTCTCTGCCTACATATTTATTTATTTGTTTGTTTGTTTGTTTGTTTGTTTGTTTATTCAGGACAGAGTTTCCCATTGGCCTGGAGCTCACAGACTTGATGTGGGTGGTGTGGTTGGCTAGCATGCACCAGAGGTCACTTTGTTCCATCTTCCCAGCCCTGGGACCACAGCATACTCAAGCCCTCAGATTCACGCAACAAACATTTTACTAAACAAACTGTCCCTCGACCCTTCTAGGTTACAACTTCTAGAATGAACTGTTCTGTTTGCTCCCAAGGGGAGCCAATCTCCAAGTTGATTTTCCTGAGTTGTTTGAAACCTTGGCCTGCTCTGGACTCTCGGCTCTGCTTACAGGAGACAATGGTTTCTGGTGATTGCTGGGGAAAGCCCGTTGAGATTTCAGCTAGGCAGACACTGTGTACCAGAAGTGCCTCAATCCTCCGGGCTATTGTTAGCTATCTGGGCCACTGTGGCCAGGTCCCTCCAGAACACTCTGCCTTGGCTCCTGTATTCAGGGCTGCGCTTGGTGCTCAGCCCAAGCGGAGAAAGTGGGAAGCCCTGACCCACACAGCTGCTCTAAATGTAGTCCCAGGTTAATCACGCTGACTGCCTGAGTCCTCTCCTTGTCACTGGGTCTTTCCCCTCTGAGTCTGGAGCATGCCCAGAAGAGACCCTAGTACCTAGGCCGTCTTTCCTATGATTTGGATACATTGTTTCCTTGCCAGTCAGGGTTCTGCCTAATATGTCAGTGAAGCTTCAGGTTTCCTCGAGACCCTTCCAAGGCCTCATTACTGTATATTCAGGAGGTTGCGTTATTTATCTTAAAGAGATCACACACACACACACACACACACACACACACACACACATACACGTCAAGACTCACAAAACTGGCATCTGTCTTCTAAACAGGATTTCTACATAATGGTCACCATTCTGACGGACAGATAATCAAGAAACGGCAGGACAGAGGCAGAAAGAAAGACCATGTGAACAAAACCGTAGCTCAGCTTTCATCAGTCAGCAGTGGGGGAATGCAGAAAGTCTCCCAAATGAGAACACTGTGAATTCAGCAAGGCTGTGAAAGTCAATTGTATTTCTACACATGACAAATACAACATGCCATTTTTTTAATGATGCCATTTATAGTTGCATTAAAAAAAATGAAACTCAGCCGGGCGGCGGGGGCACGTGCCTTTTCATCCCAGCACTTGGGAGGCAGGGGCAGGAGGATCTCAATGAGTTCGAGGTCAGCCTGGTCTACAGAGTGAGTTCCAGGACAGCCTGGTCTACAGAGTGAGTTCCAGGACAGCCAGGACTGTTACACAGAAAAACCCTATGTAAAAAAAAAAAAAAAGAAAGAAAGAAAGAAAGAAAGAAAGAAAGAAAGACCTGTGAATAAAGGTTACCAAAGATTTGGTAAGACCTACAGAAATGATTTGAAATCTTTACCGAGATAACGTCACGGGTCTGAGAGGCAGCTCAGTGGAGAGCCTGACTGCCTTGCATACGCTTAGATTCCATTCTCAGTAACACATTCTCTCCTTAATCCTTGCACTCAAGAGACTGGGAACTCAAGAGAAGGTCAGCCTGGAGTTCCAGGCCAGCGGGAACTGCAAAACCCTGTTTCAGAAAATCTAAAGTCCAAACCAAACCAAACCAATTCGTTAAAGGATACCTAAGGAAATGGAAAAATACACGGCGTCTTTGACATTAAAGCCTTCTTTTTCTGAGACAGGGTTTAACAACAGAGCCCCAGACTGACCTGAAACTACTCTGTAGCTCAGGGGGATCTGAAATTTGTGGTCTTTCGGCTTCACCCTCCCAAGTAGCTGGGAGGACAGGCCTGCTCCGCCAAGCTCAGCTAATGTCCAGACTACTTTAAAAATCGTACAAAAAAGAAAAGGCTAAGCAATTCCATAGAAAAATAAGAACACCTAGGTCCAGCATGATGGCTCCGGAGTAAAACTGTTTGCCGACAAGTCTGAAGGCCTGAACTCTGTCCCAGGAACCCACATGGTGGGAGGAGAGAACTGACCCCTGAAAGTTAATCCTCTGACCGCCATATTCACACCATGGCATAGGAACACGCAAAGTAAATAAATCAATAAAGTTAAAAATGAAACAACTAAATAATGTGAGACAGCACTTCATACCCATTATAATGGTTAAACTGGTAGCGTCGATATCGGCAAGGATGCAGAATAACCAAAATCCTTACATTATTTTGGTGAGAACATAAACCAGGACAATTCTTTGGGAAAACAATTTGCTTCTGTTATGAAGTTGCAGTTATACATCCAATGCCTACAGTTCCATCTCTACTCACACTAACCTAACCTGTAAAACTCATTCATGGAATGTATTAGAAGTATATACCATTATTCGTGTGGGGTAAAAAAAAACACTGAAGCAAACCAGATGTACACGGGTAACATGACAATCTAGCCACGTGATAACATACTGCACAGCAATGGAAATGAGTCAATAGTTATAGATACTTAAGGAAGCAAAGTCACGGAGCAAAAGACTATTGACAGTCTCATTGCATTTATCTAGTTGTGGTGCCTGTCCTGGATCTCGCTCTGTAGCCCAGGCTGACCTCCGAACTCACAGAGATCTGCCTGGCTCTGCCTCATGAGTGCTGGGATTAAAGACGTGCACCACTGCTACCTAGCACAGTCATCTAAAATTTTTACATGACAGACTTATGATGAACATGCGTGCGTGCAAGCACCTTCACCTGCCGAGCCATCTTGCTGACCCCTAACTTTTTTTTTTCTTTTTAAATTGTAGACAAAGTAGACACTCACACATTGCTAGACGTCATCAATTATGAACAAGTTACCAGCAGCTTGTTAGAATACAGCATCTGGCCTCATCTGAAGACCCTGACTCAGGGGCTCCTGGGTATAGATAGCCTATGAAGTTGCCTGCCTGTTCAGTCCTGGAGATGCTCATGCTGCTGGTCCAGCGAGCCACTCTGCCTGCCGTAGAAGCTACTCGAAGCTGTCCTCTCTTTCTTCAAAACCATCTAACTCTCACCCTTCATGTTTTGGCTCCGTCAGTTTGTCCAGTTTTTTTTTTTTTGTTTTTGTTTTTTTCTCCAAGACAGGGTTTCTCTGTGTAGCCCTAACTGTCCTGGAACTCGCTCTGTTGACCAGGCTGGCCTTGAACTCACAGAGATCCGCCTGCCTCTGCCTCCCGAGTGCTGGGATTAAAGGCGTGTGCCGCCACGCCACCACCAACACCTGGGGGCATGCTACTTTTAAGCAATGTCCAGGAATAGCGCAATAAGGAAACCTAACAACCACAGCAGGTACTGATAGCTATAAAGAAGTAAACATGTACGGCCTTTGAAGTCTGTACAAGCAGACACGGAAGGACCCAGCTGTACATTCCTGGGCAACGAATCTGGAGTCGGGACACAGGAAGGCATCAGGGCCACCTGCCATGAATTCCTGCAGACTTGTCCATCCACAGCTACTGCACCAATGGGTGCCATTTTCTAAGACCCCAAATGAGACTCTGCCCAAACTTAACAGGCTTTCCAGAAATGCTAATTTTGGCGAGATAGGATCTTGATTCTGCTGAGAGATCTCAGCACCATTAACTTGGAAACCAAGAAAAATAAGCACAGATGTGTTTTCAGCTTGCTAAGCTGAAGTCACAAGAACGTGGGTAAAATGCCGATTATACACGGGAGCCTGGAGACAGCCGCCCAGCACACTGTTTTCTTTCTGACCATGATACTCCTATTTTATAAGCTGAAATGACTTATTATTTTACCTTTTTTTGAGACAAAGTCTTAGGCTACCCTGGAACTCATTATTTTTATTTTATTTTATTTTATTTTTTTACTTTTGAGCTGAGGATCGAACCCAGGGCCTTGTGCTTGCTAGGCAAGCGCTCTATCACTGAGCTAAATCCCCAACCCAAAGTAAAATTAATGGTTTTTTTTGCTTTTGTTTTTGTTAGTTTTGTTTGTTTGTTTGTTTGTTTGTTTTTGAGACAGGGTTTCTCTGTTTAGCTTTGCGCCTTTCCTGGAACTCACTTTGTAGCCCAGGTTGGCCTTGAACTCACAGAGATCCGCCTGCCTCTGCCTCCCGAGTGCTGGGATTAAAGGCATGCGCCACCACCGCCCGAACTATGATGAAGAACCCTATGGATCAGAAATCTGTGTTGCTGGACCCTTTGAGATGTTCCAGGAACTTTAGGGCTGCCACAAGCAGGTTTCAGGAGCTCTCTGCTCAACTTCTTTAAGCCTAACCTTACTGATTTTATCTTAAAAGTGTGTGTGTGTGTGTGAGAGAGAGAGAGAGAGAGAGACAGACAGACAGACAGACAGACAGACAGAGACAGAGAGAGGGGAGTGGATTTAGGGGAATTTTTTTCTGGGGGAGTTGCTGTTGGGGGAAAGTTGGAGACTGTTTTCCATTCTAGTCCTGGATTCTGTCACTGTGTGACCAGTCCCTTTATAACACTAGGGAAACACATCACTCCCTCCGTCCTTTTAGGTTAGATCAACTTAGCTTTTATATAAGGCACAGGGGCGCTGAGGCAGACTTTTGCCAGTGTCCAGGCTAACTCTTTGGATGTTCTAATTCCTTTGAGACAGGGTCTCGGGTTTTCTTCAACTCATGTGTAGCTAAGGATGACCATGAACTCCCCATCCTCTGGGGTGCTGGGGCAGGAGTTCAACACCACGGGCCTGACTCTGTCTGCATTTCTGACTGAGGACAGGCCCTTTTCAGCCCCTCAGACTCACAGCTCATCGACATCCTCTACAAACCCGCTGTTTCTTCCACTTGGCCAGTCCTGGCCCATGGTGACTTTTGTTTTGTTTTATAGGTACCCAGCTTCAAACTTGTGGAAGAATTTAGTGTGTGTGTGTGTGTGTGTGTGTGTGTGTATGCAGGTATACATATACATGCTTGTGGAAGCCAGAGGTTGACATCAGGTATCATTCCTTAGTTTCTCTCTCTCTCTCTCTCTCTCTCTCTCTCTCTCTCTCTCTCTCTCTCTCTCTCTTCCAGTTTATTTATTTATTTTTTTATATTTTCTTTCAGTGTGTTTTGGTCATCTAAGGCCTCCCATTTCCCTTCAGACCCCGTCCAGACCTCCTTCTCTGCCTTACCTCCCTCCCGACTTCATGACCTCTTTTTACCTCTCCCCGAGTCCACCTGTGCTGCCTTTATGCACATGGGTATGGAGCCATTTACTGGAGTGTAAGCACCCTACTATCCACCAGGGAACCCCCAGGAGCAGCTTGCTGCCTCCCCAGCACGGTATTGCCCAGGCTTTTCAAATGGAGTAGTTTCTGAAGTCATGCCTTCCATCTCGTCAGTCACGGGGTTCAGCTGCCTCTCAACACTGGTCTCTGACACCCTCTCTTCTCCTTCTCCTGGCATGCACCCACCACCCCTGGAGTGTCTGGTGCCTGGGACACCTTCCACGGCTTCCCCAGAAGACTCGGCCTTCCGCCCTTTCCTGATCTAACCCAGCCTTCCGGAATCATCCTCCCGAATGGCCCCTTTCACCTTGCACACACAACCTTAGACGGTTTCCAGTGTGTTCTGGACTTTGCTTTACAAGTCCTTCAGAATCATCTGGCTCCGTTCTCCTTTCTGGGTAGGTCAGTCTCCTCCCCGTCAGATAAAAATATTACAATGCCCACATCTGTAGCCTGTGAACAGGCCTCCTTGGCAGGTCAGGCTTCATCCTTTGCAGTTGCCTCTGGGCTTTTTCACTTGCTTTTTCTACCCCCACTCCCACTCCAGGGTCCAATGCTTGCTTTATCCTGCATTCCAGGCAGGCATACTGATGTCCCTTTTCTTGTTTTTCGAGACAGGGTTTCTCTGTGTAGTTTTGCGCCTTTCCTGGAACTCACTCTGTAGCCCAGGCTGGCCTCGAACTCACAGAGATCTGCCTGCCTCTGCTGGGATTAAAGGCGAGCGCCACCACCGCCCGACCTGATGTCTCTTTTGAGCTACAACTGCATTTTTTTAAGGTAATCTCATGGAGCCTAGTCTAGCCTCAAACTTGCTATGTAGCTAAGGATGACCTTGAACTTCTGACCCTTCTACCTTCCAAGTACTGATTATAGGCGTGTGTCACCTCGTCTGGTTTCATGTGGGGCTGGGGACCAAACTAAGGCGTCCCCAGCCCTGCTCCTTGTATATCCCTCATTATATGATACTGCAGCGTTCTGATTACATGTCTGATTTCTGTACTCGATTATGAGTTGCCCTCTGAGAATGGTTTAGATGTGGTTTTAAAACAAGGTTGCTAACCTCCTATAGCTCCCTGCTTTGAACTCCTGGGGAACAGCTGTAGTGACTCACTAGGTGTTGGTTGAATAATGAGTAAGTCCATTTCAAACTAGCTCCTGGTAGCCGACCAGGAAAATTATAGTTCTCTTCACACAATTGCAGTCTGGAAATTCAGTACAAGTTCATTCAGAAATGAATGTAAAGAATTCCCACAGGTCTCCTGGCCTCAGAACAATTGTTGGTATAGACATGAACTCTATCAGGAGAGACATTCGTCCCAGGTAAAATGAGTATCACTTCATAGAAGCCACATACACGACTCTCACTTTGTGTGCGCATACATGTTTTGTGTGTGAGCACGAGGGTATGCGTGTTCACATGTGTGGGTTCATGTCCATGCATGGGGTCGGGGGAGGTTGAAGTCACATCAGATGTCTTCCTCTATTGTGCTCCACTTTATTTACTGAGGCAAGGTCTGTTCTGAACATGGAGCTTGCCCATTCCGTCTAGTCTAGTTAATCAGTACATCTGCAAATCCTGCATTCACGTGGGTTCTGGAGAGCTGAACTCTGGCCCTCATGTCTGCACTGTAATCCACTGAGCCACCTCTCTAGCTTGGAAATGTATAGATCTGTACATTTTTGCCTGGCTGATTAACCAGTTTTGGGTGGCTACTGGATTACATTGATTGGGGAAGGGGTAATTAATAATCCTGGGTGATTTTTTGGGGTGGTGTGTACTGAATTGGTTCTTATAGCCGAGGGAGGCTGTCACCACTGAGCAAAGGGAAGAATGACTCCTTTTTCTTAAGAAACCAGTCTGTTGGACTGGACCTCTCTGAGAGGTGTGTGTGTGTGTGTGTGTGTGTGTGTGTGTGTGTGTGTGTGTGTGTTCTGTAATCTAAGGGCTCACAGCCTACTTAGACTGACCAGAAGCCATGGAGGGACATGTGTCATGCTTCTGGAATGACACCTCACAAGCTTTACTGACCAGAGGCCAGGCAGTGTGTCATTAGTTACAGTTAAAGGAGAAGGTTGAACACCATTGTCCGCAGTATCTTTGGCCAATGTCTAACTCATGATTTAAATGTGAGGCAAATCTCTTGCTTTTCTGGTTTTATTGGTTTGTTTGTTTTTAGCACTCAGATGGTGTCCTCTGCCTTCTACTCTCCCAAATGAGGAGAACCAAGATCAATTGCTCATGCCAAGTGCAATGAAGCTACATTAGGAACCAGCTTCACTCTGCACGCTCTCCTCAGGGTTCTCCATACTCTTCACACTCCAAGGGACTTCTCCAGTCACTAACTAGGAGAATGTCCCTGAAAGTATAGTCTTCCCCACCCACTATTTATTCATTGATTCACTCAACATTCCTTAGTGACTAGCATGGGTCAGAAGTGATGCTTGATGCTCAAGACTCAAAACCCTCCAGACCCTGCTTTGAAGGTCAGTCGGGTAACCTGATAGTAAACCGTCTACATCACTGTGAAAGTAATATTGGATATGCTTTATGTTACCCTTGAAAGCAAAATTTGATATATGAGTACGTCTTTGGGCCAGAATGCCTTCAATTAGTATGCATATATAAAATACAAATGTTCATATTAATATGATTGCTTTATAGTATGAATATTATGAAAGAAAAAGATGAAATACTGTTGACTTACAGAAAACAAAGTACACGTGGTAATGATGTCATATTCTAGCAGTGATTAGGTGATTAGGGAAGCATAGTAACACTTACAGGTCTCTGAATACTAGTAATTCTCCACAAAACCAATCTATTTTAGTGGCACTGTTGGCACATTACCATGTGGTAATAAGAGAGGGAACAAATGTCACCTGGGAAGCTAAGGTTGGTTCCAGGTTCCATGGGACCACAAACAGAGATGGGAATATCTAAAAGTATAAACTAATGTTAGGACATACTGCCCTGTGTGGTGGATATAAGCCCTGAAGCTTTTGCCTTGTGTGCCTAGAATGGCTGACCAGGCACAGCAAAGATGAGTGTCTTCCGGGCTGGGGAGATGGCACAGTGGTAGAGAGCTTGACTTCCAAACATGGGAGTCTAAATTTGTAAAAGCCAGATGTGGTAGTGTCTGTCTGTTCTTCCAGGGCTCTCTGTTGGTGAGATGGGAGCTGAAGGCAGAGAACTCCCGGAAATGCCAGGGCTGGCTGATGCACACTCACATGCATGCACACACATACAACGAACATCCCCTCTACTCATTAGACATATTAGGGAAAGACTTGGGAATTAGGGAGAATAGTGCTTTATATACATGGAATGAATTTTTAAAAACTGACCTTACCCACCGTGTTATTCTATCTTTTTTAAAAAAGCATTTTAATATTTATTTATTATGTACACAGGAGAGGGTGCGAGATCTCATTATAGGTGGTTGTGAGCCACCATGTGGGTGCTGGGAATTGAGCTCAGGACCTCTGGAAGAGCAGTCGGTGCTCTTAACCTCTGAGCCATCTCTCCAGCCGAGTTATTCTATCTTAAAAGCTATATTACTAATCTCCTCCCCATTTGTTTTAATTATTTGAGACAAGGTCACATGTGGTCCAAGCTGGCCCTGAACTCACCATGTAACTGAGATTGGCCTAGAACTCCAACCTGACTTCCATCAGCATCCACACACATATGCATATACATACATTTTTTAAAAATCTTAAAAATATGTGGCTTTTGAACCCAGGACCTCTGGAAGAGCAGCCAATGCTCTTAACCACTGAGCCGTCTCTCCAGCCCCCAAATATATGGCTTTTAGAAGGGAAAAAAAAAAAAAAAGTTGAGATAGGGTTTTATGTAGCCCAGACGGTCTTGAACTCTATAATGTAGTCAAAGATGCCCTTAAACTCCAGATCCTTTTCGCCTCTCCCTCCTGACTGCTGGACCACAGGCTTGTGCCACCACATGTGGTTTTCTGTGGTGTTGAGGGAATCTGGGACTTCCAGCGTGCTAGCTAGACAAGCATTCTGCCAGCCCAAGAAGTTTTATTTATTGCAAAGCAGGGGTGAGGGGCTGAACTCCGGCCCTCACACATGCTGAGCAAGTACACTCTTCCAGCACCAAGCCAACGACAACCACAGCCATAAGAACAATTTGAATCACTTACAGAGCTAACGTTAGCTTCCTGCCTTTCATCCTAGCTCCTTTACTCAAAGGAGGTATGGGATTTTCTGGAACAACCATCACGGCAGACAGATAGCATTGCTAAACACCCCTCGCTGGCTGTTTTTACCTTACTTGGGGCGGTGGAATTCCTACCACTATGCAATCCAACTGGACTCGGCTTCCTTCCGGGACTTCTCGGCTCCGTAACTTCTGTGTGAAGCGGGGAGGCTGCCCTAGAGGTTCTTCGTAGTACAGGGACGAAGGCGAAGACCCCGGGGTGCTGTCGCCAGCAGCAGCCTCGCCCGCAGCCAGCTCGGCTTCCCGCCTCTTGGCTTCCCGCTGCTCGATCGCGTGGTTCAGCTCGTTGTCCCTGCTGTCTGCGGGGATGGGGATGGGTACCGAGGCTCTTTCTCGCCTCTCTGTCAGATCTGAGAAAGCGGGGCTGTTTTCCTGCGGGACTTTGTTTGGGGATTCCGTTTTGCTCTTGTGGGTTTTGCAGGCCCGAGGTCTGATCCTCTTGGAGCTGTGAGCCTTGAAGAGGGAGGACAGCTCTTCGATGAAATCGGCGGCCTTGTTCAGGAATACTTTCTTGGACTGGGTTTCAGAACTGTACTGTGGCCTCTTCGTCTCCGGGGGACTGTCCTTAGCGCGGGCGGGACCTCGGGGGCTGTCCTGGCAGAAGGCAGGTTCGAAGCTTGGTTTGGGCGAAAGCTTCTTCGTCTGGTCAGCAGACAGGCGATTCCGAGCTCGCGCTTCATCCACTCTCTCCAGAGGGTCGTGGTTGATGGCCAGCCTCGCCAGGTTGACACTCTCGTCTAACTCTTCTTGGCTCAGGAAGGCGGAAAGATCCGGAAGGTCCTCTGCGCCCCCTCCTTCTGCAGCCCCAGCAGAGCTGCCGAAGTGGAAAGGGTTGGAGGAGGAGGGCTCTGCTCGGCTTCGCTCATTGTCCCCACGATGTCTGGTTTCAGCCAGATAGCTTTCTCTCAGAAGCTGAGAGATGGAAGTGGATGCTTCTATGCTGTCGTCTTGCATGCTGTAATAAAGTGATGGGCATAGGAAAAAAAAATTGAGATCACTGCCACGGAATAACAAGCCTGTATTTACTATAGCGCTGACGTAAGTTATGTAAAAAATGCTTAAATCACCTAATGTCGGCACTTTCATAAAAGCGAAAGACTTAACAATGACTCCTCATTGTAAAAAGGAAATGAAACTCAATTAAGTTTCTCTAAAATTAAAAATAAAATCCTGCCGGGTATGGTGGCAAATGCCCTGGATCCCAGCACTTAGGAGGCAGATGCAGGATCTACCTCTGTGAGTTCTGGGGCAGCCTGATCTACATAGTCAGTTCCAGGATAACCAGGGCTATATAGAGATACCCTGTCTCAAAAATCCAAAACAAGCAAGCAAGCAAACAAACAAACAAAGAAAAAACACCCAGGGATTACTATTTCAGGACTTTACATTAAATTCAATTGTACAAGCTATGAGATGACCATAGCGATTTTATACAGTGTTGGGGCTGAGGGTGGAACTCCGTGGGAGAACGCTTCCCTAAGCCTAATTTATAAAATTATGTTTATCTATTATTTATTTATTCATTCATTCATTCATTCATTCATTGTTGTGTAAGGCATACATGTGTCGTGGAGGTTCTTTCTTCCGCCATGTAGTTCTAGGGATCACATTTGAGCTTGGCTGCAAGCACCTTTACCCACCAAGCCATCTCAACCCATCTACGCCTGATTTTGTTAACTGTTGCAATGGTCTTTTCGGTTATGGTGTGTTTTCATATTCAAAACAGATCCGTTCTGCATCGTTTCCTCATTCTTGCCAATTTTGTTAACTTGATGATAGTAGAATTATAGAAAAATAAAAGACACTGACAGCATATTCTCCTTTAACTGACTGAAAAATGTAGTCTAGATATATATGGCTTGTGAAAAATAAAGCATGTTTATGTTGTTGGACTAGAGTCAAGCTGTTTAAATTTAGTGTTGGTGCTGGGCTCAGTCTGTTCTTGAAAGCTAAGATAATCTGGCCTTCGTGATGAGTCTAAGTTGTGGGGCTTTGTGTTTTGTTTGTTTGTTTAGATTTAAAATGAAAAAACATCTGTAAGTCTGTGCAAAGTATATACACGAATGCCAGGGATCAATGAGACCAGAGGTGTCAACTCCCAATGTGGGTGCTGAGAATAAACCTGGGTCCTCTGCAAGAGCTCTTAAGTGTGTGCTCTTAACGACTGGGCCACCTCTCCAGCCCCAAGTCTAGGTTTTTAAGAGGATCTTAAATTAACATTGGTTAAGAGAAGACATGAGAGGTAGCTGAATGTAGCACTTGGCAGGGGACTTCACATACCTTAGTTTGTAAACTGTGAATATATGAATATATCACTTTTTGAAAATAAATATTTTGTTTCATTATTGGAGACAGCATTTCTGTGTGTAACAGCCCTGGCTGTCCTGGAACTCACTCTGTAGACCAGGCTGGCGTTGAACTCACAGAGATCCGCCTGGCTCTGCCTCCCGAGTGCTGGGATTAAAGGTGTGTGCCACCACCGCTAGGCAAAAATGAATATTTCTAAAACTGTAAGAAATAGTATGGGGCTGGAGAGTTGGCTCAATGCTTAAGAGAGCACTTTTTCTTTCCTTCTTTCTTTCGTTCTTTCTTTCTTTCTTTTTTTTTTTTTGGTTTTTCGAGACAGGGTTTCTCTGTGTAGTTTTGTGCCTTTCCTGGAACTCGCTTTGGAGACCAGGCTGGCCTTGAACTCACAAAGATCTGCCTGGCTCTGCCTCCTGAGTGCTGGGACTAAAGGCGTGCGCCACCACCGCCCGGAGCACTTGTTCTTTCAAAGGACCCGAGTTTGATCCCTAGCACCCACATGGATGCTCACCACTTCCACAGGCACCAGGTATACATGTGGGCACATACGTACACGCAGGCGAAGCACTCATATGAGTAAAATTTAAAAATCTAAAAAAAGTTAAAAATAAAGACAGACAGACAGACAGAAAGGACAATAGCAGAATGTGATGCGTGCTGGTGATGTGACCCATGTGTTGATTCAGCCCTTTACTAGAGGGGTAGCAAACTTGTAACTCCCAGGCTGTTAATTCTCTCCTATCCTGAACAGGTGCTCAGGGATGCCTAGAACCTTCCCATTGACCTTGACTTGCTTTGCACCCCACCCTTTAGCTCCACCCACCCTCAGATACCGAGACTGAATGAAGATGATTTGCCATTCTTTGCTACTAGGTATTGGCCTTGTCCTGGGAAGATGGGGAAGAAAATACTACCCCCACTCTCTGTTGTCTCTAAGATTCATGACAAAGCCTGTTTCAGTCCGTCCATCTCCTCTGCCTGACCCGGCAGCCATCTTCTGCCTGACACAGCAGCCCCTCACTTACATCACACTGAAGGCTTCCTAGGAGCTTCCCTGGCTCCCAAACTTCCGCAGTGCTATCCCAAACTAACCTCTCAGTTGGCAAAGAAGGCGGTCACCTTGAGAGGGCAATTAGAGATAGCTGGGAAAGGGTGGCTGGCAGAGAAATGTTTTTCACACCCTTGCCAGCAGAGCCTGGGATGGTTCTGACTGGAGTTGCTTATTTCAGTAAAGTCTATTGTGCCTTCAAAGGTGATGACTTTAACATTCAAGGGGGGTTGGGTGAAACCATCTCTTTAATCTAGAAAGATGGCCATTACGGTATGGACGATAATAGGAAAGTTGGAACTCTGTCCAATAAGATAAGCAAATTATGATATGCTCATTTACCAGGATAGTTTTAAATTTTGTAGAATGATAATATGCAAAGTAGCACATGCAAGCAAAACTAATATCTCAGCTGAAAAATTTCATTTGTGCGTGAACTCTGTGGAAGAACAGATGTATGAAATAAGGCTCAAAAATGCTATTTGAAAGCTTACTTAATCTACTGACTACCATCAGTAATTCATAAACCAATTGTTATCATAAACCCTTTTGTTATCAACTACTTCTTCAGCTTAGTTTGAGTTTCTGAATCACTGAAGTGTGGGGGTGAAAAGTAACGCTGCCTCAGAAAGCAAGATGCTTTTCCGTCTGAGGGCTGCTGATGTTTACTATGTCTGAGGGCTGCTGATGTTTACTACATCTGAGGGCTGCTGATGTTTACTATGTCTGAGGGCTGCTGATGTTTACTACGCCGTGATGTGACTTTGTCTTTAGCTCTGCGTGTTGCGTTGGCTTAGATCTTGAGCCAACACAGAAGCAAGCATTGACCTCAGAATCAGAGAGAGCTGAGTTCAAAGGATGGCTTCATCTCTCAGCAGGCGACTGAGACATTGAGTGACTTCTCCGGGTTTGTCTTCCTTATCTTTAATTCCACGCCATCTCTTTCTCCGGAAGGTAGGAGCGACAACTTCCAGAAGGTGAGGGAAGCCCTTCACACGTGGCCTGTGGCTGTGAGGATGCCATTGGCATTATTATTTTAAAAAGAAATGGACATTTCTTTTTCGTCCTAAAACAGCACAAATATTAATGCTGACAACATTCCAGAAAGTTTATATATCGGGTGGAAGTGGAAAAAAAGAATAGTCACTGATTTCTCTCTCTAGTTTTTTGGGTGTTTTTTTTTTTTTTTTTTTTTTTTTAAATGTGAGTGCCAACTGAGATATGTGTGCTTGTTTTTATGTCTATGGTTATAAAAACTATTTCGATAATAAAACTTCCAAGTATTCAAAAATAAAGAATTTATGTAGCAGTTTAATATTTTATGCTCCAAGATGAGTGCTTGGCACTCAACACCTAATGCTTCCTGGATGTATTGAGTTGAGAAAGTCCAGCTCCTGGAAGCCTTCCTCTCAAGCTGTAAAAGAGGGAAGACAACAGTAGCCGTCTCTAGGCTGAAGTGATGGTTAAATGGTCTGGGCACTTGGCATTTAGTACACAATCAATAGATGGTGGTTACTCCTGTCACGTAACATCCACGGCCGTTCATGATGGAGAAAGAGTAGCACATTGACCTCTAGACTCTACTGACCCAGGATGTCTGCATTCTGCTGAGACAGAGGCTCAGGAATGGGCTGTCCTTACTTCAAAACACTGTCTGTATTCTTTCTGATTGCACCGCTCACTGCTCCCACCTCTCCTTACTCTCTTACTAGACTAAATTCTGTGTAGTTTATTACTTATTCTTACTTAGCCAAGCCTTCACCATCCTGGAACCCCTTCCCTCTCTCCAACATGCCTGAAAACCTCATGTTCTTATCACCAAACGCAGCACTTAAGGAAATACGTTGAATTTGTCTGTTTACTTTTTTTCTGTGTCTCTTATATTGTTCCATGTTCTCTCCCCAGACCAAGAGCAGAAGGCAGTCAGCAAATATCCACTGCATTATTTTGTTCACCAGAACTTCCTATTAGCTCTATGACTTTTTTTTTTTTAATTTCAGGGTTAGGTAAAAAAGATAAAATGACAAATGAAAACTTATAGTTGCCAGGCGGTGGTGGCGCATGCCTGTAATCCCAGCACTCGGGAGGCAGAGGCAGGTGGATCTCTGTGAGTTCGAGGCCAGCCTGGTCTACAGAGCTAGTCCAACTCCAAAGCTACAGAGAAGCCCAGTCTCAAAACACAACAACAAAAAAAGAAAAAAAGAAAAAAAAAGAAAGAAAAGAAAATTTATAGTCAAAATAAAAACTATATGATACTGCAAGAAAGAAAGAAAAAAAAAGGGCTTCATACACATTAGGCAAGTGTTTTAACACTGGTCACAACCCTACCATCTAATAAGTATTAGTTGAGCATCTTCTATGTGACAGATGCCATTCAAGGTACTGAGGATTCAGTGGCCAATAAAAGACAGAGCTTCTGGTTTTATCGAACTGATTTCCCGGGGGTGATGATACCAATGCTAAGAACAAAAAATTAAGTAGGGTGTGGTGGTCCCCTCTAAAGGAGGGAGGGTGGTCAAGAAGGGTGAGTTACTTTAGCTGGGAAGGACAAGAAAATCTATTCTGGAGACATCAGCAATCTGACCAACTGGGGAGACTATTCTTTACCAAGGAAGAGATGTCAAGGTCAAAAAGGATACGTGTTTGGTGTGTGTGTTTGGTGTGTCGGGTCAAACCCTATATACCCAATGAGTGAAAAAAGAGAATGAAAGACATGAGGTTGGAAATGTACAAGGCCATAGACTGGGTGTGGTGGCACATGCCTGTAATCCCAGCGCTTGGAAGGCTGAGGCAGGTGCATCGCCATAGGTCCCCAGATCAGTCTGGACTACATAGTGAGTTCCGGGACAGCCTGAGCTACAGAGTAGGACCCTGTCTCAAAAACAAACAAATAAATAATAAAAATAAAAACAAGAAAAAGAAAGGAAAGAAAGAGGAGGAAAAAAGTAGAAGGTCAGGTCATATTAGGCCTTGCAGAACATGGGAAGGACTTCAATTTTTTATTTTTTTTTTACCTTATGAATGGAGAAGATTAATAGGAATCAGTTGTGATGTGTTATGCAAGTGACAGGGGTATGGGCCAGTGAGTGAAAGCAGCAGGAGGTGGTAAGGAATGGTTGGATTTGAGCTCTCTTTTGAAAGCAGAGGCCAACGATTTGCTCATAGGTTGAGAATGAGAGATGAGAGAAAGACCAGGGTATTTATGACCTGAGCAACTGGGTAGCTGGCAGAACCAGGTTTGGGGAAAGGAGACCATGAGTGTTCTCTTAGACATTTCATCTGGGGGTGTTCTGGAACATTTGGCCATAGTCTCATGTTTGCCCCTTGTAAATTGAAATGTAGCTTTATGCCACCTTCAAACTAAGAGTAGTAATTGCTCTTGAGAGGACATTGTGGTATTTGTGAACTGGACCATGCTGGAAATGAAGCACCCCCATCAGTCCTCTGGATAGACTTGGCTATCGTCCTAAGTCAGAGTGGCACAGAGAGAAGTTACTCAGCTGAATTTCTTTGTGTTTTCTTTCCCCTGTGACTTTTCCTGAGGAGAGTCTACACTGAGAACTTGTTTGCTTAAAACAAAACACAACAAACAAAAACTAGATGCGAATGCCTTGAGTGCTCTCTCTCTGCTGGTCTCTGTCTCTGTCTCTCTTTCTCCATTGGCACAGGGTCTCACGGTGTAATCCTAGCTGACCTGGGATTTACTATGTAGACCAGGGTGGACACAAACTCATAAAGACCCACCTTCATCCTGGAGTGCTGAGATTAAAGGTGTATGCTACTCTGCTTGCTTCCTTCCTCCCTCTGGTGCTTGGGGTTGAACCCAGGACTTCTGGCATGCTGGGCAAGTGTCTATTACTAAGCTCTATCCCCAGCCCATGGGACATATTTCTTGACCCATTATAACTTAGTGCTCTCCTTCTTCGGGCTCTAAAATGACCCTGTTGTTGGAAAGATCATACACTATAAATTGATCTTTCATTTGTAAGGTGACCATTTATGTTGGGACTTTGGGGATTTAGTTCAGTGGTAGCACATTTGCCTCCTATAGAGGAGGCAGGCCCTGGGTTGGATCTCCTGCATCACACAAACAAACAAACAAGCAAACAAACTGTGGTATTGCCCAGAGAACTGGCAAAGCCCACCATCAAACAACTCAAATTTAAACATAAGTGCTAGATTTTTCTGTCTATGAAATATTAATGCTTGTTTATTACTTTATTATTATTTTTGGTGCTAGGGACTAAACTTGGAGCCTTGCACATGCTAAACATGTCAAGTATCATTATAATATATTTAATTGAAAAAAAAAAACAAAACAACCACAGAGGTTGGAGGTGAGGAGAGGTTGCTCAAGAGACCAGAATCTCAACTAGACAGAAGAGATACGTTCTGAAGATTCTCTGTGCAAGTATGGTAACTACAAGCAACACAACAGTGTATGTCAAAGTATAAGTATGTGAGGTATATTAATTAGCTTGACTTAATCACTGTAATATATATACATGTATATATATATATGTATATATAAAGAGCAAAACACTATGTTACTACCATCCATAATTAACCTTAGTAAAGCTGTAAAACAGGAAACATCTTTTATACACAGCTCTTTAAACACTGCTGGACACTCACTGCTGTGTGGGGAACACATTCATAAAACCACAACAAAAACAAAGCAAACTCATAAAACCCAAATCTAATTTCTAGGATGCCACAAAAACAGCCCAAAATTTAATAGGTACTGATGAAGGATGCTGGGACAGGAAAAGTTAGTCATGTTTCAGCAACTTACCTTCAACTGCAGCCACACACACACACACACACACACACACACACACACACACACACACACACACACACACCCCATGCTTACTGCCTAGGCTTTAAAAATAGAGTGTTGTGCACATTTAAGATAATTATGTTCTGCCAATATGTAATGACTAGGCCTAGTCATTACGTTTTCATTAGGGAACAGTAAGACAGTGTTCTCTTTGGGGCTTTGTTTGTGTCTTTGTGACAGGTTCTCTTGTGGCCCATGCTACTCCCAAATTTGACTTGTAGTTGAGAGTAACCTTGAAAATTCTCATCCTCCTGCCTCTACCTCCTGAGTGCTGCTTTTTTACAAAATTACATTTTTGTCGGGCGGCGGTGACGCATGCCTTGGATCCCAGCACTTGGGAGGCAGAGCCAGGTGGATCTCTGTGAGTTCGAGGCCAGCTTGGGCGACAGAGTGAGATCTAGGAAAGGCTCCAAAGCTGCACAGAGAAACCCTGTCTCAAAAAGCAAATAAATAAATAAATAAATAAATAAATAAATAAATAAATAAACAAAAATAAAATAAAAAATTACATTTTCTTCATTGAGGGAGAGAGACCATGAGTGCGTGCATATGTATACCATTGTTTATATGTGGAGGTCAGAGGGCAAGTTGTGGGAGTCGGCACTCTCCTACCATGTAGGTCTCAGGAATTGAACTCAGGCCATTAGGCTTGGCAGCAGACACCTTTACCTATTAAACCATCTCACTGGCCCCACTTTTTTTTTTTTTTTCCTTAAGACAGAATTTCCCTATGTAGCTCAGTCTAGCCTCTCTCAATACTCCCGCCTTAGCTTTCTGAGTGTTGAGATTACAGATAGAATGTCCCAGAATTACCCAGCATAAATGAATTCTTTGGGAGAAACCCTTGCTTGGAGAACTGTGTACGGAACACCTTTTAAACACTGGGCTGCAAGTGAGACGTACTTTGTGCACCATTACAATGCCTGTCCCTCGATACTACATTGATCATCTTGACCTTTGTGGTATTTCTAGTCTATTTGTAATGTGGATGGCATTGGTAATTTAACGCATTGGTATAGGCAGACGTGGGCATGAGATATGGGAAAGGGCCAAAGGTCGGGAAATAATGTGACTCATTCTTTTAAAGAACTTCTAGTCTGGAGGAACAAAAACAGTAGACAAAGATAAATCCAGACAACAGACGCGGTAAGAGACTACGTTGGGGGTGAACCCAGAGGCACACACATGTAATCCCAGCACCTAGAAGGCTGAGGGAGGAGGGTTGTGAGTTTGAGACCAGCCTGGGCTACACGGCAAGATCCTGGGTTTTAAAAAGCTGTTTGCTCGTTTAAAGATGAAAAAGAATGTGTTGGGACAGAGGCAAAGCTGAGACCACACACAGGAGAATTAGTAAGAGTCTCTAACATAGACCGCTCCCCGAAGGCCAGAGTCTGACAGGAAAAGGACTTTGAGAACATATGGCAAAGCCAGGCTGGCCATTCGCTCGGTGCTTACATAAAATTGATAAAGGCCAGTAAGTAGGAAAGAAAGATTTCACTGATGTTCAAGGGGGGGAGATTGGCTTTCCAGTACAGCGTGTATGTTTTGTACACAGAAGAGGACCAATGAGAAACTGAAAGGGATTAATGGGAGAGCTACTGGTGCCAGAGCCCAGTTACTACTGGATCTGACACACAGCGAATAATTGATAATCAGAAAATCCTGGGGTCTGTCAAAAGAACAATGGAAGGGAGCTGCTATTAAAAGGTGTTTGCAGGCTGAAGTAGTTCCATGGTACAACCATCTACCTAGCATGTACAAAGTGCTGAGTTTTAGCCTCAGCATGGGGGTGGGGAGAGAGAGAGAGAGAGAGAGAGAGAGAGAGAGAGAGAGAGAGAGAGAGGATATGTAGAGTGTGGAGAGGTTGATGGTAGTCCCAATGACAGGTATGGAAGCTGTTTGAAGCACAGTGCGAGTATATAGAGCAGTGATCCTCAACCCTCCTAACTCTGCGACCCTTCAATACAGTTCCTCACATTGTGGTGACCCCCAACCATAAAATATACTTCATAACTGTCATTTTGCTAGTGTCTTGAATCATAATGTGCTTCCTGATGGTCTTAGGTGATTCCTGTGAAAGGGTCGTTTGGCCCCCAAAGGAGCCATAACCAACAGGTTAAGAACCACTGATACAGAAAATCGCAAATGTAAAATTTCTGTCAATCCTTATAAGATGAAATTTTCTTTTCTTTTTTTTTTTTTATTAAGAAAAGTAAGGAGAAAAAGGACCCCCTTACGTTCTTCAACCTCTATTTATATCAGTTCTTTGTAGCTCAGATAAGTTAGACTTTGAAAACAGGTAAGTTCCCTAATTAAAGTGGTACAACGTGTTTCCAAGGTTGGGAGGTAAGTGCCCCAGGTGAGTTTGCGGTCTCAAGATCTCGTCCTAGATGAAGTGGGGTCTGGGGGCTCTGTTGAGGAGAGGGTGCAGTGAGGCTCCAGGGGAAGGCGATGAGCCAGGCCGCCTGTGCCTGTGCAGAGCTTGCCAAGGTGACTCATTCTGTGTGAGCTCTGGGAATTCTCTAGTGTCCACAGGTATAGTCACACTTAACATTCACTGGCACCAAAAATATGTATCTATCCAAAATATGCCCTTGAACCGAGAAGCTGGCCTAGCTGCTAAGAGCACTTGTTGCTCCAGGCATGGTGACGCACGCCTTTAACCCCAGCACTCAGGAGGCAGAGCCAGGCGGATCTCTGTGAGTTCAAGGCCAGCCTGGTCTACCAAGTGAGTTCTAGGACAGCCAGGGCTGTTACACAGAGAAAACCTGTGTCAAGAAAAAACAAAAAACAAAAATCAAGAGCCCTTGTTGCTCTTGCAGTGGACCCAGGTTTAAGCCCAAGTGCTCCAGTTCCAGGGGTCCCAGTGCTGTCTTCTGACCTTCTGACCATGTGGCACACATACATACAGGCAGATTGTTTCCTTGAAGCAAATGTGTGACAGTCTAGAAATTTTTAAAAGCGTCCTGTGGGCAATCGTAGAAACTCATGAAAACATGCCTGTAGTGCCTCATTAGTTTTTAATCTCCAAGCAAAGGGAAAAGGCTTTTTAAAACAAAACAAAACAAAACACCTTTCTGGGTCATTTCTTTTCAAAACTTAATTTGTAAAAACTATCTCAGTGAATTCCAAAACTGGCTTGTATAGTATAATAATCCTCTAAATTCATTGTGCTCCTAAATTGCAGTTCCGAGTGGATACCTTTTAAAAACACTGTTGTTATAATTATTATATTGTGCGTGTGTGCCACCACATGGTGTGGAGGTCAGAGGAAAACTTTTAGGAGTCTGTTCTCTCCTTACACGAGACAGGTCTTGGGGATGGACCTCAGGTCAAACAGTTGGCAGCACGTCCCTTACCCATCACACCATCTCGCTGTCCCAGTGAGTGTGTATTGTTACTGCTGTAGCAGAAATACCTGAGGAGCCTTTGCAGTGAATTATAGGCGGTGAAGGAGGTGGTGGTCCACAGAATTGTAATTTTCATTAGCTACACAGTCTCAGCGGGGAGATAGACAACATTCCAGAATTTGGAGAGTGTCCAACTGTTTGTTTCATAGTTTTCTTACTCTCTCAATTTCTGAAAGTGTAATCTCCACACATCTCAGATTTCCTGTGGTGGCCCTGGTTTTAAATATTTTGCTTGTTATCAAATAGAATGTCAGAGATAGTATCTGTAAGTGTAGACATTCTTGACTTCCTAGAAAAAAATACTTTAGATTTTTTTAATGAATCTGAGAGTGTTATTAAGGAGAAATTGTGAAGTTATGACAAATTTTAATTCATAACCTATAAAGTTCATTTTCTCATTATTAAATTATTACTGACATGAAAGTGACCAAATTACCTTAATGATTTGAGAGAGAAAAAAGTGCATAGCTATTTCATCTCTCTCAAATTGAGTGATGAGAGTAACTTTACTAAGTACATGAAAATTTGTTGGTAAGGTGATACCATTTCTTCACATCACTCACTCCTTTTGACTGGAGACACCGAGTAATCTACCTTTTCTCTTTGCTTGTATTGTTTTAAAATTATTCAAGATGTGCATCTAATTGCTGCTAAGACCTAAGAGTCCAGTGTGCTGGGCCAAACATTTGCCAGTGACTGTCAAGTATCTGAGAGACAGAGAGAGAGACAGAGAGAGAGAGAGACACAGAGAGAGACACAGAGAGAGAGGAGAGAGAGAGAGAGAGAGAGAGAGAGAGAGAGAGAGAGAGAGAGAGAGAGAGCGGTGTTCCTGAGCAGGCTTTCTGCAGCTGTTGTGTACATTAATCCAGGGAGCAGATCTCCCAACACTAAATATAGCAAGCAGATCCTTTTACAAGATAAAAAAAAAAGTTTTAAATGAAAGTCTTCAACCATGGAGTCACATTATTTTAGATTTGATTTCCTTTAAGAGGGAAACAGGCATTGCACACATATAAACAACATTAGTGTGATCGAGAGTATGCAGATGTCAGTAATATTTGTCATGGTTTCCTCTGTCAAAGCACTTTTCCTTAGAACTCAAACGGACTCAAGTAGGACACCATCTCCGAGAGTTTCATCCCCCATTCCAAAAGCTTTGGAATAGAGAGCCTTATTTTCCATTTAATTGTGTATCTCATCATACGTAATTAGAAAGTTACCCTAGCTT
Source organism: Onychomys torridus (assembly GCF_903995425.1). Taxonomy (NCBI): domain Eukaryota; kingdom Metazoa; phylum Chordata; class Mammalia; order Rodentia; family Cricetidae; genus Onychomys; species Onychomys torridus. The sequence goes on from NC_050460.1 coordinate 45,344,302, forward strand.
TCACTCTAAGGAACAGTAATGAGCTCCCTGAAATACCCCTTTCCCCACCGTCAGCCGCCCACGATCGGAACACACTTTTCCCAGACCGAATCTGAATATTACCTTTCTTTTTTTAGGTGACCCAGATGAGAATGTCCAACCCGGGCAGGCTTCTTCTGAGATGTCAATTATCCAAGGAGAAGTTTTCGACGAAAACACGGGAGGAAAAGGAAATTCTTCACGCCCTTGGAAGGAGAGAGTAGCCGTCCATAGAGAACGCCGAGTTAACCTTAGTTTCGGTGAAGATGGCTGTTGGAAGCCGGGCAACCTGTCACCACCGCGGCCAAGAGCATTTGTCGGCTCCCAGGTCCCAAGTTATTTTGAGCTGTATTAAACCATGTGCCTGCGAAACATTCCACCTGATTGGACAGGAGAAAACTGAGCAAAGGGATTCCATTGCGGGACAGCACCTACGGGAGCTGGGGTTAGTGGTATTTTTCTACCTATGGAATTTCATTTACAGCTGGAAGCTCAAGGTGTTTAATTGATTGATATTTTGAATTAATAGTAAATGAACTGTATCACACTCCACCTGTCAAAGAAAATGGCATTGCTTTAAAATGTACCAGAATTCGTCACTTTTACTGTTATTAATTTTAAAAATAGACATATTTATCTCTGTGAGTTTGTGTGTGTGGTGCATGCGTGTGTGTGGGTGCACACGGGCGCCCCGGTGTGCCTGAGGAGATAAAGGGACAGCTTTCAGGATCGCTGTCTTCTTCCACCATATGGACACAGGGATCAAATTCAGATTGTCACACTTATCAGCGGCACCTTTACCTCCTGAGACATCTCATTGGTCTGGTATTTTTCATTTTAATCAATGGAAAACTTACTCCTATTTTACTACTAAGATACTGAGGAACTCTGTCTGTGGGAAGGAAATACAGAGCTGAAATAAATAACTTGAAGCCAAGAGCTTTTTAAAACTCTCGGTCTACAGGGAACTAATTCCAAAGCACAGACAAAAAAAAAAAAAAGAAAAAGAAAACTCCATTAGCTTGAGAATAAATACAGGAACAAATACATATGAACGACTGTCTTCATAAAAGACAAATTAGGTTAAATGTGTTGGTGCATGCCTTTAGTCTTAGCACTCAGGAGGCAGAGGGGAGAGTGGATTTCTTGAGTGCCAGGCTAGCCTGGTCTACCTAGCAAGTTCCAGGCTTGCCAAGGCTACATAGTAAGACCCTGTAAAAAATTAATTAATTAATTAATTAATTAATTAATTAATTAATTAATAAGTTAATTAATTTAAAACCCACCAGGCAGTGGTGGTGCACGCCTTTAATCCCAGCACTCAGGAGGCAGAACCAGGCAGATCTCTGTGAGTTCAAGGCCAGCCTGGTCTACAGAATGGGTTCTGGGATAGGCTCCAAAGCTACACAGAGAAACCCTGTCTCGAAAAACCAAGAGAAAAAAAAAATGAAAATAAATAAATACATACATACATAAATACATAAATCCCCACAAATTGGATAAGCTTAAAAGTGAAAATGAGGTCTAGCAAGATGGCTCAGTGGGTACAGGCTTTTTGCCACCAAGCTGATGACCTGGGACCCAACGGTGAAAAGAAAATGAATTTTTGTTTGTACACACACACACACACACACACACACACACACACACACTTCAAGCTGATGAATTCTTACTGTGAGTACCCAGGGATAACTTCTTGTATATTACTTTGAAAAAAAAAATGTTAGTTGTCTTCTTTAATAAGCATTACCAATCAGTAAGAAAAAGAAAAGAAATCCTTAACCTGGTCACATCTGTTCAGATAGTAATCCTGTAAAAGCATAGGTTCTGGCCAGGCGGTGGTGGTGCACTCCTATAATCCCAGCACTCAGGAGCCAGAGGCAGGGGGATCTCTGAGTTCAAGGCCTGGTCTATAGAGTAAGTTCCAGGACAGCAAGGACTAAATAGAGAAACCCTTTCTTGGAAAAAAAAAAGTATAGGTTCTTTGGTGTTAATTTCATGTATTTTTAGAATATGAGTCTTGAAAAACATTAGCTCCATTAGTACAGATTAAGGGGTGGCTTAATACTGCTGTCTGGTCAGAAGATTACATTCTGAAATTGTCTTGAATGCCAGAAATTTTTCTTCTTTCCTTCCTTCCTTCCTTCCTTCCTTCCTTCTTTCCTTCCTTCCTTCCTTCCTTCCTTCCTTCCTTCCTTCCTTCCTTCCTTCCTTCCTTCCTTCCCTCCCTGCTTTTTTTCCCTCTGTGTAGCCCTGGCTGTCCTGGAACTCACACTGTAGACCAGGCTGGCCTTGAACTCAGAGAGCTACTGGCCTCTGCCTCCCGAGTGCTGGGATAAAAGGCAGGAATTATTTTTTCAAGGATTGTTTTCAAATCTTGTGACATGAAATAGATTGGTTAAAATGTTAGTTTAAAATAGTTAGGTTAAAATGACACAACTGTTTACAAGTTTCCTTATATCCATTCACTCAATACATATTGACTTAATTCTCCTCATGTGTCCTGTGTCATGCAGTATGTGTAAAGAAGTGTGCAAAATACACACATCTCCCTGTCCTTGTGGAACTTACTAAGAGATCTTCATTCTCTTCAGCCATCTTGAGACTTTCTGTGGCACATTGGATAGAGGTGAAATTTGTTTATTGTGGTCACGTCAGAGGTATCTCTGTATCTTTTGTTACCAGGTCTTATGTGGGGAAAAAGAACTATTATTAAAGAGAGAGAGGAACACAGAAAGAGGCGAGTTATCTGGTTAGATTGCTTTTAGAAATTTCTAGTGGAATTCAAAAATTGGCCTATAAAGTAACAGATTTCTGCATGGCATTTTACTACCCACTTAATTTTGGTTGGTCCTCTTCTTCACTCTGCCCCTCTCCCCCATCTTTCTGCTACCCCATCCCTGCCAATACCCTTCCATCCCCAGAGAGTCCCACTTTACTCCCATATCACCTTAGTCTATTATCCTTCCCAATCGCTCACTGGCCATCAAGACTATTTAACTCTGTCCTATCATGGTGGCACACACACATCTAATCCTACCACTCCTGAGGCTGAGGCAGGAGAATTATAAATTGAAGGCTAGCCTGGGTTACAGTTTAAAAAAGAAAAGGTTATCCAATTTTGTTTCTACATTTTGCTGTGAATTCAAGGCCAGCTTGGGTGACTGGAGTACCGAGAGAGAACCTCTCTTGAAAAGCAACAACGGCAAAGTAGGTTTGGAGTGAGGTGAGCAGCTTAACGTCACAGCACTTACCCAGCATTCACAGGGCCCCGGGCTCAATCCTCAGCATCACCAAAAGCAATGAAGACCTTCTCCACCATCCCGACTAAATCTTAAGCCATAATCAGTCAGCACCCGTGTGGCTGGGCCTTAGGTGCAGACATGGAAAAGTGGAGCTTCTATATTGAGGAGCTAAAAAGCGTGCCACAAATTGGTCTCCCGAGGGGAAATGTTTATACGAACCATACTGAACATGTTAACGTCCCTGAAAACTGCCATGACAGGCCTGTATCTTATCCTTTATTTATGCATAAAATACTGAGTTGGGAGGAGTCCCTCACTCAAAGATGGACCAGCATCGGCAGGACAGTGAAACTAGGGATACATATCAAATATTAGAATCTATTCAAAATATAAAAGAATTACAGAAGAAACCAAGAATCTCTGCTCTCTCTCTCTCTCTCTCTCTCTCTCTCTGTCTCTCTCTCTCTCTTTGACGTTTTCAAAAACAAATACTGAACACATTTTTAGGCTCTTTTAAAATGCTAAGTATTAGGTATCTAGGTATTACTCAGCGTTTATGAGATGAGTGTTTTGCTTATATTACCTCAAGCTTGTCTAGATTTTGTCTCAGTCCTTTCCTTGCTTATCAGTAATAATTAAGCAAATATCATACCACAAACCTCTTAGGTTATTACCAGAGTTTATTGATGTGGAGAAAGATTCTTAAAGCTTTTAAAAACCTAACATAGCCATAGATTAACTTACTAGTGATGAGCAAACGTAAGTTACATGTCTTAAACCTTCCCCACAAAGCGGTGCAGTCCAGCTACGTATGTTACTGTGTTTTGAGCTGATTCTCAGCTTGCTTTCAGCTGTTCCTTTAACACAGCTTAGGCACACTGAGATGAGCCACGGGGATGCCAAGGAATCTGTCTTCACTTGGAGGAGAGACGTGAGTCTCCGTAATTAGGAGATGCATATACCATTTTGATTTACTGTTTTCTATATTGCTATAAATTCCACTGTCTAAAAAGAACTTCCTCCACATACCAAAGTTTTAATAACTTTGGCTAAGAGTTGATAATTTTATACTGAGGTTCCCCCTCTGGCATCTTTAAAGACCAATGATATAAATTCATCTTCCAGGATTTTTATAATGAAAACAGTTTTCACCCCAGAGACAAGTTCTTGACCATTTCAAACAAAAGCTAAGTGGTGGCGCATAAACTGTCGTGCAACCCTCTGAGATAATTGAGAAATATGATGAAATTCCTAAGAAGCTTCTTTTTTCACCCTAAAAGCATTAACCTGGAAGGAAAAAAAAATCTAAAAATCGTCAATTCCAAACTCATTTAGTTATAAGAGCTTTTAACAATTCTTTCTCTCAACCATGGAACCATCTCTCCAGGCCTTCACAATTCTTTCTCAAAGCTAAACAGAACACGTATTTATGAACACGATTCTGTACGGGGAAAGTTGCCCTTACCTGCATCAGGAGAGGTGCCATCCCCGTATCAATCAACTAGGATCATCTAACGCCGGGCTCTCACAGCCTGACTTGTGTCAGCCACAAAAGTAGCATGAGGAAATGTGATACAGCCCAGGCCAAGTAATGAAGGGTATTTACAGGGTTCCGTTGCAGATCCAGGGACAGTCGCTTAGAACACATTGCTCTTTCAGACCGACTTTAATAACCCAGTCTGTAACGATGTTCTTAGCCTGCAGCAATGGTGGAGGTGGATAATAACGGAGGCTACTAAGGACACAGACCTCTCAGATGAGATGAGAGAACTTGGAAAGACGTTCTAAAGAACGTCAACCTAACTGAGCGTGTGTGACAACATCATAAAGAAACTTGCTGCTTTATATGCTAACTAAAGCATAAAATAAATTTTTAAAAGAATTTTAAAATGACTTATTTATTTTTATTTTATATGCATTGGTGTTTTGCCTGCCTGTATGTCTCTGTGAGGATGTTGGATTCCCAAGAACTGGAACTAGAAACAGTTGTGAACTGCCATGTGGGTGCTGGGAATTGAACCCGATCCTCTGGAAGAGCAGCCAGTGCTCTTAACTGCTGAGCCATCTCTCCAGCCCCCATAAAATAAATTTTTTAAAAATAAAGAAATTCTGAAAAAACAAGTTTAAGGACTTTGTAAGACATAGGACATAGAAAGCTTTTATTTGTACAAATCGGAGGCTATGGGTAATGCATTTAGTTAAGTAAATGTAGGGGAACAATCAATTACTATTACTAAATACTTCATGTTTGTGCCCCCAGTTTTAGAGTAGGGTTACAGTGTGATATTTAGTTAACACATAATAATGCTTACTTTATTGTGCTGTTAGTATGAATATTGGGAAAATGGTATATTTCCAAACATATCAAAGTTTATATTGTATAGACAGTATTACTTCCAAGAAGAAAAATCTGTTCCCAAAACTTCAAAATGTTGTTTTTAATTATGTGTATAAGTGTGTCTGTGAGAGTGTATGCCACATGTGTGTGAGCCAGAAGAGGGTGTCAAATGCCCTAGAACTAGAGTTACAGGCAGTTTTTGTGAGCTACCCAACATGGGTGCTGGAAACCAAAACCACATGGATTCTGGGAATTGAACCCAGAACCTCTGCAAGAGCAGTAAGCATTCTTAACTGCTGTGCCTTCTCTCCAGCCCCTGTTCCCAGAACTTTGTGAAGATGCTTCCTGAGACTGGGTAGGTAACTCAGTGATAAAGTGTGTGTATACAATGCATGAGCCCGGACCAGGCGGTGGTAGCGCACGCCTTTAATCCCAGCACTCGGGAAGCAGTGGCAGGCAGATCTCTGTGAGTTCGAGGCCAGCCTGGGCTACAGAGTGAGATCCAGGACAGGCACCAAAACTACACAGAGAAACCCTGTCTCAAAAAAAAAAAAAAAAAAAGAGAGAGAGAGAGAGAGAGACAGATGGGGTAACTAGTTCTTCAGTGAGATTCCCTTTCCCTCTCGAATCCTCATCCCCTTGTGCAGGGCTGCAGCTGTGTGGCTAGCAAGTCAGCCTGCTTTTCAGAAAAGTGCTACTTTTCTCTTTCTCCTTTCTATCTCTTCCTAAGCATGCTCTCCTCAACACCCTGGGCTTTCCCTCCCTCCCCCCAACATCTTGTGCTTTATTTCTGTAAAGCCCCCTCCTCACTACACAGCTGCTGGTTGGCCATGTGTCTGCCCTCTGTGCCAGCCTCAATGGGGCCTTAGGCACTGTTCTGCTGCGTCCGAAACACCATGACCAGGGCAGTTCCTATAAAAGAAAGCATTTAATTGAAAAAAAAAAATGCATGAGCCCCTGGGTTCAATCTGCAGAACATGTGTGTGTGGACACAAGGACATGCAAACATACACAAAGGTAAGTGATTAGATGAGCATCCTGTTCATGAAACACAGAGCCATGTACAATGAATACACACAATGAAAAAAATTTAAGTATCTATTTGAGGGATGACCTCAGTTGTTCACAGATATTAGATGGGAATAAAGTACAAAATCAGCTGGTTGATTCTAGGATGTGTATATTCTGATTTTCACCTTTCTGAATTTGGTATATGGCCTACAGTTGGCTAAACTTTCTGGTTTAAAAAAACAAAGAGTATCTGGGCGGTGGTGGCCCACGTCTTTAATCCCAGCACTCAGGATGCAGGCAGAACTCTGTGAGAGCCAGGACAGGTGCCAAAACTACACAGAGAAACCCTGTCTTGAAAAAAAAAAAAAAAACAACCAAACAACCCCCCCCAAAAACAAACAAACAAAAAACAAAACCCCAAAAACAAAAACAAAACAAAGACTGGGTGTTGGAGAGATGGGTCAGCAGTTAAGAGCACTTTCTGCTCTTGCAGAGGACCTGGGTTCAATTCCCAGCACCAGCAGGGTGGTTCACAACTGTCTGTAGCTCCAGTTCCGGCTGTCCTCTTTTGACCTCCGTAAGCACTAGATATGTAAATGGTGCCCAGACATACATGCAGGCAAAACACTCAGACACATAAAATAAAATTAAGACCACAACAAAACCAAGAGTGGTGGAGTTCAACTCAGTACTCCAGAACAGGGCATCTCTCATCTCTCATGAGAGACGCTCTCCTTGTAGTAGATGGTAGTTAACAGACTCTCAGCTGGCCAATCTGCAGAGAATAAGAGAGTGGAAGGCCAGGCCTGAATGGGACATACATATCATACCCCTCCTGGAAAGCCTCAGAGATCTTTAAGAAAGAGGAGACAGAAAGGTTTTCAGAAGTAATAGATAGCATCAGTCAGGCGGTGGTGGCGCAGGCCTTTAATCCCAGCACTCAAGAGGCAGGCAGATAGATTTCTGTGAGTTCGAGGCCAGCCTGGTCTACAGAGCGGGATCCAGGACAGGCTCCAAAGCTACACAGAGAAACCCTGTCTGGAAAAAACAAACAAAACAAGTAGATAGCATCAAGGAAATGGTATGTTGTTGTTGTTGTTGTTGTTTTGGATGCACACAGGAAATTATAGCAGTTATGACGGTATGCACAAAATCTGTGTGAAGTCAAGCCGGACAAAATCTCACCATGGAGGAGGGGAAGTGGGCACAAAAATCTCACCACTAGCTGATAAACGCTGGGAGAGGAAGAGTCAGTTTGCTATAATGACCTGAGACCCCCCTGGTAGGTATACACCACCCTCCATGGCAAGCCCCTCTCCTAAGAGTAACTGAGCAACACAAACCAAACTCCATAGTGGGAAAGTGAATGAAAACGCAAACTTGGGAGCGTAGGGAGGTGAGGGGGGGATGGCGTAGATCTAGGAGGAGCTAGGCAAAGGTGAGGGGGTGAATGGTCAGACTACATTGTATGAAATTCTCAAGGAATAAGAATATTTTTAAAGTATTCTGTGACTAATGCTGAGCTACAAAACTCCAAAATAATTAGTATCAGGTATATCATCTCAAAGATAGTCACTTGCCGTTTTGGTAAAAATGAGTTATCATTCCTGGGCTGGGCACCAGAAACTGTGTGGGCAGCTTCAAGTAGGTTGTGATCTTCTTTTTCTTTTTCTTTTTCTTTTTTTTATAAAGATTTATTTATTTATTGTGTATACAGAAGAGGGCACCAGATCTCATTACAGATGGTTGTGAGCCACCATGTGGTTGCTGGGAATTGAACTCGGGACCTCTGGAAGAACAGTCAGTGCTCTTAACCTCTGAGTCATCTCCCCAGCCTGGTTGTGATCTTCTTTATGCATTCTGGGGCCCCAAAAGAGGCTAAAAATCACGTTCTACATGTTTGAGCCAAAATTAAGTATATGCTCATAACCTTTGCAAATAATTAAATGTTCCCACTTTCAACATTTTTGCTAAAGGACTAAGGGTTAAATGAATATGAAACATGCCTTCTCTTTTAGTAACTATCCCAAAGAGATTCTATGTAAAACATTAAGTTATTTGGTTCTGATTGACATGTACTCTGGAATCCTTCAGTGTGATAAGACAAACAAAATGAAGGAAAAAATTCAGGGGGTGGGGAATGGAGATGCTTTTGAATATTCTCTATGGCCAGATTGTGGCCAGCAATGTGGCTTGCTCTGCAGACAAGCATGGGAATGGAGACAGGGCACTGGCAGGCAGGCAGGAGGCTTCCCTGGGCTTTTTCTGGTTTCTATTCATGACAGCAATTTGCTGAAACAATTTAAGAGCATTGTTCATTGGCAATGACATTTAAATGCTTTAAATGTTATTTCTGAACACTTTCACACAAGTCGATAATTTCCTATTTTTTTGCAAGAGCGGGATAGGAAAATGGGTTTGACGTCTCCCTGTAGAACGTTAGCGTGGAACGTGCTTGTATGTCAGGCTCTGGACGATCCCACTCAGAGGCTATTTTTGGGCTACAAGGTCGTCTCAGAATCAAAGTTCAGTGCTCTTCTTCAAGATATATGAGTAATCACATCAACCCTAGTGACGGGAGGGAAGAAATGGGAACCAATGCTTCTAACTCCGAGAGTTACTCTCCTCTAATTTCCGGCAACCCCAAAGCTTAATATTACCTGTGCATACTGGGGCAATTAAGGGCAATTAAGAAGTGTGGCTTTCCAGGGGCATGCACAGCTGGGAGCATTCCAACATTGGTCTTCTTGTGTAAAATGTATGCTCTTTTCATTGGTTTCCACTGTCTACTCATGAAGGATAATTATTCAGGTTAGTACAAAGCCAAAAGAGGTTGTTCATCTTGACTTTTATGTTTTGATGGGCAAAGAAGTTGTGAAAACTATTACTTTGCTCTTATGGATGTGGTGTTTCTTTTACAGAAGTAGGAAGAGAACAGAAAGGATATTTTAAGACACACACACACACACACACACACACACACACACACACACATTAATAAAATTGACTGGAGCCGCAGCGGTGGTGGCACACGCCTTTAATCCCAGCACTCGGGAGGCAGAGGCAGGTGGATCTCTGTGAGTTCGAGGCCAGCCTGGTCTACAGAGCGAGTTCCAGGACAGCCGAAGCTATACACAGAGAAACCTTGTCTTGGGAGAAAAAAAAAAAAAGACCGAAATAGCAAAGAATCAGACACGTTTCTGAGAAACTATCATCTTACGACATGTAGCTTATCATGGAATTAGTGAACGTGTCAAATGGGATGAGCTTGTTGCCCAAAAGGGGGGAGTACAGTGACAAAGTGTGGAGAACGTAAGTTATGAAGAATGCAAAAGGAACCCATCTTTTCTGTCTTTATCTAAGCAGTGGTCTCACCCTCCCTAATGCTGTGAACCTTTAACAAACTTCTTCATGAGGCTATTTTCATTGCAACTTCATACTGATAATTTTGCTGTGGTTATGAATTGTGATGTAAATATCTGATATGCAGGATATCTGATATGTGACCCCTGTGAAAGGGGTCGTTCGGCCCCCCCAAAAGGGTCACAACACACAGGCTGAGTAAGAAACACTGGTCTAAGGTCATATTTTTATTTGCATCTGGATCTATCCATTGGGTGTTTTCTTTTTTGGGAGGGTGGGATGCGGGGGGAGGGGTGCAGTTCAAGACAAGGTTTCTCTGTGTAACTGCTCTGGTTGTCCTGGAACTCTGTTTGTAGCCCAGGCTGGCCTCCAACTCACTGAGATACGCCTGCTTCTGCCTCCCAAGGGCTGGGATTAAAGGAATGAGCCACCTGTCACTGCCAGACTCCATTTGGTGTTTTCTGGACGTGGCGAACTCCCCGTCAGGTAAAGACAGCATACTTGAATGGAGGGAGACCTGAAAAGGCTACTTTGTCCTGCTTTCTCATCCATCCTGCTCATCTCCAAATTACTCAACTCAATTCAAGGATGGGGTTATTTAAAGCCTAGTCTAAACAGTCTCCTGGTCCAAGGTAATCACCATGTGTGTGCCGTCATCTGGAGCTCCTTGTCTTCATCTTCTAGCCTAGGTGGTAAACCTCAATCCAAAACGTGGCCACTGCCGGTGTCACTAAAGGGACGTGTAAGCAGATGATGCCGCAGAGAGCTTTAAACACAGAAACGTAGGACATTGTTCACTGACCTGGAGATGAATCTGTTTGTCACCTGCCTGACAGTATTTCAGATTTGTGTGATCAAGAGTAAGAAAAAAAAATCCACATATTGAAATAGCCACACTGTGCCCCACATGCATGTGCAATTGTCACGTGTTTGTTCTAAGGCCTTGGGATAATTAGAAATGTGACCATCCTGGTCCTGTGACATCAGGTCCCACCAACCACTCTTCTGCACAAATCTTGTCTTCAGACAAAAGTTCCACCGACATTTCCCCGTCTCCCTTCCCTATCGCTTTGCTCAAGGTTTCTTTTACTTACGATGTAATCTAACAATGAGTGGCTGCCCATCTCTTTGAAATCCTCAGCTCCCTGCCTCCAGCTCCTAAGCACAAGGATAACAGGATAACAGGCATGTGCTGCCATGCCCTGTGTTTCTTATATTGCTGAATTAGATTCATTTATATACCCAGGTAAATACCTTGAGACTCAGATCTATAAAAATGTTTTTTTAAGGATTTATTTCTATGTGTGTGTGGGGTGTGTGTATGTGTGTGTGTGTGTGTGTGTGTACATGCTGAAAAGGCCAGAAGAGGGCATTGAACTCCCCTGAAGCTAGAGTTACATGTTACACTCAGTGTGGGTGCTGGGAACAGTCCTCTAGTCCTCTGGAAGAACAGTAAACCCTCTTAACGACTAAACCATGTTTGCAGCTTTCCCCTCCCCATACTTTTTTTTTTTTTTTTTTTTTTTTTTTTGAGGCAGAGTCTCACTATGTAGCCCTGGCTGTCCTGGAACTCTCTATGTAGACCAGGCTGGCCTCGAATTCAGAGATCTGCCTAGCCCTACCTCCCAAGCACTGGGATTTAAGGCATGCACCACTACACCTGGCTTCCCCATAAAAAAAAAATTTTAACCACACAATTAAATGGTCAGGACATAGCACAAAACAGCCAGGTGACAAATATTTGCCTGTGGCATGTCATGAAAACGAAGTATACATTATTTAGTTGTCCTAAATGATTCTCTTAATTCAATACACATTTGCTTACCATTTCCTATGTGTTGTAAGAGATCAAATGGCCTAAAATCTCTTCAATGGTGGATAAGTTATCACTCATGGTTATGATATTTCATCCATAAATACACTGAAGAATTAAGTCAAATGAAGTAGAGAGCTAAACATGATTGGATATTAGCTGTGTACAGGTCACAAAGTGGGAAGCCATATGTGTCATTGGCTCGGTGAGTGCTTAGTTTCCAGCATAATTTGGGGAGGAGAACCCTTTCTTTTGGAAAAGGCTTGGTGCTAATAGATGTCTATCATGCTCAAGGACTTGTTCAAAGATGCCTCAGACGAGGTCCTTCAGACCTTTGCAGTCTTCTCCAGTCACTACTGATTTCCCTGAACACCTTTCCACAGCCTTGGTTTTCTGTTTGCCCTTGACTTCACTCTACCCCACAAAGATAAGCCTGCTCTTCTGTTGGTTTCTAGTTTTTTACTTCCAGTTTGCTTCTCTTGGGTTTTCACACTTCCTGACCCTAATAGAGCAATTCTGTCCTTTCCCATGCCTCATTTTTGGGGAGCCCAGCTCTAGGTCCCAGCCAAACTTTCTATTTGTCCAGAAGTAAAGAATATATTTAAAATGCTGGGCAGTGGCGGCGCACACACCTTTAATTCCAGCACTCAGGAGGCAGAGGCAGGCTGATCTCTGGGTTCGAGGCCAGCCTGGTCTACAGAGTGAGTTCCAGGACAGCCAAGGCTGTTGCGTAGAGAGATCCAAGAAACCAAAACAAAAACAAAACAAAAGAACATGTTTTAAACTTACATTGTATAATATACACTAATTCATATCAAGATTTTAATTATTTGTTTCTGACTCCCGATTGTACTTACTCTCTAAAACACAGATCAAAAGAATGAGTGTCTTAGCTCTGTAAGTGACGCTGTGATCCCAGCGCTACAGCAAAGCTTTGTGTTTGTTGCTCTAGTTAATATGATGGCTTACTTAATACAACTCGGGAAGTACCGGTCGTTATTCCCATTTTATGGAGGATGAACCTGAAAAAACAATTTATATGCCTCCATGTTTTTTGCAGATTCAAGGGTCTGAAAAATATCACTTCAGATGTACTATGTCATTACCTTCTTTTTATAGAGGACTAAACTAAAGATCAGAGAAGAAATCTGCACAAAGCCACTCAGGGCTGTGATTCACACCCAAGTCTCTAACACGCCAAAGCCCAAGCTGTTCTCTGTGCCAGCAAGCCACCTTTCGGAGGCATTCACACGTGTTAGTAATACATTTAGGAACCTGTTTGGGACTGGGGGAACCTTGGCAGAGATAGAATAACAAGGAGACATCTGGTAGGGTTGGCTCACGATGGTTACTAACTCGTTCCAAAGTTCTCCCAAGTCCTTTGAAATCCGGATGCTTTAGAAGCTCGTGCTGGTCAAAGAAACAGCTTAAACGGATTGAAGTGAATCAATAATAAACAGTTCTCTCTGTATCTGACTGCAGACCAGGAGGCACAGGACGCTCGAGCCTGAGAGACTGTTACTCTACCTGCAGTCTTTTTAAGTAGACACAGCCTTAGCACTTCACCTTTTTAAGTTCTTTCCAATCTCAGCGCCAACAAAAGCAAGGAGCTGGATGCCATGCTCAAACTTTGGTAGCCCCAGCTATTTGGGAAGCTGAGGCAGGAAGAGGGCTTGGGGCCAGGGTTGGAAAGTGGGCAATGGGGTAAGGTCCAGCCCGTAAACAAAAGAATAAAAATAAAAGTAACAGAGGTGTACTGGCCTTGAAGTTGATCATCTTTGTGCTATTTTTTTTTTTTAAATTTTGAGCTGAGGATCGAACCCAGGGCCTTGCACTTGCTAGGCAAGCACTCTACCACTAAGCTAAATCCCCAACCCTCTTTGTGCTATTTTTATATTTAAATATTGTTTATATTTTACTATAAATGATTTTGTATATTATATTTTGTATGTAGGAAAGTTGTGATGACCAGCGCTGTGTGAGAGGACACACCAGCAGTAAAACACAGATTCCTGCCGGGCGGTGGTGGCACAACCTCCCAACACTCGGGAGGCAGAGGCCGGCGTATCTCTGTGAGTTCGAGGCCAGCCTGGTCTACGGTGTGAGTTCCAGGACAGCCAGGGCTGTTACACAGAGAAACCTTATCTTGAAAAAAAAAAAAAAAGAACAAAAAATAAAAACCGCAGCTTCCCAAGGCTACTGCTCATGGGAATGAGGAGAGCCTCTTTGAAGGAACACCCTGGACCTCACCTACAGCAGAACCAAGCGATAAATGAGCGCCAGTGAGATCTGGAACAACAGTGAGGAGATAGAACAAGCAACTAAAAGAAACACTGAAAGATTATTTTATATCTCAAGATAGCAATTGCTATAAACATTATTTTACTGCTTTATGAAAACTGTGAGAATTAGACTGATTTATTTTATCCATTGAAATAAGTAAAACTGTTTTGTGAACTATACTTTAAAGATCATTTATCCCATCAAAAATATATTCCCTAGTTACTATACCAAAGTCTCATCTCTAAATAGAGAATCAGGTTTTTTTGTTTGGTTTGGTTTGGTTTGGTTTTTTCGAGACAGGGTTTCTCTGTGTGGTTTTGGACCCTGTCCTGGATCTCGCTCTTAGACCAGGCTGGCCTCAAACTCACAGAGATACTCCTGGCTCTGCTTCCTGAGTTCTGGGATTAAAGGTGTGCACCACCACCACTCAGCAAGATTTATTTATTTTTTAAATCTATTTGCCTCCCTTTTTTTGGACAGGGTCTTGCTATATAGCCCCTTCTTAATTGGGACTCACCTTTCAGACTAGCCATGCCCAGCTTGTTAATTTTGGAGGTTAGGCATCATGGCTCACATCTGTAATCCCAGCACTTAGCTTGAGGCAAATAGTTCTAGGTTTCAAGGCCAGCCTGGGCTACATAGTGGGTTCCAGACCCTCTGAGTTATATAGTAAGACCTTGTCTCAAACAATAACCTAAATGACAACCAAAATTTAAAAGCAGTCAGCGGAAAGAATTGAATCCCTATGGTGACAAGAAGGAGGTGCCCATTTGATAGCTACTCCTTGTATTTATGTCAGAATAGAATAGAAGAGGGTTTTTATTTTAATTTAATGTTATTTTCTCTTCACCACTAGAAAGTGAAGAGCAGAGAATATTTGCTAAGCCTGGGTAATATTTAAAACTCTGGGGGAAAAAAGACCTAATAACAAAATAGATAAGCTAAAGATCATTGTAAAATTCTGGGGCTTTTTGTTGCTGTTTTAGAGACAGGGTCTCACTATACAACCCAGGCTGGAACAATCTCCCTGACTCCACCGTCTATGCACTGGGTTTACCAGTGTGTGCCACTGCACATGGCTTAAGACAGAGACCTTTAAGGACTCAAAAGTCTAGAGTGATAAACATGAACAGATTGTAGGAAATATACATAGCCTCTTTGGGGAACAAATATTAAAAAATAGTACAGGAAACAGAACACTGTACAGTT
Organism: Onychomys torridus; assembly: GCF_903995425.1. Classification (NCBI taxonomy): domain Eukaryota; kingdom Metazoa; phylum Chordata; class Mammalia; order Rodentia; family Cricetidae; genus Onychomys; species Onychomys torridus. Next base: position 45,359,582 of record NC_050460.1, read on the forward strand.
GGGCTATTGGCATGGACTATATTTACTATGGGCGTAGCGTTTTAAAAATGTATTGAGGTACCTGAGTTCAAACACCAGAAACCAGTTTTTTTAAAAGCTGAATATGAGGGGCGGGAGAGATGGCTCAGCAGTTAAGAGCACTTGCTGCTCTTTCAGAGGATCCAGGTTCAATTCCCAGCACCCACACGGCAGCTCACAACCATCTGTAACATCTGTAAGAACAGTTGCAGGATATCTTCACAAGCACCAAGTACGCAGGCAAGCACTCATATACATACAAAAACCAAAAAGCTGAGTGTGAGTGTGTGAGCTTGTAATCCCAGTGCTGGGAGACAGAGACAAGCCAATCCCTGGGACTCCCTGGTCAGCACAGCCTACTTGGCAAGTCCTAGGTCAGGGAGACAACCTGTCTCAAAAATAAGGTTGTGGGCAGTGCTAAGGAACACCACCTGAAGTTGTCCAGTGGCCTCCATGTGAACATGCACACACAAGAACTCACACCTGTACACAGTCGTGCATCCCACACATACACACATAGATAGCAGGTCCACAGCAAAATGGTAAAAGAAGAAACCAAGTCAGTGCTATAACTGGGCCGAATGTAATTGTATTTAGAGTCAGATTCTAACTCCATCACTTACTGTCTGAGAAACCCTTAGCAAGTTACGAAGTCTCTTGATGTTTCTGTTTGCTCATTTCTAAAAATGGGAAGCCAGGTACAGCGCTGGGCTCCTAAAGTCCCAACATTCTGGAGGCTGAGGTGGGACAATTATTTGAACCCAGAGTTTGAGACCAGTCTGGGCAACACATTGAGGCCCTGGGTAAACAAATAAGTAAATGGCTGGGTGGTGGTGGCACACGCACCATTAATCCCGGCACTTGAGAGGTAGAGGCAGGTGGATCTCTGTGAGTTTGAGACCAGCATGATCTACAGAGTGAGTTCTAGGACAATAAATAAATAAATAAATAAATAAATAAATTTCTAAGGGGAAATGGTGGGAACTACTGCCATAGGTAGTCTGTGAAAATTATTAGTACTCAAATCAATGCCTGGTTCCTCACATGTGAGCAACAAATGTTAACTACAACTAGTATTCTAGAAGTGTATCTTAAGCCAGCTGTTAGCAGCGCATGTCTGTCATCCCAGGACTCTGGAAGCAGAGGCAAGAGGATTGCCACAAGTTCTGGGGCAGCCTGAGCCACGATGTGAGTTCCAGGCTCGCCATGACTCTACAGCAAGACTCTATCATTAAAATTGCTAAGGTAAAAATAGAAACAAAAAGTGAGATAAACATCGTCTGGCCTGCTGTGTAAAGTCACGGGTAGTGAAGTTCTTGAAGCTGTGCTGAGCCACAAACTTAAAGAAAGGCCAAAGGCTGAATGGGCCACCAAGACTGATGACTCAGGCTGGGCCTCGGTTCGGGTTTCCAGACTGATTCAGGCCTTGGCGTCTTTCCTGAGGCTGACAGCAAGGATGCCAATTAGTGCCTGAGAGTGAAGAGTTTTTGTAACTTGTCTATGAAAGCATGTGAATCAGGTCGCTTAAACCTCGTGCCGAACACCGGTCGTGATCAACAGAGCTCAGACTCATGCCAACGATACCCAGAAAAATGCTCCTATCTAGTTACTGTGCTCCGGAAACATCTGCTTCTGAGTTCTGGATTGTCAACTGACTCGCTGCCAAGGGGCTAAACATAGCTAAAGCCTTTAAATTATAATTTGATCCGACAGGCCAGGTATCAAACAAGACCTGGGCAGCCACATAGAGTGGTGACAGATATCAGAGCAATAGATCAGTCTATGGTATGTGTTTTATGACAAGAAAATAATGGACAGAATTAGTGAATACCTTTTTTTTTTTTCTTTTGGTTTTCTGAGACAGGGTTTCTCTGTGTAACTTTTGGAGCCTGTCCTGGATCTCGATCTGTAGACCAGGCTGGCCTCAAACCCACAGAGATCCATCTGGCTCTGCCTCTTGAATGCTGGGATCAAAGGCGTGCGCTACCGATGCCTGGCGAATATGTTTTTTTTTTCCATTTAATCTAAATAAAGGATGTCTGTCTAAGTGTAGAGGTCAACACAGGCTCACGAGACTATTCTTCAGTTGAAATGATCTACAGGGGAGAACCCTGGGAAAGTGGAGGGATATCTTCATCTTTTCATGGTCCTGAACTGTCCAAAAGACTAATGTTGATGCATGTTAATGCCTCCTGTAAACAAGAGGCCCCACAAGACAAATGGCAGTCAACTGGACAGGTGTCAGATACAATACAGTGGTGTTTTAAGACTATTACTGGAGCAGCAAGTGGACACAGAGGCAGACACTTGCGGTGCAACCCTGAGCACCTGGTTTCATCTCCAACCCCCAGGGCCCACTTGAATAGGTCAAATGTGCTGACACAAATCTATAATCCCCACCTACATCAAAGTGGGAGGTGGAGACAGGAGAACCATCTGGAAGCTCATGAGCCAGCTAGCCTGTAGTAAATGTGCAGCAGAGCAGAAACCAGAGAAACCCTTGAAAAAGGTGGCAGAACATTTACTCCAGAGAGTTGTCCTCTGACCTCTACATGTGTGTGCCTTTGCCCACACACTAATAATAAAAAATAAATTACAAAAGAAACAGAGAGACCCTGATTCTAAAAAGCGGGAGGCAAGAACCGACTGACTCCTAAAAGTTGGTCTCTGATTTCCATTATGCACCACAGTATGCATGCACACACATAATAATAACAAGCAAAAATAAAACAGGAAGACCCACTCTTTAAAGGCTGAAGTGCTGGTACTACAGCTATTGTTTGTTTATTTGTGGTGCTGGGGATAGAAACCAAGGCATTAGTGCATGTTAGGCAAGTGCTCTAGCTCTGAGACACAGCCTCAATCCCAAAAAAACATTTTATTTGCCAGGCGGTGGTGGCGCATGCCTTTAATCGTAGCACTTGGGAGGCAGAGGCAGGTGGATCTCCGTGAGACTGAGGCCAGCTTGGTCTACAGAGTGAGTTCTAGGACAAGCTCCAAAGCTACATAGTGAAACCCTGTCTCAAAAAACAAAACAAAACAAAACAAAAAAACCAAACAAACAAAAAAAAAAGAAGAAAGAAAGAAAGGAAAATTCTTCCCTTTTCTTATCTTTTTCTCATCCAAATCCTGTCAGTAGTTCTAACATGTTTTACATGTTTAATGCACATGTTTTACCATGGCAAACTGTTATATAGGAAGGATAATTAGCTTACATCTACATGACATCTCAGTACCAGAAACCATCTGAGCACAAAGTTATTTGCATAGCCCATGTTTATCTTCAAGTTTCAGTGAACTGTGTCCACATGCATTCAGTGACATGCTTCAGTTATCATTGGGAGTATCGCTTGATCTGTAACAGTATTTAACTATCTCCAGACCAAAGTCACACAAAAACATAACTGTCTTAGCAAAATTCTTCTATTTTATTTCAGTTTGGGGAGTAGATGTTCTATATCAAAATCTGTTTCGATTTTGATTCCCCAGTCACCTACTCTCTCTTTTTAAAAAATGGAACTGAGGGTATAGCTCAGTGACTAAGCCATGCTTAGGATGCATATGAGTCCTAGGTTTGGTCCCCAGAATCACATTTTCTCATGTAGTAAGATAATAAGTAACACAATTTTACCACTTACGCATTGGGGTTTGTTTGTTTGTTTTGCTTTGTTTTGAGACAGAGTCTTACCATGGATAACCTAGAATTCATGAGTTAGATGAGGTTAGCTCTTATAGAGAAATCTGTCTGTTTCTCTCTACCTCCAGAGTACTGAGATTAAAAGTGTGCACCATCACACCTGGAAACCTCTATTTTATTTTTTAAAATTCTGGAGTTCAATATTTTAAATTATAATGGCTGGTGTGTGTGTGTGTCTGTGTGTGTGTATGTGTGTGTCTGTGTGTGTGTGCTTTGGTTTTGGAGACAGGGTTTCTTGGTGTAACAGCCCTGGCTTTCTTGGAACTGTAGACCAGGCTGGCTTTGAACTCAGAGATTTTCCTGTCTCTGCCACCTGAGTGCTGGGACTAAAGGCGTGCGCCACCACACCCAGCTGTGAGTGTAGGATTTTTATAAAGAGTTAAAAAAAAAATCTTCCTAATCTCCTCCTAAAGTCTCAAGGACACAAGAAAACAAGAGCAATGTTTGGTTGTAGCCTGATTGATGGGATATATATCCTTTCATTTAATGAGTGCATAAATCCTCTGCTCTGTGCTACTAAATCATAGGAGGTAACTGCTCCAGACAGTGGAGCTGAGAGCCCAAAGTCAATAGCACTGAACCATAGGCCATAGTCAGTGATTTGTCTGTGCCTGCCCAGCAGCACCCTGGCTATGGGTTTCTTTATAAAGAAAAAAATAAGTTGGTAAGAAAACATGCCATTTGGCTTACTTTAAAGCCTTTTTGTCTCTTTGCAAATCAGCAAATTGGGATGTGGTGGCACTTGCCTTTAATTCTAGCATTCAAGAGGCAGAGGTAGGAGGATCTCTTGCGAATTCAAGGCTAGCCTGGTCTACATAGTAAGTTCAGGCCAACCAGGGATACATAGTGAGATCTTGTCTCCAAAAACAAACCAACACAAACAAACAGGAAAGTAAATTAACAAATTGTAGTTTTGGCTAGTGGAATACACATGAATAAGGCCCTGGATTCAATCTTCAGTAATGAAAAAGAATTACTTCGAGATTTTATTTTTTTGGAGGAAAAACAACGTTTGTGAGTCTGAGCTTGGAAAGCTGAATGTGAGACGGTGGAACCTGCTAATTTCATCAAGGTAATTATAAGCTACAAGATCTATGACAGTCACCTAAGTGGACTTCCCTAAAACTCAACCCTGTAATTCAGTGTGTCATATTTAGCATGAAATAAACACCTCCAAGGCAGGTGTGTCTGGGAGACCTTGCCATAAAATAACTCCACAGTATCAACAACGGACATGGCATTTTACCTACAATCCTGTATGATTTCCTCTTTCTGTGTGTGTGTGTGTGTGTGTGTGTGTGTGTGTGTGTGTGTGTGTGTTTTGCATATGCAGCTGTGAGTGAGCATGACCGGGCTGAGTGTGTGCAGAAGCCAGAGAAGGACACTGGGTGTTCCACTCTGTCACTTTTTGCCTTATTCCTTTGAAACAGGGTCTCTTGCTGAAATGGGAGCTGGCTGGTGGCCAACAAGCTCCACTCATCCTCCTGCCTCCATCCCCACAGTGCTAGGGTTACGGGCATTCATACACAGCCTTTTATGAGTGCTGAGGTCTACACCCATACCTCATGCTTGCACATAAACACTCTTAGCCACAGAACTGTCTCTCCAGCCCCCAAACCAATACTATTCCTAATCTAGAACTGCAGATAAATTGAGGACCCAAGAAAGTAAGTCAGTTATACCAGATGGCAGTTGATGTTAGTTCAAACTTGATGTTACAATTGGTGCTCCTGGTCCGAAACAAGAAACCATTTCGACAGCTTTTATGAAACAATGTCGCAGCCGTATTATGTGCATATATCTACAGCTGTATCTCCCTTTCCTGTTTTAATAAACACTTACTTATTGAGTAGTCTGTTTAAAGCACCCTGCTATGTTAATGTTGTCTTCTAATCTGCTCTGTAGGTTTTATATTATGATTTGATGTCTAATATTGAAAGGAGAAGCTGGGCTGTGGTGGTGTACATTTTTAACCCCAAGCACTGGGGAGACAGAGGCAGGAGGAGCTCTGTGAGTTCCAGGCCAGCCTGGTCTACAAAGAGAGTTCCAGGACAGCCAGGGCTACACAGAGAAACCCTGTCTCAAAACACAAACAAACAGAATGCATAACCTTAGAATATATACCTATGCTCTCCCATGATGTCCTAAATAGATATGTGTCATTATATCAGGTTTTATCTGATACTAACATTAAATATAACTCATCACTGGGACTGGAAGATGGCTCAGTAGTTAAGAGCACTGACTGCTCTTCTAGAGAACCTGGGTTTGATTCCCAGCACCCACATGGCAGCTCACAACCATTTGTAACTTCAGTTCCAAAGGATTTGATACTCTCTTCCGGCTTCTACAGACACTGCAAAAATGTGATGCAAAGATATACATGCACACACACACACACACACACACACACACACACACACACACGTGTGCGCATGCACGTTATATATAGTTCTATATCTTTTATAAGTTATTGTTTTAGTTCTGAATTTCTGTTATTGCTTTGTACAGTCCCTTTAGATTAAACCTGGGAAGATCCTTTTCACTTGCCTTGGAAAGTTTTAACACCACTGAAGATTTGTAACTTTTAAACGAGATATAAGACATATGAACATCAATGCTAAAAGTGGAGACAGAAAGCTATGGACCCACGGAGAGGGGCCTGGGGGTCCGGCTGCGAAAGACCTTCTGCCTAAGGTGCTTGAGACCTGGCCTAGAGCTCTGCCACCATCAGCACAGCTGGAATAAAAAAAAGTGGAAACTAGGGTCGGGGCCTATTTGTTCCCGGGCTTGGGAGGCTGAGGCAGAAGGAGCAAGAGTTTGAGACCAACACGAGCCACACAGCGAGACCGTGTCCCGAAACCAGCCAACCAGCCAGTGAAGAGTGAATGGTTAGTATCCTGACTGAGAATGGTTCACTCTCTTTCTTCCCTCCCATCCTTCCTCCCTCCCTCCCTCTCTCCCTCCCTCCCCCCTTCCTTCCATCATAACTTCCTTCCTTCCTCCCTCCCTCCTTCCTTCCTTGACAGGGTCTCATGTAGCCCAGGCTGACTTGAACTCCTGATCCTTCTGTGCCCACTCCAAGAGCTGGAGCTCTCCATGTCTGCAACTATCCATGCCTGACTGCTAATTCTTTACGAACCAGTACCAGATAAAACCCTAGCTCTTCACAGGATTCTGTCATCTGTCCTCAAGCAGCGCAACTTATTCTGTATTTCAACCATGGAACAAGCCCCCGTTGCCCGACTGGTTTTGTCTGCATCCTGTGGAACCTTTCTGGCTCTGCCTTATGTCATCCCTTCTCTAAAGCATCAATGGCACCCTCCTCAGGTCTCTTTCCGCGTGCTTTACTGATTTCCTAAGGCATCTGTAACACTTGAGAAAGCAGTGTACCACATGCTAGAGATCCCCCAGTTCAAAAAGTGAAGTGGGAGGTTTGGGTAAATATACAGCGTAAGGATGGATAGGAGATTTCTATTATGAAGCTCTTCTTTTTTTTGGGGGGGGTGCGGTTTCGAGACAGGGTTTCTCTGTGTAGCTTTGAATTATGAAGCTCTTAATAGCTAGATCAGCGGAAGTGTCATTCATTGATAACAGCAAATCTTTCAGTTCTCTGGATGGGCTCCTAAGAAATCAGTCTCTCTGTCTCTATCTCTGTCTGTCTCTGTCTCTGTCTCTCTCACACTGGATATGGTAGCCCACACCTATAATCCCACCACTTAGGAGGCTGAGGCAAGCAGATGGATGGCAAGTTTGAGGTCAGCCTGGGCTACATAGTGAGACCCTGTCTCAAAAAACAAACCAAAGAAGCCACAAGAAGGAAGAGTGGAAGTGGGGTGGGGGGAGAAGGAGGGAAGGAAGAAGGGAGGGAAGGAGAGAGGTTGGGAGAAGGGGGGGAGGGAGGGAGGGAGGGAAGGAGGGAGGGAGGGATTGCTTTACCCCACAGTGGGGGCCCTACCTGTCACCAGCAGAGGCTGCAGAGGCTAAGGGGGTTCCTCTGGGAACTCCTCACTAGTTGAGGGCGGAGAGGGCTGCTTGGCTTTCCCTCCTGGGCTTGCCCATCCGGCTAATTTTAGGCTGCTTCCTCATGCGGCTGCCATGGGTATCAAGGCATGTGGCTCCCCTCGGAGGAGCTATTTTCTCCTCAGAGCCTCACTTGTTTGTTTCCAACTTGTCTCCCATCTCCTCCCCCACCCCATATCTGTGGAACTGAGCTATTTCACTGTAATGTTAACACACACACACACACACACACACACACACACACACACACACACTGTCTTAATATATGTCTTTCGGGGGCTTGTTAGCATATGCAAAGCCCTGGGTTCAAGTCCAGCGCTAAAACAAAACAAAACAAATAGCAAAACCCCTTTCAGAATTATGCTCGCTCTGATCCGAATTTAATCCTAAACCTGAGAATAAAGCAAACTTTTCGCACCGGATTTTAGCCGTACCGGCCAGTAGCCGGGTTTCTGAGTCATGTTTGTTGAACAAATATTTACTAGACTGCACAGAGTCCCTGAAACATGCTGATGAACCAAACCGACCTGTGTTTACTGGTGAAATCTTGGTAACAGGACGTTTATCAAATTTCCACTATGTTCTATGGCAGTAAGCGAAACCTTCCGTTCCTCAAAAGGCACGCAGGTATTTCAATTCAATACATAAAGACCTAAAAGCAAACCTAAGAAATTCCTGCTTCGACTTGGATTTTAGATAATGAACGGATTTATTACTCAGTTTTTCAGGACACAGTGCTCAGATGACAAACGCATAAAAAATACTGATTATGTAAGACTCTAAAGTCTTATCATTTCCGCTAAAGATGTTATGTCAAAACATCTTCATGGGCTTGATAAAGTTTTCTAACAATTTTTTTTCTCATTTTTAAAATGATAACTGGTTTGGGCTGTTGATCTGCCTCAGCAGTTAAAGGTGCTTGCTGTCAAGCCTGATGATCTGAGTTTGATCCTCAGAACCCTCTCAGTGGAAGGAGAAAAGCAACTTCCCAAAGCTGTCCTTGGACCTCCACATGCATGCATGGGCATGTGTGCACACCCATACCACTGGATCTCTGTGAGTTAGAAGCCAGCCTGGTCTTCATAGAGAGTTCTAGGCCATCCAGGGCTACATAATGATGTATGCCCCCTGCTCCCCTCAAAAATTTTGGATAGATGAAGTTGGTTGTGTGGGAACACACAGCATCTTCATTTGCTTCCATGTGTACAGAGTATTTTTTGTTTGATTTCTTAGTATGTACATAGATTTTTACAAAGCAACGTGGACAGCGTTGCGTTTTTCTTGGTCGAACATTTTTGTTATTTTACTGTGGTTAAACTGTATTAGGCAAAGTGAAAGTGGCAAGTGTTAATATTCTGATCCTGCCCTTTGGCACCACCCCTATGCCCTGATGTAAAAGCCTATTCTTCAGGGAAAACTCCGCCCATTTCTCTCTCTTCTCCTCTCTTCCGATCTCCTCCCACAAGGTGCACACTCTTGAACCCCTCGTCCCCCTTCTCTTTCCCTTCTTCTACCCCCTCTTTTTCTTCCCACCAAATAAAACTATTCACTGAGCGCTGTCTGCTTGGCATCTCTGTCTCTCACCTGCCGTGGGCCACCTTGGCTCAACCTGCTAGCACATACAAAATCATAACAGCAACCATAATTTATCAGCTAGAACACCGTGTCCTTCCAGTCACTACTGCTCAGTCCCTATCAGTTCTTAATTTACGTTTATAAGAGTCGTTTTCAAATGCCCATAAAAATATCTGCCCATAAAAATATCAATGCTGTGTTGTGGGATGGCTCAGTGGGGAAAGACACTGGCTGCTAAGTCTAAAGACCTGAGTTCAATCCCCAGGTCCTTCATGGTAGAAGGAGAGAACCAGTGCCTGAAAAGTGTCCTCTGATTTCTACACACACACACACACACACACACACACACACACACACACACACACACGTGTGCCTTCTCACCACCACACCACTCTGGACACTAAATAAACATGTTTTAAAGTTTAAAAAAATGTCAGTGGTTTATTTATTTCTGGATATTAGTCTTTCTTTCTTTTTCTTTCTTTCTTTCTTTCTTTCTTTCTTTCTTTCTTTCTCTCTCTCTTTCTTTCTTTCTTCCTTCCTTCCTTCCTTCCTTTCTTTCTTTCCCTCCCTCCCTCCCTCTCTCCCTCCTTTCTCTCTCTCTCTCTCTCTCTCTCTCTCTCTCTCTCTCTCTCTCATTTTTGAGATAGGATCTCATTATGCATTCCTGGCTGAGAACTCTTTATGATGAAGATAGTCTCTCTCATGTTCCACCATGTCCTCCCCTCCTGGCAACACCTGCTTTTAGGACAATCCTTTTTGCTTTTCCAAAAGAAGCTGAGCTGGGTCTGCTGGAACAAGTTGATAATCTCAGCACTCAGGAAGCAATAGCAGGAGGCTCAGGACTTCAAGGTCAACCTTAGCTACAATAGCAAGTTTGAGGCCAGCTTGGGCTATACAAGACCTCGTCTCAAAAAATCCAAAAGATTAAACTAGGCAAAACATAAACCCAGCTAACCAATCAACCACCACCACTAACTCCAAAAACAAAAAGTATATGTGGACATTGAAAAAGATTTCCAATCCATTATCTGTGTGTACAGGTATGTCTGTGGCTGCCTGCATGCCACAGTCATGAACGTGGGAGTCAAGGGACAACTTTTTGCAGCCAGGCATCTTCTTCTACCATGTAGGTAGGTCCTGGGTTCTGAAATTAGGTCCTTTGGCTTAGCCGAAAGCACCGTTAGCCACTGAGCCATCTCACACCTACCCCAGATGCCACCCTTGTACTATTTGGTGATGTTCATTATTTACACTCCCAGAAATTCCATCTTGTGACTATTGTGAGATAAAGCTGTTGGTGAAACATGGTTTATCATGTACTTAAGTCTTTGGGTTTTTGTTGTTGTTGACTGTTGTGAAAAACAAAAAGTTAAAAACCAAACCAACAAGGCAATTTAAGAATGCTGTCTGATAAGACAGTAAAGTGGCAGCTGGAATAATGACTCTAATTTCAAGCCCATGGCCACATCCCCACATACTGGTCGACGGCCACATTACACGCCATCCTTCCGGGTTACATCTGTTTGACGGTCAAGGGAGTTTCGGCAACTAGATCATGGGACACAGAGAGTCACACCGTTATAGAGAGAGAACATTGAGAGGCGGCTCTGGCTTTAACAGCGCAAAGGTTATTGCTGTTTCACACAGAGACTGTGAGAAGAAAATGGAAGTCAGAAATATGGAGTGACAGTGGAGGCTGGGATAATTGTGAAGTGAAAATTGAGAAGGTTCTTGCAATAAACACTGTTGTTTTTTTTTAAAAATGTAATTGACTAAGTGAAATATTTCATAACATAATATCAATAAAATTGCTTTTAGTGAGGTAGGAGTTATTTCTCCCATTTCTCCCTCTCTCTCTTTTTGAGAACAGGTTCACATCCACCTATTATATAAAGGATTTTCAATTTTGTTGTTGGTGTTGTTTTGTTTTGTTTTTCGAGACAGGGTTTCTCTGTGTAGCTTTGGAGCCTGTCCTGGAACTCACTTTGGAGATAAGGCTGGCCTCGAACTCACAGAGATCCACCTGCCTCTGCCTCCCGAGTGCTGGGATTACACCCGGCTTCCTTTTTTTTTTTTTTTTTTTTTTTTTTGAGATATGTTTTTATGTAGCCCAGGCTAACCTTGAACTTGGTAGGTAGCGGGAGACAACCTTGATCAGATTGTCCTGCCTCTATTTCTCAAGTCCTGGGAATACTGGCATGTGGCACCATGCCTGGTTTATTCAGTTATGGATGCTAGGTAGGCACTATACCAATTGTGCTACGTTCCCAGTTCAAAAGATTTTTTTTAAAAATAATAATTAAAAAGAAATACTATTATGGGCTGGGCATGATTCCTAACACCTGCAGCCCCAGCACTAGCAGGCTGAGGCAGGTCAGGAAGAGGAGGATAGCCCAGGCTACACCAGGAAGTTTCAGGACAGCCAGACTTAGACAGCACGGGGTGGTTCCAGTAGGAATGGCCCCTCAGGCTGGAGCAGTTGAGTCACTGGGGAGTGGCTCCATTTGGAAAGAATTAGGTGTGTGGCCTTGCTGGAGGAAGCGTGTCACTGCAGGTGGGCTTTGAGGTTACAAAAGCCTACAGGAACAGGCTGGGTGTCTTCCTCCCTCCTTCCTAGCTCTCTCTTTCTCTAACTATGGGTCAGGATGTACTCTCAACTAGTTTTTCAGCTCCGTCTCTGCCTCTAGATGCCACCATGCTCCCTGCCATGGTGATAATGAACTAATCTCTGAAACTGCAAGCCAGCCCACAGTGAAATTGCTTTTTGAAAAAGTTGTCATGGTCCTGGTGTCTCTTCACAGCAATAGAACACTGACTAAGACTCTGACTCGGGAAAGTGAAACACCACGGGGCTGGAGCCATGACTCAGCAGTTGAGAGCACCCGCTGCTCTTGCCGGGGATCTGAATTTGGTTCCCAACACCCCACACAGCGGCTCAGTTTTCAAGGGATCAGACACCGTATCTGGCCTCTGTAGGCACCACACGAGCACATGGTGCACAGGCATACATGTAAGCAAAACACCTGTGAACGCGTCGAAAAGAAAAGCTACTGTGGATCACATTATACTCTTCCCTGACAAACTCGTGTGTTGAAATCCTTTCACTCAATATGCTATAGGTTCTTTGAGGAGGTCATGAAAGTGCAATGAAGTCACAAGGATAGACCCTCACCCATTATGAGTCATCTCTTTACAAGAACAAAGACAGGACCAGAATACAGAAAGCAAACCCAAGATCATAGGAACACATAGCAAGGAGGTGGCTATTTGCAAGCCTAGGAAAGAGTCTTGGGAAAAAAACAAACTGCTGACCCTTTCATCATGGACTTTCAGCTTCCACAGCTGTGAGAAAATAAGTTATTTAGGTTATTTTTTTTTTTTTCTTTCGTGGTAATAGGGATGAAATCCAGATTCTTTTTCATGCTAAGCAAGCACTATACCACCGAGCTACACCCCAACCCTGTTATGTAAGTTATTATTAAGTTACATAAGCTATTGAATAAATTCTGTTACTTAAATTTGTGGTATTATGGTAGTCCTAGAAAATTAATACAAAAACATTCAAGATTTTTCTCTTGCCAAAACTTATCTTCCAGCTGGGCTTTGTAGCATACACCTATAATCTCAGAGCCCCAGAGGCAGAAGTGAAGGCTTGCTGCAAATTCGAGGCCAGGCAAGTCTACTTGGCAAGCTCCAGACCAACCAAGGCTGCATACATAGTGAGACCCTGTCTCAAAAAAAAAAAAAGCTTAAGCTGCTGGGTGCTGGACAGTGGTGCACATCTTTGATCCCAGCAGAGGTAGGTAAGGTAGATCTCTGAGTTCAAGGCTAGCCTGGTCTACAAAGAGAGTTCCAAGACAGCCAAGGCTACACAAAAACCCTGTCTTGGAAAACAAAAACAACAACAAAAAAACCCTAAAGCAAAGCGAAACCTCATCTCTGGCTTCCTTCAATAGTCTTCATTTTTTTAAATGGCATTAGTTACTCAGCTAGTTGCTAAGTCAAAAAGCTACCAGTGGCCACAATCTCCTGTTAACCACCTAGTCCAACCCTGTTAAATTTATTCACAAAGTAAGTTTTTAGCTTGCCTGTATTTGTTTTGTTTTTGATATCCATTTTATTGTATGAAGAAATACTTTACAGGATTCATAAAGTAAAAAGAGGTGAAGGATGTAGGCTGGACCTCTCGACTCAGAGGCCTTCAGTTCTGTTAAGTTTTATTTTTTATTTTAATTTAATTTTTTGAGCTGAGGATCGAACCCAGGGCCTTGTGCTTGCTACAAGGCAAACTACCACTGAGCTAATCCCCAACCCGAAGTTTTATTTTTTAAACTCATGTTATATGTGTGCCTCTGTGTGAGTGTATGTCGTGTGTGTGTGTGTAGGTGCTGGCAGAGACCAACGGCATTTGGACCCCTGGAGCTGGAGTTACAGGTAGTTGTGAGCCTCCTAACATGGGTGCTGGGAATTGAACTCCAGTCCTCTGGAAGAGTGAAAGCGCTCTTAACTGCTAAGCTATCACTCTAGCTCAAGCCCTGGAATTACTAATGGAGCTGTGTGTTTAATGCATCTGACAACCTGATGTCTTGTTCTCAGCTTCTTTCTCAGATAATATTTCATGAACTGGACTGGAATCTACTTCTAAAATATTTTCTTGGTCTGAGTTCTAAATCTGTGGTCTCCTTGGCTTCTTCCAGGAAACTGAAGGTAGCTGGTCTCATCCCTAGGAAAGGATACAGAAGCCTGTGTGCTCTCCTAGAATGTATGTACTGTTGCCTCTAGGTCTAGGTCAGTGATTGACTCTTGGTCCACACTTACCTCTAGTCACAAACGCCTGGATCACTAGTCAACTTCATGTCATTGACTCTAGTGGGTCACAATTTGATTCCAATAGGTTACTAGTTGAGTCTCATAGGTCTTCACAGGTTGCTTCTAGCAGTTCACTAGTAGATTCTAATTAGTCACTGACTGATAGAAGGGCGGATTGAGGAAAGCCAGCGTCATATTGAACAGGTATAAGAACTTTGAAGGGTATGGTGCTTTGGTGAGGACAGGGGCAGCAGGTGAGCAGGCAGAAAGCACATCATCTGTTACTGCTACTCCAACCTCCGACACTATTAACTCCCATTTGGATCACTGCAAAAGCCTGATAACTTAACCTCCCCCACCTTTCACTAATTCAGCCATCCTGTTCTGTCCGACACCAGAAGTTAGCTTCTCCCCCTTAGCTCATGTGGTAGATACACTCCTTTCCTCCCTTGCCATCAATTTCTTGTTCATGCCCTACTTGATTGGCTTTGTCTGAATTATACCCTCTACCTACTTCCAAACATGTCTAATGTGCTTGACCGACACCAATTTTCTTTCAGTTCCTTGGAAATGTCATGTTCTTTTCTGCCTCAATGGCTTCATTTTGGTATCCTAAGCTTGAATGTTCTCATTTCTTCCTAGGCTTGAGATCTACTGTATCTATTTACCTGCCTATCTATTTCCCCTATACCCCTGACCCTGAGAGTCATGCTCATTCACTGTGTAGCTGAGGATGACCTTGAACTCCTTATTCTACTGCCTCTACCTCCCAAGTCTATTCTTTTAATTTTCCTTTTTCAGATTTATGTGTGTACTTTGCCTGCCCCACACACATGCCTGGTGCTCAAGGAAGTCAAAAGAAAGCATCAGATTCCCTAGAACTGCAGTTATAGATGCTTGTGAGGCACCATGTGGGTGCCAGGAACTGCAGTGTTGTCTGCAAGAGCAGTCAGTGCTCTTAACCACTAAGCCAACTCTCCATCCCCTTTAGGTTTCGTTTTTTGCTCTTTTTTTTTTTTTTTTTTTTTTTTTTTAGCTGAGGACCAAACCCAGGGCCTTGTGTTTGCTAGGCAAGCGCTCTACCACTGAGCTAAATCCCCAACCCTTAGGTTTCATTTTTAATGGCAACTCCTCCAAGGAGACTTTCACTGACCATTCTATTTCCAGGATTCACTCTATTATTCTCAATGCTATCCTTTATTACAGCTTGCAATGTACTTCTGTTTGACAGCAGTCCTGGCAAAATAGTGAGATCTTGTCTCAAAAAACAAGACAACAACAAAATGGCAATATGAAAGATGAAACAGTGAACATGAGAATGTTTGTGAGCACTCTCACATCTAACATTGAAATTATGCTTTCTTAACTATTTTACCATTTTAAACTTCTCTAACATACTGTGGTAGGCTGAAATCTTAACCTCGGGTACCCTATGCAATCTTACAGGGAAATAAGATCTTTGTAGATACAATCCAGCTATGATGATGGATAATGGATAAGAGTGGGCCCTGATCCAATCACTGGTGTTCTTATAGGAAGGGAAACTTTAATCCAGACACCCAGGAAAAACATCAAATAAAGGTGGGAGCAGAAATCAGGGTGCTTGCTCGAGGCTTAACAAGGACTATTGGCAATCACCAGAAGCCAGGAGAAAAGCATGGAAAAAAATTCTCCCCTTGAAACCAGGGGGAACCAACTTGCTACCTTCACCTTTCAGGCTTCTGACCTCTATATCTGATACAACAAATTTCTATTGTTTTTAGAGACTTGATTTGTGGTCATTTGTTATAGTCCAGGAAATTAACACACATATGCCAAATTGAATATTTCCTAACCTGAAATATACTTTTCAAATAAAACAAATAAAAAAGCCTACCGAGGAATTGATTATGGATGATTCACATTCATGCCAAAATAACAGGTCTTAGTGTGGTATAAGCTAGGTAATATGGCCTACACCTCCAATCTCAGCTACTATTCAGGAGGGAGGATCCACAAGTTTAAAGACAACATTACTTAGTTTTGATGATGTACATAGTTGGTTAGAACAGCTAGTAAAGACATAACTAAATGCTGTGTAAAAGTAAGTCCTATACAATTTTAAAACGGCCTGGTTTTAAGTTCTCTAATTTTTAAATGAGACTGATTTTGTTTATAGCTATCCTCTGCTGGAAAGGGCTTATGCCTCCTTAGTTGTGCACCTCTGCACACGCACACACACACACACACACACACACACACACACACACACCCCAAGCTAGTGGCACAGTTGGTTTGCACAGGATTTCCATGTTGTTGTTTTTTCCCTCCTTCAAGATTGACACAGCCCCACCGGGTTTCCTCAATCATTTCCTCCTAAGGACAAAGGGGGGCATGGAACCTGTGTTAAGAAGGTTAAAATGTCAGCAGGCTACTCCACATTCTTGGCGTCTTACTGAATACATCTTTTTTCTTGCCCCAACAATTTGCCCTCCATTCATTCACTGGGTTCTTTTTTGAGACTCAACAGACAGATTTGGTATCAAGATGATGTTAACATTGGCCTGTGAAACCTGGATTTCGTTTTCCTGAGGCAGGAGCTGCAGCCACACGCTTTTTTTTTTTTCTTTCCTGAGTGAAAGAGGCCGGACAATTTAACCTTCTCTTCCAATGAGTTAGCTTAAAATGTGAGCCAACCAGGGTTCCAAGAACCCGAACAAAGATTAGGCTAAGCCATTGCTCCATTGCTATCAATAGACCTCACGTTTAGATTAAGTTCAGGTGAGTTTAAGGGTTTACACTGAGACATCTGCTTTTCTAACCGTACTTGTGATTGCTCCGTTGGCTGCTTCAAAATCTCCTTAGGAGAGGTAGAATAAAAAATTTATGAAGAGGCTAAAACCTACAAGCCGAAAGGCAAACCAAAAAGAGAATTCCATTAAGCAGCCCTTGCGAACGCCGAAGCCCTTGTGAATACACCGACCCCCCCCCAAAAAAAAAGAAAGAAAGAAAGAAAATACACTGACAGCTTCCAGCTCTCATTTCTCCATTACTCTGTTAGGCGCAGGGACTAGCAAAGCACTGCGCAGGCGCCCGGCTGCGAAGACCCCTGGGAAGACTCCCGCGCAGGCGCGCGCCCAGGGACGTGGGCGGGGTCGCGCGTGCGCGGCGGCCACTTCCGGCAGCCCCCCCCCTTCCCCCTCCCCCCCCAGGCCCCATCCCCCGCGAAACCACCGCCCCTCTCCCTTGTCGCCAGCCTCTCCCTCGGCTCTCTCCACCCCTCGTGCTCTCCGCCCTGCTCGCCACCAGCCCTTCCCCTCCCGCTCCATCCGGGTCGCTGACGGCGGCTGTCTCTCGGTCCGGAGAGTGCTGGCGGCAGCTTTTCTCTGAGGAACCAGGGAAAGTTTCACAGGGGAGCAGGGGAGCGAGCCGGGCAGCAGAGCCAGCTGAGCGGCGCCTGGGAGTCTTCCGAAGGAGGTAGTCGTGGTCCTCGCCGCGGCCGGCTGGAAGAGGAAGATCTGGGAGCCGGAGAGCCGCCCTCCACCGCCTAGGGCTCTCGGTGCGCCGAGGGACCGGGTGAGTCGTTGCCCCTGTGGGTTCGGGGCAGTGTGACGGAGGAGGGCTCCGCCGGGGCCTTGGCGAAGGGCGCCGACGTCCTCAGCGCTTGCCGGGGCCGGGATGTTGCAGGTCTCTCGTGGGGCAGGGCCTCCCCCGGGGCCGAGGCCGCTGGGGCCGAGCCCTCTGGGACGGACGGTCTGGGCGGCGCGCCGGTAGCTGCGGGAGTTTGGCTGGTCGGCACGCGAGGCTGGGTGTGTGCAGACCCCTTTCCCCTTCCTTCCCCGGGCCGCGTGAGCTGATCGCGGTGCGTGGTCGCGGAGAGGAAACTAAAACTGCTTCCCCTTTCTACCTGTTGCTGGCGAGAGAACGCCTTGCCAGTACCCGTTCTGACTTCTGGAGGAATAATAATAATAATAATAATAATAATAATAATAATAATAATAAAAAAGGGTGCCCAAACGAAGCGCGCTGAAATCGGAGCTCTGTTTCTGCCGTCCGCCAGCCGTGCGGAAAAAGATACGGAGAGACAATGCAGAACTCTCTGGAACTTTCGAGTTTTGTTGCCCCAAAGGAAGGACATCAAATTTCTGGTTATGCGAGTGTAGTGGGATAGCTTCGGCACTTTGTAAATAAACATAAATGCAGGAAAATTATGTTTGGAAATCTCAGTTTCAGTGTAAGGAATTTAGGTGACTTTGGACAGCAAGGAGGAAGACTAACTTCCAATAAGGGTGCTATTTAATAACGCACTATTGTTTTTGGAAAAAAAATGCGGAGGTTTAGATGAGAAAGACTCATGTCTTTTTTTTTTTTTTTTTCTACAATGTTTATGGATGTTTTGCTTAGGTGTTGTGCACCATGTGTGTGCCTGGTGTTGGTGGAGACCAGAAGAGGGCGTAGGAACCCCTGGGACTAGTTACTTACAGACAATAGCAAGCAGCGATGTGGGTGCTGGGAATTGAATCCGGATCCTTTAAAAGAACAGCCAGTGCCCTTAACATCTGAGAGGTCTCTCAGCCCCTCATGGTATGTCTTTCAAGCGAAGAAGTTATATAGTTTTCTCTATTAAACTGTCAATGCCTTACCCCCCACCCCCACCCCATTCCTATTTATGGGGAAAAAAAAGTTCTGGGATTGTTTACAATTTTTTTTCATCTTCAAGTAATTTTCCTAGAGGTATACATAAATTAATATTATTTTTATTTGTAGGAACCATTCATAATAAAAAAATTGAATTGGGAGAATCCAGATATTTAAACTGAATATTTTTATGTGTTATAGTCACATCGATTTAGTTTTAAAATTAAATTAGTAGAGAGGGGTTGGTGCTAATATTTTGACTTGTAAAATGGAGTTGATTGTTTTAAAATTACGACTTGGTAAATTTTAACTTTGTATATAGCCTATTAGTATAAGTAATGAGAAGGCCAGTCTAAATTGTGACAATTTTAAGTTCCATTATTGGTTTAATTTCTGTTACAGATAAGAACTTCAGTTTTCTGTTGATGTGGAGGTAGGTGTCCGATGGTTGACTTGGGTGAGTTGAGGGAGACTTCAAGGTTATGTTCTTGCGGTTGGCTGGCTTCTTGCTTGTTTGGGCATTAGACACATGGCTTATTTACTGTTCTCACTGAACTTATTTAAAGAAAAGAGAATTTCGTAAAAGTACTTATTACTGAGTTATATAAGTCGAAGCCAGTTACGGTTTTAAGTCTTGCAAAGAGTAGTAGAAAGTGATGTCATTTCCTAAACATTTGTATATGATGCTTTAAAAAATGAAAGAACTGATTGGTTCTTGGAACTGACTGTAACTCTGAGGCATGTTCTAAGCATGTTTTAAATATGTAACAATTGCAGTCCTGATTGTCACTCAACACTTGGTGAAAGAGCAGTTATATATGACCATTTCTTTGAAATCCTGTTAACTTTGTCTCCTCAGACACAGGGTACCTCCAAGTTTCCAGTGCTTCAGAAGGGACTTTTGTATTGAAACTGGAAGACCAAAGTCATTACAAGCATGTTGTGCTGGGGAAATGCATCCTATGGACAACTAGGTTTGGGTGGAATCGATGAAGAGATTGTACTAGAGCCCAGGAAAAGTGACTTTTTTGTAAATAAAAAGGTCCGAGATGTTGGCTGTGGACTCAGACATACTGTATTTGTTCTCGATGATGGAACTGTGTACACGTGTGGATGTAATGATCTGGGACAGCTCGGTCACGAAAAATCCAGAAAGAAACCAGGTAAGTGAAAAGGTCTCTATTTCTAGTCGTTGATAGCAATTTACATTTGGAATGATGGTTTTTATGACCTCTGTAAACCTAAACTTACAGGCTTTATCAAGCTTTGAAATCAAAGTAAGAGTTAAATGTTGTTGAGTTTTGCACCCTTCTGCGTACTTTGGTCTGTGGCTCTTTTTTCTTTTATTATTACTACTAGTATGACCCCTAATTGATTGTGGTTGAAAATAGCAACAACAAAAACTAGCCTTCGGTGTATGTTTCTTTTGTATAAAATATAAAGGTATCAAAATCTTTAATAAGTTCAGCCACCTTGAACAGATTTGGAATTCCTAACTTGTTCTGTGATGTTTCTGTACACGTGGGGGGTGTGATAAAAGCTTTTCACTTTTGTTTACTTGTTTAAATCCTATCTGAGTTCTTCCGTTTCTCCCCATTATACTTTAGGTATGTAATTTTTGTTTTGCTTATTTAGAAATACTGTTCAGGCCCCTATTTTCTGCTTTCACGTGGTCAGTGCTAGCTTTTAAAGGGTTTGTGAATGCGGCGAGGTGGTCTGACTGTGGAGAGTAATAGAAGCAAAACGTAAACTAATTTATCAGGTAATGAGACTTGGATGCATTTGGTCACATTTCATGTCTGTTTTCCTGGAGGTTGTATTTAATAGGTAGTAACACGTTTGAGATGGTCTTGTTAGGTACTTTGCTTTCGGTTGTGATAACCGAAAACTAGTACATTAAGGTAGTGGATTCAGGTGAGGCTGCCTGCTGTGTTTATTTCATAGCAATGACACTTGGGTGTTCCCTGTGGCAATCCTTTCCTATCAGCTCATTGTACAGTGGTGGTTTTATTTCCGTTTTTTATGGTCTGCTTTTGAGAGATCAGTGTAGGTGTAAAAACTCAGGCATTACATTGAGATAGCTTTCATATCATCTCAGCACCATTGCTACACTTTACTCCTCATTTGCAAGATCCTGGAGGTTTAAGTCTTTCTGTGGGTAGGGTCTTAATCCCATCTCCTGAGGCATAATAAGTAACTTGGTTTTTTGAAGGAATGAGAGCGAGTCCTTAATACAGTAGGTCTAATTATTGTGGAACTCAAAGTAAATGACAGTTTTCTTGTGTTACACTTCACAAAAGCATCTTTTACAGACTCTTACCAGATTTTCATAGTCTCTTGGGCATTGAGGTGGTTGTGGGTGGTAATTTACTATCTGTACATTTTGCTTAGTGTGGAAATGCTGCCCCAAGTTGAGGTTTCTGTAGTATTGGGATTACTACTAGATGTAGGAATTGCCAGTGCACTTGCTGTAACTTACTGAGGTTTAGAAATTTTTAATGTTACTAAACACTGTTTGGTGAACACACACATCAATCAGTGCATAGAATGTCAAGCTGCACAGATGAGGTTTGGGGACAAGCCAGCTGCTGTTTGGTCTTGTTGTTGACTTTGTGACATCTCTGTTGTGACATCTCTGTCTTCCTGTTAATCCATCCTGGAGACATTATTTAGTAATACAAAGTTGAAGACCGTGCTTCCACTTTCAGATCAGCTCATTTATGTCCAAAGTACATAAAATAGACGAGAGAAAAGGAAGAAGAAAAAAAGAGCTTTGTCTTTCCAGAGATTTCGAACTAGAGTTGGAAGTTCAGACATATGTAAATGAAGTAAATAGAGTTGAAATTCTTCTATCTGCTATGTATTTCAAGCCTAGGGAATTTAAATGATGAGAGAGATATTGTGGGATTAAAGAAATAAAATTCAAGTTAAATTCTGTCAGTAGTCACATAAATAGCCACAAAGTAAGTCTGGAGCTAGAATTGCTTTTATAAACAGGGTTGGGGAGCTCCGAGGCTAAGCAAAAGCCCTAGTTCTCTGATATTTTGAGGTGTAAGTAGGTTGCAGAGATAGAAAAACTAGAAATTCAAGGAGGTGTGATGGCTGTGGTAGGATCCCAGCTTTCAGCCTCCTTTTTTTGTTTAAAGTACATGAGTGGTAAATTTTAGTAGTGTTTTAACTAAAATTATTTCCTCTGGAATGGTTTGTCAATGTTTTAAACATGCCCTTTTCCTGCCCCTTTTATAAATTGTTGAATCTGAGATATGAGTGTAAAGATTAGGAATTGTTAGATCTTATTTAATTGGTTTTCAAGTCTTGTAATTGAGCAGTCTGGTTATATGTCTGTGTCAGACAATTCCTTTATCAGAACTGTACAAGTCACAAGGAAAGTAGAGAACAACTAAGAAGTATACTTTGCCACGTGACTCGTGGCTTACCGTTGCGACCTTACATCCTTCTTGCCATGGCAGCGGCTGGCGGTGTGTCTCTGCCCCAGCCTTCACTTCCCAGCCGTCTCCTCTTCCTACCCTATCCTTCCTGCCTGGCTACTGGCCAATCAGTACTTTATTTATTTTAACCAATCAGAGCAACACATTTGACATACAGAACATCCCACAGCAATAGACTGCTTTATAATCATAACAAATACATTATAATGGAGAAATGGAACTTAGCATCATTAAGGTTACTTGAGTCACATTTAGGGGTTGGCCTTGCTGTGTAGTAGTTTGAACATATGACCTATGGGGAGAGTTTTCCATTTTGGATATTTTATATATCTGGAATCATATAAAACGTTTTCTGACTTATAATACCAAGAGTATTAGGTTAAGTCCATATCCATCTGTGTTCTCTTACATAGGTATGACCTCACTACTAGCTCTTTCTGAATTAGTGCAAGAAAAAAATGAATCTCTTCCACCTTCATGTATTTTTTTTCCCTATATAGGAACTTGTAGATACATTTTAAAGCTAGTTTCTCAATTTCTTTTTTTTTTTAACCTTTTTTCCTCTTTTTAAAGATTTGAGTGCTCTATCTGCATGTATACCTTTATGCCAGAAGAGGGCATCAGATCCCACTAGAGATGGTTATGAGCCACCATGTGGGTGCTGGGAATTGAACTCAAGATCTCTAGAAGAGCAGCCAGTGCTTTTTAACCTCTGAGCCATCTCTCTAGCCCCGTTTCTCAATTTCTTAATTCTTAGCTTATAAATAAATACATTTATTCGGTATATCTGTCCACTTAAATGAATTGTTAGCTTTATTTGTATACTTCTAGATTTACTTACGAGATTTAAAAGTAATTTGTTAAAAGTAAACTTGCTAACAGGTTTCTTTACTCGCAATATATCCAGTCTTAACTTGTTGACTTTAAGTTTCTGGTTCCCACATCTGTTTTTACTGGTCTCATATAGAAGCCGTACTAGCTGTTTTAGGATTGTAAATAATGGTATCATTTTGTTAAACAGAGTATTTTGGTAGCTTTCTGTGGTTTTCCAAGTTCTTTCAAATGGAGTATCTCATTTGAGCCTCACAACACTGTCTCTTCTTGGTCATTCCGGTGAAAGCAGTTTGCTCACAGCAGTAGCTGCTTGCCTGCCTTTCTTGAGTCCTCACTTTCTGACCTACCTATTCTTTCTGTTCATAACACATAAATCTACAAATGAAATGCCCTCTTATATACAATTGGATTTTTAAAAGTGTAGGAAATAGGTAAATATGGCAAATTATTTCTGGATTAGAAATATCAAATTGTTCCACATATTTCTTATTTTACCAAAACATACAAGATTGAAGCTCACTGGGTTTTGTAAGTCTTTATTTTCGTAAATCTTCCAAGGAAGAGAAAGATGTAGATGAGAAACGACTTGGAAAAAGAATTACCTAGGTCAGGACTTGAGGCTTGGCTCTGAGCACTGTGAGAAGGGTCAGTGCCCAGGAGTCACAATTCCAGGTGTAGAGGAAAAGCCATAATGTAAACAGAAGCCGTTAGAGAGGTGCATGATAATACTTTACCTTGTGTAGGACCCACATCTGAGGGGTTTCAAGAGCATTACACAATAACTCATGGTTCCTTTCAAAATGCTTGTGACACAGATTGCAAGGATTATCCTCCTCTTAGGGGATAAATTTGGAGAAATGGCAGCACAAGTTGGTAAGTAACTTGTCAAACAGCAGGTGGCCGGTGAGCAGCTGTAAATTGAATCTGAAAACTTAAGCCTACCAGTCTCCTACTGAAGTCACTAAATTGTGCTTATGTGTAGTGGTATTTACAGTAATATCTTCTGTTTGAGCTGACCAGATACTAATGCACAGATTGTTTCCTTGCCATTCAATTTGATGGCCTGTTGAAATCAATATTTTACCAGGATGTTTGCATTATACCACTGTGTGGTAGGAACAGTTTTGTTTTGTTTTTGTTTTTGTTTTTTTGTTTTTACTGTAGATCAAACATAGGGCCTCATGCACAAGAAGCAGACACTGTGACACTCAGCGACGCCGCAGCCCAAGAATATTTAGACAAAAAGCTTACCTTTCTTGTGTCTGTTTTGTATTATCATATATTTCTTTATTGTCTTGACTGCTGTGCTGGTCTATCAGAAGTCTGTAGTAATTGTCATACAGGGTTGATTGAATGGCTAGCTAGCATTAGAACAAGATTACTTAATTTATGTTGTATCAAGACTGTCCCTGGGATGCATTGGTTTGCTTGTGTTATATAAACAACTCATGCAAAAAAAAAATGTAGTTGGCTTCTCTTTCTTTGTATTTGGTATATTATTGTGCTTAGATGTGTGTTGCTCAGAATGTTGCTTTGATGACTGTGTTTAGAAGGTTGAGGCAGAAGGATCATTTAGTTGGAGGCTTTCCTGGGCTTCAAGACCTTCCCTCAAAAATAGAAAGTGAAAACCAAAATACTGCTTCTATCACCAAAAAAAAGGGGGGGTGGGGTTGTGCATTGTAGACTTCAGTTTCATAATTTGGGCAGTTACCAAGGATTAACATTGTAAAATGGCAGCCTAGTCAGTTTGCATCATCTGCTCAGAGATTTTGTTCTTGTATTTTTTGAGACAGGGTCTCACACTATGTTGCTCTGGCTGGCCTGGATTTTACTATATAGACTAGGCTGCCCTCCAATTTAGTAGAGATCCTCCTGTTTTTGCCTCTTGAGTGGTGGAACCAAGGTATGCACCACCACTCATCATCATCATCGTCATCATCATCATTATTTTGGGTATGAGTGCTTTGTATGTATGCCTGCAGGCCAGAAGAGGGCATCAGATCCCAGCATAGATGGTTGTGAGCCACCATGTGGCTGCTGGGAGTTGAACTCAGGAAGTCTGGAAGAGCAGCCAGTTAGTTCTCTTTAACTTCTGAGCCATCTCTCCAGTCCTTCCCACACATCTCTCCAGTCCACCCCACACCTATGCATACTTAGAGACTTCTTAAGGATTCTTAGGTTTCCATTGTTCTCAGTATGCTATATAAATATAGCATGATTCTCTCACATTCCATGTATTTTTTAAATTGTTTTGAAGAAATAAAAATGATTTCCACTTTCCTAAATTGTAAAGTGTATTATTGAATGTTGAGATGTTTTTTAAACTCTTGATACAAAAGGTGTCCTTAAACATTATTACAAGGCTTTATTTGGGTGAGCTAGTGTAGGAAAATAAGTAGAGCTATATGCAAGCTTCTTTCCTTTCTCTTTCCCTGGACTTACTCTGCCCATTGAAAACAAGGCGGTGTGATACATGCAAGGAGAATGGTGCTGTGTGTAATCAGTGTACAAACATTTGCTAGATGTGGTGGTTCCTCCTTCTAATTTTAGCTCTGGGAGGTTGCAGCAGAAGGATCAAGAATTGGAAGGCAGACTGGGTTATGTAGAGATATGCTATCACCAACAAAATCAAAGCCAATTTGTTCTAGTTATATAGGGGAATTTCTTGACCATTAGTGCTTCCAAAATTTTATTTACCTGGACTTACTCTTCTGTCTTATTTTCTAGCTTGGTGTAATTTATTTTTGCATTTTTAAGACTCTTTATTAACAGTTTTCCACATATTATTCAAAACTAATGCTTCTTTTTTGTTGTTATTTGAAGTGCTGGAGATAGAGCCCAGGGTCTTATGTATAATGTACTAGACCAGCACTACCACTATGCTGTACCCCGGCTCCTTGCTTTTTTTATTAATACACAAGTGTAGACTGATTTTTTTCCTTTGTTATCATACAATTCTAAATACAGTTTTAGTTTTTCATATTTTTTTTTTCTGGTAACAAAAGTAGTAGTACACGTTCTTGGTAGAAAATTTGGCAATTATAAGGTAAAAAATCAAGTGTAATGACATCATACAAAAGTATTCTCATTTGAATCCTTTCTTGACTCATGTTTCTGACTACAAACTGGGAATGTATTTCTCTCAAACTGTTTTCAATGGTATGCATAATCAGCGAATTATTCTCCATATTAAAAAAATAGAGGGGCTGGAATGAGAGCTCACCCTTAAAGCCACCTCTTCCAGAGGACCAGGGTTTGATTTCTAGCAGCTGCATGGTGGCTTACAACCATCTGTAACTCCAGTTCCCTGGGGAAAGCAGACAACTCCCTTGGGTGGTCACTTCCCATGGCATGCTTGTGGTGTCCAGCCGTACACGTAGGGAAAACACTTACATATATGAACAAAATATTTAAAATATTCAAAAAATTTTAGAATGTTAACTAGTGATAATTTAGCATTCAAGATTTAAAATTATTTCCATCTTTCTCCATATATATTTATCTGCCATGACTGCATAATAAATGTAGTTCTTGTTTACATCTGTATTTATTTAGGAAAAAACCAGAACCTTTAATTTTAACATATCTACAACAGACAGCTAAGTTATTTTTTAAATGTTAAACACAGTTGTGGTTTTACAAATGCATATGCTCAGGAGAATATTGTCTGTGCGTGAAAGTTCCAGAGTACATTCATTTGATAGGCTTCTGGGTACAATATAATGAACATTGTTTGAAGTCATGTAAGGAAAATAAAACAAGACACAGATCATAGGAGAGTACACGTACAGATGCAGCAGTGTTGTTTACAGATGAATGATTGTATAGAATAGTTGAGCATGGTAGCTCACATCTGTCATCTTAGGACTCAGGAGGAATGCTGCAAACCCGAGTCCAGACTGATCTAGTCTGTGCTAGTTAAGACTTCACAGTTAGATCCTGTCTCAGAAAATCACCAAATACAAAGATGGGTAATAGAACCTTGTAAAACAGCATGGCTTGGGGCTCGAGAGATGGCTCAGAGGTCTTCCAGATATGCTGAGTTCAATCCCCAGAAACCACATAATGGCTCAGAGCCATCTATAAAAGAGATCTGGTGCCCTCTTCTGGCACGAAGGTGTACATGCAGGCAGAACACTGTATACATAATAAATTAGTAAATCTTAAAAACAACAAGATTTAAAATTTAATTTAAAAACAACAATATTTGATGCCTTGTTAGGAATGGAATGGTAATCCATTTAGCTGGAATATCTGAGAATAGGGAACATAAAATCCCATACAGTGGTTATTATATCAGAAGCTTGTCAAGTAAATGTATTTTGGAACTTTAATTTATAGACAACATTCTTGTGAGCATATGTACTTATAAGATGATAGACAACTGTATTTAACAGCAGGTTGAACTATAAAATTGTGTTTAGATGTTCTGATTTTAATTTGGTTTTTATAAAGGAAGAATTGAAGAGAGGAGAATTGGGAAAGTAATTAGTTTAACTGTGGTTATAGTTCTAAAAACGAAGGAACAGATAGATAAGGAGAGATTTAGCAGACCAAAGATGGACAGACATTGTTAACTTGATGGAGTTGTTGATTGGAAATAGAGGATGCAGCCTGATTAGGACTGTTACCTCTTCTGTTTGAAGAGAGCTGATTCTGGTGCGGTAAATTTTGTTGTGACTGTGATAGCGTTACTTTCCCCTAGGTATATTAGGTAGGCTGTAAATTTTTCCATTATTCCAGTGTACTAAGTAATTAACATAGCTATTACTTTGTGGGAGTGGCTTGAGCATACATGAGGCCCCAAAAGCCCACTTCCACAGTGACATACTCCTCCAAAGCCACACCTCCTAATAGTGCCACTCCCTTTGGGGACCATTTTCTTTCAAACCACCACATTCAGGTACCATCCTGTGGGAGTCCTGCTCCTTTTGAAGAGTTCTCAGGAGGAGAGAGGAATGAGAAAAATCAGACAGAGACCTAGACCACGAGAAGAAAAGAACACAGGAGAGCTTCAGGAGGGCCTGAGTCAACACCCAGCATCCTCATCCTTTATTCAAAAGGGCTTTTTATAACATGGCAAGGGAGGAGCAAAAGACCTCCCCCTTGTTAGATCAAAGCACACACTACAGCCAAGTGTAGACCCTTCCAAACACCTGGTAACCACTCCTGTTACCAAATCATCTCCTTATGCAGCTCTGCTGGGTAAGGCAAGCTCAGATTCTCAGACCCTGAGTAAGATCTCGTAAGCCTCTTTGGGCTCCCACACCATCTGATACTTGGATCATTTGAATTTTGTTAATAGACTTATTTGCTTATTGTTGAACAAATGCAGCCCATCAAGTTAATTACTGTGTTTGGCTTGATGCTTCTTTCTGGGTTGTTAGTAGTTGAAGTAATCATAATTATAAACTGTGTATTGTTGGAGTGGGTAAGAGTTCCTTTTTGTGACATTCAAATAGAAGGGGGAAGGTATTAGAGTAAGATGAAAAGAGGTTCTTATGAATAGAGTTGGGAACATCTGAAAATAGCTCGAGGAGAATTTGGCTGCTTTGCTTACTATCATTAGTAGAAACTGGTGGTTTTATTTCTTTTTAAGACTCATGCTAGCCTGCAGGAGGAGGAGGAGCTGGTGGTGGTGCTGCTGGTGCTGCTGCACGCCTTTAGCCTTTAATCCCAGCACTTGGGTGGGAGAGACAGGCAGATCTCTGAGTTCGAGGCCAGCCTGGTCTACAGAGTGAGATCCAGGACAGCCAGGACTACACAGAGAAACCCTCACTAGAAAACATCGCAGAGACTGTCTTGTTGAGTGTAACTCAGATTGTTTCCCTGAATTGATCCCAAGTACTTACAGATTACTATATACTTTGTGATCAAGTATTTGCTATTCATTACATCCTAATAGTAATGAACCTCATGAAACTATAATTACCTTTTTAAATAGTTTTTTTATTTTATTCATTTATTTTTTATTTTTTATTTTTTGGTTTTTCGAGACAGGGTTTCTCTGTGTAGCTTTGGCGTGTTTCCTGGAACTTACTCTGTAGCCCAGGCTGCCTCGAACTCACATAGATCTGCCTACCTCTGCCTCCCGTGTGCTGGGATTAAAGGCGTGTGCCACTGCCACCTGGCCTACACTTACCTTTTGAAGAGTAGTCATGTAAAAAGCTAATTGATTATCTCTGCATGAACATATGTTCACATGCATATGTGGGTGAGCAGTTGAGTAAATTTGCAAGCAGAAATAAATAAAGCATACATTTAGAAGTTGGTATGGCAGTGTATAGGAAGGGAAAAAACATGGGAAACTTTATGAACTACAGTGCTGGTATTCAAAACTGATAATAACCACTATATGTGTCAGGCACTGTTGAATTCTTTCTGTATTACCCAAAAGTCTTAACAAATCAGCTTTCACCCCTTTTTTATTGTTTGGGATGGGGTCTTGCTGCTTGGCCTAGACTGACCTTGAATTAACTGTGATGGGATTACAGGTTTGTGACACAGTTCAGCCCTGTTTGTTTTTGTGGGTGAGAAAAATAAGAATGCCAGGATAGGACTTGAGAGATGGCTCAGGGGTTAAGAGCATTTGTTGCTCTTCCAAAGTAACCCCAACTCCTGGGAGTCTCAGTGACCTCTTCTGGTCTCCATAGGTACTTACACACAAGTGGCATATTCATTCATTCATTTATTCATTACCCTGCCCCCAACACACGCACTCACGCACGCACTCACGCACGCACGCACGCACGCACGCACACCCACCCACCCACCACAATGGAAATGAGTTCAGTGAAATAATAGAAGATGCCCTTTATAATAACAATAAAAAGAGTAATGACTGAGGGTCAGTGTAAAAAAGTGTGCCTGACCTAGATGAAGAATTGACAACACTGTGCTTTTTATCTGAGAAGTCCAGTTTCTGGGCTGCTACCCAATAGCTACATTTGTATTGCAACAACGTTTAATGAAGATTAGAAATAACCTTAATCTTTCTTTTGGAAACTGGCAAAATTATAATTTATCCAACCATTGTAATGTAATGCAGTGCTCTGTGATTGAGGACTGGACTGGAAAGACATCTAATATACTAAGGAAAAAGTAAGATATAGAAGAGTGTAGTGTAGAAAGTTAGGTAAATCCATTTGTATTGACTTAGAGATGTATTGAAACAAGTAATAACAGTTACTGTAGGTTCAGAAGTGGGTGTAGAATAAGGTTGATGAAGGACATGAGTGATAGGCTTCACTTTATATCTTTTTCAACACTGAACCAGTGCAAATATATCTATTATCTATCTGTCTATCTACCTACCTACCTATATCTTTCCTTCCTTCCTCCCTTCCTTCCTCCCTTCCTTCCTTCCTTCCTTCCTTCCTTCCTTCTTTCCTTCTTACCTCCCTTCCTCCCTCCCTCCCTTCCTTTCAGCCAGCCAGCCAACAATCTATCCATCTATCAGTTCTTTGAGACAGGGCCTCTGTGTAACAGCTCTGGCTGTCCTGAAACTCACTTTGCAGACCAGGCTGGCCTCGAACCACCTGTCTCTTGAGTGCTGGGATCAAAGGCATGTGCCACCACACTCAGCTCCCCTCCCCCCCCTTTAAAGATGTATTTATTTATTATGTATACAGTGTTCTGTCTGCATGTATGCCTGCAGGCCAGAAGAGGGCGCCAGATCTCATTACAGATGGTTGTGAGCCACCATGTGGGTGCTGGGAGTTGAACTCAGGACCTCTGAAAGAGCAGCCAGTGCTCTTAACCTCTGAGCCATCTCTCCAGCCTGCAAAATATATTTTTTAAAAGGTAGGAATTTAAGAACTTAGATATAGTCCTGGTCTGTTGCCTGTAGGTATATTGTCTTGGGCACACTGCTTATCCTTGTGTATCTGAATGTTCTGTTCTGTTCTATAAAAGTAGTATAATCATGGTAAGCTCTTTGGGGATTGGGGGGTAAGGATTAAGTGAGATAACACATGCAGTGCTAAGAACAATGTGGTTAGTACTCAGATGTTTGCTTTCTTAAAAAGCTGCTAATGTTGGAGTTGAGGGGGGTGCATAAATAGGTCTGACTAATAATAATTTGGGTATTAGGCTCTTTTCATATTTACCTGATACCTGTTATATGGCCTTGTTAGAAACCATGGTATTCAAATATTTGTCTCCAGATTGCCAGTGTCTGTCTCTTCATTAGAGCTGAAGTTTAGGCATTTATTCAACAGTTACTGTTTTGTGTCTTGGTTGTACTAGGCACAAAAGTACTTCTTTCCCTTTAGTCTTTAAGGGCCTTGTTGTAACTTTTATTCAAGAACTATGTTAAAATACTAGAAAACAAAAACATTGTGATGTTTGGATGTATGCTATATTGGAACAAGACACAGTGAATGATGGGATTCATTTATCTTCAGATGTTAAAGATGACATAGGACAGGAAAACAGTGATGCTTCCTCCCATGGGAAGCATGGAAATGTCAGAAGTTATAGTTGGCTATTGAGTTTATTTTTATTTATTTTCACTTAAAAAATTGTATGGTAGAGTTGAGTGTACACATGTGCTGTAGTTTATATGTGGGGATCAGAGACAACCTACAGAAGGTGACTTTTTACCTCCCATTGTGTGGTCCTGTGGAGAGAATTCAGTCAGACTTAGGGGCAGACCCCTTTACATTGAAGTATCTTTTTTTTTTTTTTTAAGATTTATTTATTATGTGTACAGAATAGGGCACCAGATCTCATTACAGATGGTTGTGAGCCACCATATGGTTGCTGGGAATTGAACTCAGTACCTCTGGAAGAGCAGTCGGTGCTCTTAACCTCTGAGCCATCTCTCCAGCCCCCCATTGAGGTATCTTGAAAGCCTCTAGCTTGATTGATTTTAAAAATATATTTAATGAGAATTATAAGACGTAGTCTTATCTTGATACTTTGAAAAATAAATACACTATTTATTCAGGTTTTTAAACACGGCTGAACTGAAAATGATGAGCTGACCTATAAATAATGAACTGACTGTAAGATGTTAAGAAAAGAATTTTTTAAATTCTGCCTCTTGTTTCTGTGTTTGTAGTTATTTTCACAGCAACTTGAGTATATTTTTTACTTAGCATATAAGCAGTCATTATTTTGGCAATTGAATAGAGGAGAAATTTAGACATTGGTCTAATCCCCACCCCTCCTCCCAAGAGTCTCCCTGTGTAACCCTGACTGTCCTAGAACTCACAGGGATCTGCCTGTTTCTGCCTCCTGTGTGCTGGGATTAAAGCCATGCACTATGCCTGACGTATTTGTCCATCTGTCAAGACTGCCTCCTGCTAATGATCTCTAGTTTCATGCTGCTCAAGGTCAGAAATTGTACAGGGTAAGATTTCTGTCTTTTTTGAATTGCTAAGACATGTGGCTAAACAAGAGTGTTTTATGTGCTTTACACATAGGACCATTTAGTCTAGATTACAGTCCAGTCCAGTATTTCTTTGTGAGTTTTTGGTCCGAAAGGGGGGATTAAGTCCCTACTGCTTTTGGAGTATGTCTTCTTTCTTATGTCCTTTCATGCTTGCTTTATATTTAGATACTTTGGTGGTAATTGACTCTTTATTATTAAATAATGACAATTGTAGTCTCCGAATAGGTTTTGGTTTGAGGTCTGTTTTATCTAATGTAAGCATAGCCATGTGTGCTCGGGTTTGTTAGTTTACTGGCAGTCTCTGGCGTTCCTTGACATAACCTATCCTTCCAGCACAGTAGATAAAATTTGTGTTGAAGCTTAGATCATACAGAAAAATGTTACATTTCTCTTGAAGTACAGTTTGAATTTGCCTTTTTTTTTCTTCTCGAAGTTGAGCATCTCTGATATGATTAAAAGCTATTTGTTTTTCTGTGAATGAAGTTCACAGCTTTAAACAAGTTTTCATGTGAATTACTGATCCTTTCCCTAAGAACTCTTTAAGAATTGGAATGGGCTTGGTGGTACCCACAGTACTCCGGAGACTTAAAGTTGGAAGATTGTGAGTGTAAGGTCAACCTAAGCTGTATGGTGAGACCCTGCCTCAAGAATGAATGAATGAATTAGGAAAGTTATTTCTTCTGAGGCATAAATGTTTTCCCCATCAGTCTTTTCACTTTTGATTTATCTTTGTTTTGTTCTAGTAGTTTGCATTTTCCTAATGGATACATGGATCCTCTTTTGCTTTCCTAAGCTTATGACTTAAGTATCACTGCCTTCTAGACTCCTTCCTGATGTATTTCAAAACCCAAATAAACATCTCTTGTTCACATGGTATCTTTTTCATATCTTTAGTTTAACCTTTAATCATAATCTTTATTTCTACTGTTTTTCCCTCAAACTTTATTTTTGTATTTTCAGTGCTTAGAGCACAAAAATGTATATTTTAGTACTAATGTCTAATATTTTACATTAGATATTTATATTACACATTAGATTTTGATGCCTTTGATTTCATGTCCATTGGAATGCAATTTAGGTGCTCAAAATTTGTTAAATGGAGACCCAAGAAGTCTTAACTCATTCTTGTATTGTTTTCTTTTGCTACTTCCCTTGGAATTGTTTTAGTGAGATATTGACTTATTTGGGGAGCCTCTGCTATTTTTAATTAATTAATTTTTTTTTTTAAAGTTTTTCAAGACAGGGTTTCCTCTGTGTAGCTTTGGAGCCTGTCCTGGAACTCGCTTTGTAGACCAGACTGGCCTGGAACTCACAGAGATCTACCTGTCTCTGCCTTCCGAGTGTTGAGATTAAAGGGATTCAAGGTGTGCACCACTCTGCGTGAGAGCTTCTGTTATTGGTAACAGATTTCAATTCCCTTTGTAATTTAGATTTGTGGCCAGGCTATGGTAGGGCACGCCTTTAATCCCAGCAGAGGCAGGCAGATCTCTCTGACTTCGAGACCAGCCTGGTCTACAAAGCAAGTTCCAGGACAGGCTCCAAAGCTACACAGAGAAACCCTGTCTTAAAAAAACAAAAACAAACAAACAAAAAAGATTTGTGGGACTGTTTGTGTAGGCTAATGATTCTTAGTTTTCTTAACCTTTACAGAAAGGTCATGTTATATCCTGTTTTTGTTTGTTTTTTGTTGTGTGTGTGTTTCTGTAATATAATTTTATGAAAACATGTACAGAATAATGTAAAGAGTGAGAGAATGGTATAATAAACTTCAGTATACTGGGCACTAGCTTGAAGAGTTATCAACTTGCAGGGAATGGTTGTGCACATCTGTAATCCTAGTACTTGTGGGGCAGAGGCAGGAGGATTGCTGCAGCCTTAAGCTGGCCTGATCTATGTAGTAAGGCCAAGTATACATGCCTCAGGTATACATCAATTCAGGATACTTTTAAGGTAAGTGCTTAGTGTATCAATGGAGTTGTATAGATCCCTGGAGGTTATCTAGCACTAGCCTCTCTCCCACTTAAAGAAAAGCAAGATCTTTTTTTTTTTTTTTAAGATTTATTTATTTACTATGTATACAGTGTTCTGCCTGCATGTATGACTGCAGGCCAGAAAAGGGCACCAGATCTCATTACGGATGGTTGTGAGCTACCATGTGGGTGCTGGGAGTTGAACTTAGGACCTCTGGAAGAGCAGCAGTCAGTGCTCTTAACCTCTGAGCCATCTCTCCAGCCCAAGAAAAGCAAGATCTTAATCTAGATAAAATATCAATTGCTTTGTATGTGGGAATGTCAGTTTCATTATTGAATAGCATTATTTACAAATTAGCATGCCAAGAAACCCTGGTTGACAGAGTTTTAATTGCTTTCATCATGAGACTTCTGTTGTGTTGAAGTTAATAAACGTAGCATTCTGGGTTTTTTTTGTTTTTTTTTTTTGTTTTTGGTTTTTCGAGACAGGGTTTCTCTGTGTAGCTTTGTGCCTTTCCTGGATCTCGCTCAGTAGACCAGGCTGGCCTCGAACTCACAAAGATCTGCCTGCCTCTGCCTCCCGAGTGCTGGGATTACAAGCGTGCGCTACAACTGCCCGGCTCAAATGTAGCATTCTTATTAAGCTGATAAAGTTAATTTCAAATGGCATGTAAAAACCTACTGGAAAAACACTAACAAACATTGTGTATATATATCTTTTTTAAGATTTATGTGTGTGAGTGTTTTCCCTGAATTTTTAAATGTATACCATGTGCCTTTGTATACCTTCCATGTATACCTTTGTAGATCAGAACAGGGCATCAGATCCCCTGGACCTGGAATTACAGGTGTTTGCAAGCCACTGTGTGGATGCTGGGAACTGAATCCAGGTCCTCCGTAAGAGCGGCCAGTGCTCTACCCACTGAGCTTTCTCTGCAGTCCCAGCACAGCCTATCTTAAGGGAAACTTCGGGTGTCACTGGCTGTCTACTTTGGATTTAAAAATTGAGCATGTTTTAACCACATGAGGGGTTTATAGCTGTTGATGCTAAAGTAGGAGTCCATAAAATAAAACCCACTATTTATAGTGGACATACTACCTCCTAGTTCTCCATTCAGCACATCCAATAGATTCTATATTTTAAAATCTGAGCCTGGAGTGACGGTGCATGCCTGAATAATCCCAGCAGTTGGGCAGCAGAGGCAGGAGGATTCCAAGTTCAGGCTACCCTGGGCTGCAATAGTGAGATTCTGTCTCAAAAAACTTAATAACAACTGAAATCTGTAAATAAATTGCCAGTTGAGATTATTTCATTAAGAATACTACACTGTAGTGTCTGTGTGATAAAGTCTGAATTAGTTACACTGCTAAAGTTCCAATAATAGCCCCGGCTATTGTTAATTGCTTTCTTTTTTATTGGTGGCTTTGAATAGAGTACTGTCTTCTGAGATCATCTTGATGAGCCCTGAATTTCTCCAAGATGTTCGGGTCACTTATACCTTGTGGTGTTATCACAATGAGAATTGTATATGGAGCATATTTGTTAATTTTTTCAAAACAACTGGTTGTATTTTATGTTTAAGCATCTCCTTGCTTTTGATAGACAATGAGAATTGAATGTATTTATTCTTATTTCAATCTCAAAACTGGAATGTAATGTTTCTCTTCTTGACTTCTGTTCTGTTAGAGCAGGTTGTTGCCCTGGATGCCCAAAATATTGTAGCCGTTTCATGTGGAGAAGCTCATACAGTGGCACTTAATGACAAGGGCCAGATGTTTGCCTGGGGTCTTGACTCTGACGGACAACTTGGCCTACTAGGATCGGAGGAATGTATCAGAGTACCCAGGTAACAAAGGTGACCACAAAGAGGTCCTTAAGCTTTTTTACTAAACTTGCTTGTCTAAATCATTTTGCTTATGGTGAGCAGTATGCTTACTGTGAGCATGTAAGTATTGTTGCCTAATTATTTCTCCCCTTTGAATCTTTTAAGAATTTACTAATTGGTTCTTGTTATTGATTTGGGTTGAGGTATTTGGTTGGCTATTTTTTATATAACTGATATTTTCTCCAGAATGGATAAAATTTCTGTTTGTAAAGAAAAGAAGTAGGATGTCATGTACGGTAGCACATGTCTTTTAATCCCAGCTCTTGGGAAGCAGAGACAGGTGGATCTCTGTGGGTTGGAGACCAGCTTGGTCTTTAGAGTAAGTTCCAGGACAGCCAAGGCTACACATAGAAAAGCTTGTCTCGGGGAAAAAAGAAAAAGAAAAGTAGGAATTGTTTTCTTCTAGAATGGGATAGACTGATTTAAGCTACTGGTTCCACTCTGTCAAGTGTCCCAGCTATTGAAGTATTGATTAAATACTGATTGGTTGCTGGGCATGGTGGCACACACCTTTAATCCCAGCATTCAGGTAGAGGCAGACTGATGGATCTCTGAGTTGGAGGACAGCCTGGTCTACACAGCAAGTTCCAGAACAGCCAGGGATGCATAGAGAAGCCCTGTCTCAAAAACAAACAAACAAACAAACAAACAGAAATATCTATTGGTTGCATGTTTCTCTGACCTTTTTTTAAGGCTTTATTGATTTTTGTTTGTTTAATTCATTGTAGATGTCCATTAGAAATGGACACCCCACCCCCACCCCACCTACCCAATACTGGGACTTACGATACACACCACCATTCCCAGCTCTTGCTTTAGATCTTAGAGAAAGCATTTTAGCTTTTATCTAGTATGTTATTAACTTCTTGCTTTTTTTTTTTGGTTAAGATTTTCTTTTTTTTATGTATATGAATGTTTTGCCTGCATGTATATATGTGTATGTACCATGTGAGTGCCCTGAGAGGCAAAAGAGGGAGGGCATCAGATCTTATGGAACTAGAGCAGTGGTTCTCAACCTTCCTAATGCTGCAACCCTTTAATACAGTTTCTTATGTCGTGGTGACCCCCAACCCTAAAATTATTTCATTGCTACTTCTTAACTGTCATTTTGCTACTGTCATGAATCCTAATGTAAATGTCCGATATGCAGGGTATCTGATATGAGGGGTTGCAACCCATAGATTGAGAGCCACTGAACGAGAGCAACATGTGGGCTGGACACATGTGGGTGCTGCAAAAACCAAATATGGATCCTTTGCAAGAGCAGCAAGTGGTCTTAATCACTGAGTCATCCCCCCTAGTTGTTGGCTTTTTCTATAACATCTTTATTATGTGGAGATATGCTCCTTTTAGACCTATTTCTTCAGTCTCTAGACTTTTATGTTGTGTCCTTATTTGTTACTATTACCAGAGTAGATGAATTCATTTCTCTTTGAGTTTTTTGAAATAATGTGAGAATCAGTATCAGTTCTTTTTTTTTTTTTTTTTTTTTTTTTTTGTTTTTGTTTTTGGAGGCAGGGTTTATCTGTGTAGCTTTTAGTGCCTGTCTGGAATTCACTGTATCGACCAGTCTTGCCTCAAACTCACGGAGATCCGCCTTCTGAGTGCTGGGATTAAAGGTTTGCACCACCACTGCCTGGCCAGTATCAGTTCTTTAGATGTTATTAGGCTAGAGCAAAGAAGCCATCATCATCAGGTCCTGTGCCTTCTTTGATGGACACATTAGTACTGAGTCATCTGTCTTACTCCTTGTTGCTGGTCTGTTGAGTTTTCTGTTTTTTCATGGTTGCGTTTTGTAAGTACTTGTATTCAGGAATTGGTCTGTTTCTTCGAGGTTATGGAGTTTGTTGGTAGAGAGTTGGTAATAATCTCTAGTGATCCTCTATTTCTGCATCAGGTATAATGTCTCCCTTTTATCTTTGAGATTGTTTAAAATGACTTTAGCATTTGTTTATTTTGCATGTATGTTCATATGTGGGTATACATGTGCACAGTTTGAATATGTGGAAATCAGAAAGCAACTTGCAGAAAGTAGTTGGTCCTCCATCATGTGGGTTCCGTAATTGAACTCAGCTCATCAGGCTCTGCAGCAAGTGCTCTGGCACTGACCCATCTACATAATAAGACAGCAAGCCCATGACTGCTTTTTTAGTCTGGGGGGGAGTGCCAATTTTCATCTGTTGAAGAACCTTTTTATACATTAAAAACTTCCATTTCTTTATTTCTGCTGTGGTCTTCATTTATCTTTCCATCTATTAATGTTGAATACCTTTTGGTTTGCTTTTCCCCCCCTTGGATTTTTTGAGACAAGGTTCCTCTCTTGTGACTGGCCTCAAACTCAGAAATCCACCTGAATCTGCATCCCAAGTGCAGGGACTAAAGGTGTGCGCTGCCACTGCCGGACTTGTTTTTGCTCTTTATCTTTGGGATAAGAATGAGTGTTTGAGATTTTTCTGTCTTATAATGTAGGTGCTGATTGCTGAAAACTTCTCAGTACCGCTTTTGCTGTAGCCCATAGGTTGGCTATATTGTGTCTTCATTTCCCCTTTTTTCAAGAAGTTTTAAAATTTTTCTTGTTTTCCTCTGTGACCCATTTGGCTATTTAAAGCTAAGCTGTTTCATTTCTGTGTTACTGTGTAGTCTCTAGTCGTTTCTTGTTACTTACTGACTGCCAGTTTTATTATTATGTGACTGAGAAAGACACTCAATAAGATTCTGTTCTTTACATTTTTATTGAGGGGCTAGGGGTGGAGCTCATTTATTGAGATTACTTGTTGCTAGCATCAATGCTGCCCAAATGTGATGAGCACACTCTTAAATCCCCACACCAGGGTGGTGGCTGAGGGCTCAGAAGGGCATCCTCAGCTTCATAACAAGTTTGAGGATAGCTCAGAATAAGTGAGACTTTGTATCAGACAAAGAAAAAAGGGAGGAAATGTTACTGAGATTTGTTTAGTGGCCTATTAAGACCTACCCTGGAGAATGTTTCATGTGCTGTTGTATAGCAGGTTCTGTTTGTCTTTTAGGCCCATTTGGTCTTTTGACTGCTGATTCTTTGTCCACTTTGTCAACTACAGAAAGAGGGGCATTAAAGTCCTCTGTTACTATGTTGGAGTTGACCTCTACCTTAGGTCTAGAATATCAAGAGTATTTTTCATATGTGGATGCTCTAATATTCTATACCTTATATTGAGATTATTGTTTGTTGAATTGACCTCTTTAGCATTACATAATGCTCTCTTTTTAAAAAAAGATTTATTGATTTATTTAATGTGTATGAGTGCTCTATCTGCATGTACACCTTTACACCAGAAGAGGGCCACCATGTGGGTGCTGGGAACTGAACTCAGGTCCTCTAGAAGAGCAGCCAGTGCTCGTAACCTCTGAGCCACCTCTCCAGCCTGGTTAAGTCCATTTTATCTGACAGGAGTATTGCTACTCTTTTCTTACAGTTCTGTTTGCATGGAGTACCTTATTCCATTGCTTCTTCTTGTGTTTGTGTCCTTAGAGATAAATTGAGTTTCTTAGAAGCAGCTTATATGATCTGGTTGTGGTGAGCCACACCTTCAGTCCCAGCAGTGAAGAGGCTGAACCAGAGGAATTGTCATTTGCAGGCTAGCTTGGGCTACAAAGTGAGTCTGTCTCAAACAAATCAAAAAAGAAGTAGCAGGTATTTGCTTTTGGATTTTGTAATTCAGACAGTTACTTTTGTTTACATAGCCCTGGCTGTCCTGAAACTATGTAGAGGAAACTGAGGAAACTCGGATCTGCTTTCTTTTCCAGAGATTAAAGGCCTGCTCCACCAGGGCCAGCTCAGTTATCCCCCACCCCTCCCCACACACACAGGGTTTCTCTTTGTAGTTTTGGCTGTCCTGGAACTCGCTCTGTAGACCAGGCTGACCTCGAACTCACAGACATCCCCCTGCCTCTCTCTAAAAGGTGTGTGCCACCACATGCCTGGCTTTAGTTGCTCATTTTTTTTTTTTAAAGATTTATTTATTTATGTGTTATGTATACAGAAGAGGGCGCCAGATCTCATTACAGATGGTTGTGAAGCACCATGTGGTTGCTGGGAATTGAACTCAGGACCTCTGGAAGAGCAGCCAGTGCTCTTAACCTCTGAGCCAACTCTCCAGCCCCCTAGTTGCTCATTTTTAATTGGACAAGAAGACAGGAAAATATAGTGTTCTGTGAGAATGTAGTACTTGAACTTGCAAATTAATAACTGGAAAAGGCTTTTTCCTGATGAGTAATTTAATATGGTGAAAAGATCAATGTGTGATGTAAGTGGTATCCATAAACAGTCAGCACAATTGTACACATCCATGTATTTTTGTTGCTCTTTTGCATTTATTTTGCTGTGTCATTCTGTTGTGACTTTAAGGACTCAAGGTGCATTGGAACCTGCTGATTTGGAGCAGCACAGCTCTCAGGTTCTGTAGTTTAGAACATATATCCAGGGGGCTAGAGAGATGGCTCAGTGGTTAAGAGCACTTCCAGAGGACCCAGGTTCAATTCCCTGCACCCACATGGCAGCTCACAACTGTCTGTAACTCCAGTTCCAGAAGATCCAACACCCTCACACAGACATATATATGTGCAGGGAAAACACCAGTGCCCATGAAACAAAAGTAAATTAGTTAAAAAAAAAAGCATTTAAAATACAATATGGGGTTAGAGTTGACTCACTTTTTTCCCGTTCACAATTTGATTCACTAAAGCTGCCTCCTGAAAATCATAAGTATCAAAAACGCTGTTCAGAAGCTGCTCCTGACTTTGAGTTGGCAGAGTCAGGTCTGATGGCAATATCAGAAAAAGACAAATAAGAACTTCCTTCTTCTCTTTTTCTTGAAAACATTCATTCAGAAAAGTAGTAGAAGATTATCAGGCAAAAGAGGGCAGTACAGTGCATTACAGTTAGATAAATTTAGAAGCCTGAAGACAGAATACAAGAGAGCAAAAAATAAGACACATCATTGATTATCATAAATGTGAATGGACTAAATTTCCCTAGTTGAGACACAGATAGCACTGCTGTGGGTGTAAATTGAGAAGGGTAGACTAGGGGGAGGAAATAGGGTCCACAGTTCTGAGTCATGAGAACTTAAACTGCTAAGTTTCACACTGCAAAGATTAAGAAAAGTATTGGATAATGGAAGAAAATGTTTAAATGATAAGAGTGTCTTAAGCATGGTGCACTTCGCTTCTGTTCTATCTTTTTGGTTTATTTGTTTTTTGGTTTTGCGTCCTGTCCCCGTCCCCCCATGTACCCTCCCCCTGCAGCTGAGGATCGAACCCAGGGCCTTGCACTTGCTAGGCAAGTGCTCTACCATTGCGCTAAATCCACAACCCCTACTTTGTCTTTTAAGGTGTTTTATCAGCCCATCTTTTACTTTTTTAAAATGCTTATATTCTGATTACTGGTTTTAACCTGAAATTTTGATACTTAGCCTGACTGAAAAGATAGTGCATCTGAAAAGACAATTTTGCACATAGTAAGTGGCCAGTGACTAGCACATAAGAGCATACAAGATCCACTTGTTACACACAGGGAATTGATTCTGCTCTCCTTCTTTTCTAGAAATATTAAAAGTCTTTCGGATATCCAAATAGTACAGGTTGCATGTGGTTACTATCATTCACTTGCACTTTCTAAAGGTAAGCAATTGGCCTTTTGTTTTCTTCCTAAAGATGATTGCTCGGTGCTTTGAACACAAAGGCCTCTAGCTTTCTTCTTTCTACAAGATTTGCCCTGTTTCT
Source organism: Onychomys torridus (assembly GCF_903995425.1). NCBI lineage: Eukaryota > Metazoa > Chordata > Mammalia > Rodentia > Cricetidae > Onychomys > Onychomys torridus. Next base: position 45,401,620 of record NC_050460.1, read on the forward strand.
GCATCCTTTTCATTTCTATATGTATTTTAAATCAGCTATTAGTTTCCACACATACAGAACTGCTAAAATGTTGATTGAGATTGTGTTGTTTATAAATCAGTTTCAGAGTAATCTTTACAGTGTTAAGTTTTTCTACTCATGAACATAACACTTCTCCGTGTAATTCTCTAAGATTTTCTTACTAGTTTTTTCATTTGTTTGTTTAAGGTCGGGTCTCACTATGTAGCTCTTGCTGTCCTTGAACTCACTATGTAGACATCTCTGCCTCCTCAGTGCCGGGATTAGAAGAGTACGCCACCACTGCCTGACACTAGCATTTTCATTTCTCTCCAAATTATGTTTTTCATTGAGTATTTTTGTTAATTACATAATTTTTGTTTACTATATAGGCCCCAAATTGGGATGTATGTCTTAATTACTAAATATTTAAAATCCATTACTTCATAGCAGAGGAAGCTTGCCCTCCCCCATCTCATTAAATTTTATATCTAAGCTTTTTAGAAACTAAGCACAGAGGAGGATAAATACCTATTAGTTTTATTTGCATCCTTCTTTCTGGTTTAACTTACTCATATACCAGCTGAGGATTGGAAAATGAATTAGAGAATCTCCCCTAGTTTTTGTGTTGACATTAAAAAGACAAACTTGAACAGGAGAAATGGCTCTTCCAGAGGACCTGAGTTCAGTCCCCAGCACCCATTTCAGGCAGCTCTGTAACTCCAGCCCTAGAGACTCTAACACATGCACAGAGACACATGAATAAAAATTCATTGATGAATTCAGCCCAGCATGGTGGTGCATATCTATAATAATCCCAGCATGGTGGTGCATATCTATAATAATCCCAGCATGGTGGTGCATATCTATAATAATCCCAGCATGGTGGTGCATATCTATAATAATCCCAGCATGGTGGTGCATATCTATAATAATCCCAGCATGGTGGTGCATATCTATAATAATCCCAGCATTTTGGGAAGCTGAAGCAGGAAGATTTCTAAAAGTTCCAGTTCAGTTTAGGCTATATCAAAAAATAAGTTCTAGTGCCTCTGTTACTTACTATTTTAGTAAATGCCTAATGGGGTCTACTGTGAACAAAATATTAGGTTTTAATTTAGTAAAAACTGATACATTAAGACAGTTTTCCGAATTTGAGACCATATGGTCTACAGACATAGTTCAAGGACAGCCAGGGTTACACAAAGAAACCCTGTCTTGCCGGGCGATGGTTGTGCATGCCTTTAATCCCAGCACTCGGGAGGCAGAGGCAGGCTGATCTCTGTGAGTTCGAGGCCAGCCTGGGCTACAGAGTGAGATCCAGGAAAAAGGCGCAAAGCTTCACAGAGAAACCCTGTCTCAGAAAACAAACATACAAAAAAAGTTTTACATCTGGAGCTGGTTTTTCTGTTTTGGGTTTATCTTTAGGTAGTATCACAGTCAGTGACAAGCTTTCTGAGCATTTAGTGTGCACTCAAATGTCTAGTAGACAGTGCGTGTTAAGGTACCCTACTAGGCCTCATAGGGTCACACGAATTACAGGGTACTGTGCACTGTGAAAGGGGCTGTAGAGGAAGAGTTTAGTCCATAGAACATTTAAGGGGATGAGACTGGATCCGGACTAGAGGTGAGCTAAACAGAGTTAGGAGGTGGTTAGGACAGTGAGAACAGCACATGAGGGTAAAGGAATGTAAGTGTGACTGGAGTACAGTGAGAGAGGAAATAGTTGTCCTAAGAGCATGAGAACACACTAAATTTCTCCCCTCAAATCTACCCTGTGTGGTTTTGTTTTGTTTTATATAAATTTTATTTGTTTTTGAGGCACAGTCTTACTCTGTAGCCCAGGCTGCCCTTAAACTAAGTGTAATCTGTTTTAGCCTCTCAAGTACTGGGATTATAGACATTAGCCACCACACCTGTCTGTAATTTCTTTATGCATATGTGTGTACTTGTTTTAAGAAGAGTCAGGGACCTAATATTTTTAAAGTTGGAGGGAAACTAACTTCAGAATTATTTATTTAATCATGTGTGCATAGGTTTGGATCCAAAGAACAGCTTTGGGAGTTATACTGCTGGTGCCATATACCCCTTTATCCCCTTTCTTTTTTCTTTTCTTTTTTTTTGTTTTTTGGGGTTTCTTTTTGAGACAGGTTGTCACTAGCTTGGTGCTTACTAAATGAGTTAGGATAAGCTGACTAGCCGGTGAAGCTGAGAACCATCTCTGGCTCTTCTTCCCAGTGCTGGAGACTGCAAGAGCATGCCACTGTGCCTGGCTCCCCTTCTCCCTCATGGTCTCTGGGAGCCTGTTGAACTCCTGTCCACATTACCAGCAGAGCCATTTCCCCAGTCTAGGAGCTTACTTTGAAATGCATACTATTTTGTAGTATGAACTTTTAAATTTACTCATGATATTGCTAACTAGACTACTGCTAGTTGTTTTAATAAAAAATGCCTGAAGTTGTGACATGGGCTGACAGATCAATCAAAAGTGACAGAGAAAGTGGTTAAGGGAATGAGGAAGGATGCTAAAAATAGGTCTATTTATTAGAAAGAAAACTGTGTGTAACTTGGTAATACTCGGTAGATTTAGATTTGGCGATGTCTGAGAAGGGACATGACATCCCTGGGTATGTGACCGCTGATGAAGGGCAACACTGGGAATTAGAAGTGGTTTTGAAACATCCATATGTGGGGTGTCAGATAAGCAGTGGGTTACAAGGTGTTTCTTACTGTTTACATTTGTATATGTTAGTTGATAACTTAAGTGAGAAGAGTACTTGGAGAAGTTAGAGAATAAAGTGAAAGGTGAGGAATGTTAGAAAGAGACAGTCCTTTGTTGCAGAGCATAAGGAACTGAGTATAGCCTTAGTTTACATCAGTGTTTACTAGTGTTTTGCTGAAACTTTAAAAGTATACTGATAAGGAATGTTCTTCTAGGTAGTTGTATGTTTTCATGTAAAGAATCCAACTTCATTGTTTGTAAGCATGTGGTTTCATTTAATGAGAGGATGTCTCAAAAGAGTAGTTGTTGATCTGCAAATGATATTGTATGTGTGTAAAATGACTGATTTTTGTCTTACAGCAAGTGAAGTTTTCTGTTGGGGACAGAATAAATACGGCCAACTGGGTCTAGGCACTGACTGTAAAAAGCAGACTTCACCTCAGCTAATTAAGTCTGTACTTGGAATTCCGTTCATGCAAGTTGCAGCAGGAGGGGCCCATAGTTTTGTGCTGACCCTTTCTGGGGCCATCTTTGGATGGGGACGGAACAAATTTGGTCAGCTAGGTCTTAATGATGAAAATGGTAGGTTCTCATTACAGTTCAAGTGTTTTTTAAAAGTGAATGAGTGATTCTTAGAGTATTGGAGAAACGTATACCCAAATCTTCCTAGGACTAATAGAGGTGGAGCTGAGGATGTTAATTTAAAATTTTAATGTGATAATGTTCTGAGAGGATCATGGGAAGGCTAAAAATTAGCATATAATAAATTGGAAAGCTTATTGAGGCTGGAGATATAGCTCAGTGGAAAAGCTCTTGCCTAGTATGCACAAGGCCCCTGGGTTCAATCCCCAGCACCTTTTCCCCTCAAGAAAGAAAATTACTCCTTCAATCATTTGGACTGAGGTTATAGATAGCTCCATGGTAGAATGCTTGCCTATCACACAGGAGGCTATGGTTTTAATCCCCAGTACTGAAGGAAAAGAAAAAGTTTATGCTGTCTAAGTTTTCATTATTGGGTGTTTACAAATACTAGTTTAAGTTAGTAGCCAGTGCTGTTCCAGTATTGGCCACCATTAATGGGAAGAAGCTATAAAAGTAATTTGTGAAGAAGCTGCGCACATAGCTTCCTGATAGAACATGCATGCAATGCTCTAGGAAAGTAACATGATGTATTCAGTTGATGTGTTCCAAGTTGGATTTATATGATCTGGGGTTATTAGATTAATTTTTGGTTGAACTTCTTTTTATACTGATGATACTCTTAAAAATAAACATTTTGAAGATACTCAAAAATAAACATTTTGAATTTTAAAAAATGACTATTTTTTAAAGTTACAATCTTTTATCTGCCAGTATTTTGAATACTAATATTTGGCATACAAATTACAGTTTGTAAAGTTCAACATACTTTTAATGACTGAAATGGCCAAAGTGAGTTTTTAGCAAATAACAACTTATAGTGATAAGTAAATAACTCCTTCATAGAATTAGATAATTTTTATTCTGCATAAAAATATGTTCATATTGTGCTGTGTATATGTTTTGCCACAAAAAGCAGTAAGTATGACAGGCTATTGTGTAGGATCTGAGCATAGCCATTATAGAATAAATAATGATACACATGTAGAAAATCTGAAACACTGAGCTGGATTGCTCAGGCCTATGCACATTGGCATAGGGTGATTGAATTCTCATCTTTGAATCCTTCTTTATCATCAGAGTAGAGATTGGTAGCCCCGGAAACACAATTTTATAAACTTTTTTTGATAGTCAAAATTAGTATTATGTCTACTGAGTTTGGAAATCTGTAGAGGAAGCACATTTTAGAAGAATTTTAGTTTAAAAATCATTAACATCTTTTATTGGAATTTTCAGATAGGTATGTTCCTAATTTACTAAAGTCACTAAGATCTCAGAAAATAGTTTATATTTGTTGCGGAGAAGATCATACTGCTGCATTAACCAAGGTATTGTATTATAAAACTTTTTATTATTCACAGTAATTTTCTCATAATTAGTGAATGCTTTCATGATATTTCTATTAAACTTGAGCAGTGTTTGTGTTTCAAAAATAGTTTATCTTAAAACAGACCTAAATTTTTCTTGAAAATAACTTGTCTTAATGTTCAGTTTTGTTTAGAGTTATGAAGTGTGTTTTATGTACTGTCACATGCAATTGCATCGAGGTTTAAGTGGTTATGTCATCCAGACTCACCTTCCACTGTAGATATTCCCCTTTCTGAGTGTCCCTAGTGCTGGGGCTGCAGTCACTCAGTACCATGCCTGGCACTTTTTGGAGGGGTGTTTGTCTGTGTGTTGATAATAGAATTAAAACCCAAGACCTTGTGTATACTAGGTCACGTATCTACCACTGAGCCACATCTCCAGCTCTTTTTTATGGTGAGGTAGGACCTTGCTAAATTGCTCAGGATAACCTTGGGTTTTTAATCTCGTTAGCCTCCTGAGTAGCTGGGATTATTAAAATTTTTGAATGAAATGACTTCATTTTGGTCCATTGGGTTTGCAGTGCTGTGTATCAGTCCCATTGTACTTCATCATTCTACCTAATTTGCGTGAAACTTCCATTTAGTTTATAAATATTTTATAATAAGTAAAAATAAGCAGCTTAACTTGTATTATCTATAGGTGGAGTATTATGCTAGCAATTACAGTGTGTTTTCAGTGTAGTCTTGTCAGTTGCTTTAACATTTATCTTTCATTTTCTGGGGTATTTCTGTGGTGACTAGATGTCAAATGAATACATTCAGACAATGGGTATAGCTCAATAAAAAGTTATGTAGGGACCTCAATTTGATCTTCAACAATACGCAAACAGAACAACATACAGCTAATCTTTACTGGAAAAAAATATTGTGTTCATTCACATTAACTTAAAGATTATTGTTCTTTGGCCAAATTAGAAATTGATGTTTCAGAAGGGCTAGTTGGTAGAGTGCTTGCCTGACATACAGGAGGTCATGTACCAGTTAAACTGAGTGGGGTGGTGGGGAATAGAGGGAGGCAGGAAATTCAGAAATTGAAGGCTGTCTTTGACTGCATGGTTTCTGTTTTTTTGTTGTTGCTTCTAAAACGCGCGCGCGCGCGCGCGCACACACACACACACACACACACACACACACCCTTCCCTGTTTTGTTTTGTTTTGTTTTGAGAGAGGGTTTCTCTGTGTAGCTCTGGGTTTCCTGCAACTCACTCTGTAGACCAGGCTGCCTCAAACTCACAGAGATCCACCTGCCTCTTCCTCACCAACTGGCTTCATTATTATTTGTCTTGTATAATTGGTAAAAGACAACAACTTCCTTACTTATTTACTTATTTTCAAGAGGCTCACTGTGTAGCCCTGGCTGGGCTAAGAATTTATGTAAATCACTGGCCTCAGATTCACAGAATTCTTTTTGCCTACTTTTCCCCTCTGAGTGTTGGGGTCAAAGGCATATGCCACCATATTTGGAAGAAATTAATTTCTAGTCATACTTTGAAAAATTGGGGGCTGAAGAGATGGTTCAGCCGTTTAAGAGCATTTGCCCCTCTCCCAGAGGACCAAGGTTTGGTTCCCTGAACCTACATGGCAACTTACAACCGTCTGTAATTTCAGTTCCAGGGGGTCAGATGGCTCCATATTGCCTCTGTGGTGCACTGCACTCACATGGTGCACTTACTGTACGTGCAGGTAAAACATTCACACATCAAAATTAAATTAAAATTGTATTAGATTGGGAAATAGAGCTCAGGTGCAGAGTATGTGTTGGTTTGCATAAGACCACAAAAGGAGGGAAAGAAAAAATTCCGCACTGTTTTTCTTTTTCCTTTGCTCAAAGTGATATTTTTAATTTTATTTTTTTAGACAGAAATCTTTATTTGGTTTTGGTTTGGGTTTTTTTCAAGACAGGGTTTCTCTGTATGATCCTGGCTGTCCTGGAACTCACTATGTAGTAGATCAAGCTGGCCTCGAACTTACAGAGGTGTGCCTGCCTCTGCCTTCCAAGTGCTGGGATTAAAGGCGTGCATCCCCCACTGCCAGGCTTAGACAAAATCTTTTTTTTTTTTTTTTTTTTTTTTAAGGTTATTTATTATATACTCAGTGTTCTGTCTGCATGTCTTCCTGCAGACCAGAAGAGGGCGCCAGATCTCATTACAGACGGTTGTGAGCCACCATGTGGTTGCTGGGAATTGAACTCAGGACCTCTGGAAGAGCAGTCAGTGCTCTTAACCTCTGAGTCATCTCTCCAGCCCTAGACAAAATCTTAATATAGCTGAGACTGTACTCAACTTTGTGATCAGTTTCCCGCTCCCTGGTACTGGGATTACAGGTTTCCTTTGAATTCCAAAAGTAGCTGAGGATGACTTCAAATTTCTGATCCTGCTTCTACCTTCTGAGTGTTAGAATCACAGTTGTGTACCATCGCACTCACACTGTACACTGTTAAGAGATGGAAGACAAAGCAGTGCATGATAGGCAAGCACTGTACCAACCAACTAAGCTGTTTCCCCAGCCTCCTACTCTGTATTTGATGTGGAGAGTTTCTAAAGCATGTCCTTATATTAAAAATTATGCTGTTAGATATTGAAAGCAGGATGTAAAATGGTGTACATGTAACTACAGTTATGAAGAAAAGTGTCAAATGGAAAAATACTGTGGTTGTGTTAGGTTGTTGTAAAATACATAGCCTCGCTGAGCGATAGTGGCTTATCTTTAATCCCAGCACTTAGGAGACAGAGGCAGGTGGATCTCTGAGTTCTAGGTCTACAGAGCGAGTTCCAGGACAGCCAAGACTACACAGAAGAACCCTGTCTCAAAAAACTAATTAAAAACAAAAAGCATAGCCTCTAATTGACTCATGAGTATTAATAACAAAAAATTAAAGATTATCTCTCATAGCAACTGTGTATGCTTAAAATCATATCTGCGCATTCTGTTTACATGTACTCTTCACGTAGAGCCTTTTGTCTTTTTTTATTTTGTTTTTGAAAGAATTTCTCTATATAGCTTGGGCTGGCCTTAAACTCATTGTCTTTTTGCCCCCAACTTCCTGATGAGAGAACATCACATTCACTTTAGGTCAAGCATTTATGTTCAAGACATAACTAGCTTTCTTACTAAAGACAGTAACAGAGGCAATATGGAGCCATCTCTCTCCTTGCAGTTGTTAACCATTTATATATAGGTAGAGTGGGCCTTCTACACTGTCTCATGTCTCTGTCCCCTGTCCCTACCCCAAGTGTGACATTGAAACACTGTTCAAGTTTTTGTGAAACGTTAGAAATGTATCCTTTGAATAAAAAGAGAAAGCAAACACAGGGCAGTCAATTTCCTGGCTCTTTGGGTGGTTTAGTAGTAGTTATTACTTGGGGGTGAGGTGTCTCATGTCGTCAGACTCTTGGACAGCCTTCTCACTATGTCTTCTCAAGTGCTGAGATTGCAGTGTGTGACACCACGCCCAGCAGTAATTAACTTCTGCAATGATGAACACTTGAAATTGTTTTTATCATGATATAAACATCATTTAGTACTTTAAAAAATCTGTGGAAGCCTGCCTGGTGCTTCAACCCATAGTCACAACAACTTGAGATGCTGAAGTAGGAGACCATAAGGTTCAGGGCCAACCTTAATGTCTTAGTGAGATTCTATTTCAAAGCAAAAGGGAGAGGCTGGTGAGATAGCTCAGTAGATAAAGGTGCTTTGCAGACATTCCTGGAAACTCACCAGAACTCAAGGAAAGGTGGAAGGAGAGAGCCAACTCCATAGAGCTGTCCTCTGAGTCCGTGTGTTCACATGTGTGCAGCATGCACACCCATACCAATAGTAAAATTTTAAGATGTTTTAAGTCAAAAAGGTATGAAGATGTAGCCTGAGTGATAGAGTGTTGCTTCACATGCACTGAGTGATAGGGTTAGTCCCTACTATCATAATCAAATTATCTTAGTTTTAAGGCAATTTTACCTTCTTGAGTCAGCCATCATCTGTTTAATTTCAAAGACAGGAAAGAAAACATAGAGTCCATATTAAAGGTCAACTCATATTTCGGAACATTAGTTAGTTTATTTTCTTTCCTTGAGCTTCCTCATAAGTTAGTTGTTTGTTTGTTGTTTTCCAGGAAGGTGGAGTGTTTACCTTTGGAGCCGGAGGGTATGGCCAGTTGGGTCATAATTCTACCAGTCATGAAATAAACCCAAGGAAAGTTTTTGAACTTATGGGAAGCATTGTTACTCAGATTGCTTGTGGAAGGTAAGCTGTGGTAAAGAAGTGTGGTGATACTGTGTTCCCCAAAATATTGTGCACCCTAATAAACTTACCTGGGGTCAAAGAACAGAACAGCCACTAGGTAGACATAGAGGCCAGAAAATGGTGGCACTCACACCTTTAATCCTAGCATTCTGAAGGCAGAGATCCCTCTGGATCTCTGTGAGTTCAATGTCACACTGGAAACAGCCAGGCATGGTGACACATGCCTTTAATCCCAGGAAGTGATGGCAGAAGCAGAAAGGTATATAAGGCGTGAAAACCAGGAACTAGAGTCAGTTAAGCTTTTAGGCGTTTGAGCAGCAGTTCAGCTGAGATCCATTTGGATGAGGACTCAGAAGCTTCCAGTCTGAGGAAACAGGTTCAGCTGAGGAATTGGCAAGGTGAGGTGGCTGTGGCTTGTTATGCTTCTCTGATCTTTTAGCATTCACCCCTAATACCCAGCTCCAGGCTTGTTTTATTAATAAGACCTGTTAAGATTCATGCTACAAAGAAGAGAGAATTTTGGATCTCTAGACTGATTAGTGAGCTGGTAAGCATGATGACATGCCTGTAATTCTAGCACTTGGGAGGCCACATAGGGAGTCCCTGTTTCAAACAAACAACCCGCTCCCCTGTCCCCACCCCCCAAAAAATTTCACATTTTCCCCCCCTTTCTTTCAGGACAGGGTTTCTCTCTGTGTATCTCTGACAGGCCTGGAAACTACTCTATAGACCAGGCCTGTCTCTGCCTCCCAAGAGCTGGGATTAAAGGTGTATACCACCACCACCTAGCAAAACTTAAATGGTTGTATAATAAATTGTCTTAGGGTTCTAATAGTCTGAGGTAAAACATTTCTCCTGATAGCTGCTGAGGAGTCAAAGTAACAGAGCCGTCTTACGGTGATTCTGTTTGTAGTTTCTTCGAAACCACCTCATGTTCCATTGTAATGGCATCGTTTTATAATTCTACAAACAGCACAGGTGTTCTCATTTTTAATTATTCACCAACACTGATTAGTTCTCCTTTATCAGACAGCCATCCTGATAGGTATATCTTGTTTAGATTAATATTTCCCCATTGCTTAATGAGCTCAGCATCTTTTTGAAATCTATTTTTGTTTTGTTGAGTACTACATTCTGGATGTAATCTCTTTATCAAGTAGCTAATCTGCAGATATTTTCTTGCATCTTATAGATTGCCCTTGTGTAAATATTTTGTGTTGTCTGGAGAGATGTAAATAAACACACTCATAGTCATCCATACTCGGGGCATAAAGAAACAATACCCCCATCTAAGTCTAAAACGGTGAACCAATGGGTTTAATTATAGTTTCTTAAAGGAGCATAGGTATGGTGGGCACAGGAGCATGAACTGATTCTGGGTGGCGGAAGAAAATTCCCCTTGCAATTGTTAACCATTCATATATCCTCAGGTAGAGTGGGCCTTCTACACTGTCTCACGACTTACCTCTGAACCCCTCTACCTCCTAAACCTTCCCAACACAAAGGAATATTTCATTACCAGCTTTCAAGAATACTGTCTTTTTAAATGCTGAGCTATTCTTCTAAAACCAAAATCTGGGTGAAAGTAATCTATAGGTTGACTATGAGACAAGCCATAGCAGGCATTTGGCTTAATTTTAGGTTTTGGCTTTGGATCATGTAGTTGTTTTTGGAAGACTCCTAAATGCAGTGTGTTTTCTGAAGCAGTTTTGCAAGAAATGTTCTCAAATAAGTAGCAAGCTTTAATTCACCGTATAATAAATTTCTAAGTGCAACATGTGATTCTGGTGGTGACTGAAAAAAATTGCTCATAACATGTCAATTGGGAAGGCTGGACTTCTCCTCCAGAGGATCCTGGATTTGAATCCCAGCACTCACATGGCAATTCATAACTGTCTGTAATTACAGTTTTAAGGAATCTTTTCTGGCTTCCTTGGTCATTGCACACATGTACCAGATATACATGGAGACAAAACAGATTTATTTTAACAAGTGGATCCTGGCACTGGCTGCTTTTCTAGGACTCAAGTTCTATTCCAAGCATCTTTATGTTATCTTAGCCATCTCTCAGTCTGGATCCAATACCCTTTCCTGGCTTCTGTGGACACCAGGCATGAATATGGTGCACAGACATACTTACAGGCAGAACACCCATATAGATCAAGTAAAAATTGATTTACAAGTAAAAAGAAAGGAAGAGAGAAATAATGGCATCCTGGACTGGGGGTGGGGGACGGAATGTCTGTTAGTAATGTGCTTGCCTTACTAGCACAAGGACCTGAGTTCAGTCCCCACAACCCATATCAAATGTTGGACATGGTGCCATATACTTGTAAGCCTGACATTGATGAGACAGAAACAGAAGAATTCCTGGGGCTTGCTGACTAGCCATTCTAGCCTAATTGATGACCTTGTGTCAAAAGAGAGGATGCCTGAGATTGTACACACACACACACACACACACACACACACACACACACACACACACACACGGGGGTGGGGAGGGAGGGAGAGGGACAGAGAGACAGAAAGAGAAAGAAAGAAAGTTTGCTGTGTTACCCAGGGTAGCCCCAGAGCCCTGGGCATAAATGGCCTTCCCTGGGAAGCGGGGACGTACACCTTTAATCCCAGCACTTGGGAAACAGATAGGTGCAGGTGGCTCTCTGTGAGTTCAAGGCCAGCCTGGTCTACAGAGTGAGTTCCAGGACTGGCTTCAAAACTACACAGAGATGGGTTGGGGATTTAGCTCAGTGGTAGAGTGCTTGCCTAGCAAGCGCAAGGCCCTGGGTTCGATCCTCAGCTCAAAAAAACAAAACAAAACAAAACTACATAGAGAAACCTTGTCTTGAAAAACAAAACATAACCAAACCAAACCAAACAAAAAAAAGAAAAAGAAAAATATTGCCAAATCCAGTATAGCTCAGTCTTACCTTGAACTTGGAGCAGTCTTCTGCTCCAGTCTCCTTAGTGGTAGGTTCATGTGTGTACATCACACCCAGCCTGGTGTCCGTTCTTGTAATAAGTCAATAAAGGTTCAGCTTTATTCTTCTGCATGTAGATAACCAGTTTTCCCAGCATTATTTGTCTAAAAGATTTTTCTTTCTATACTGAATGATTTATTTATTTATTTATTTTATGGTTTTTTGAGACAGGGTGTCTCTGTGTGGCTTTGCGCCTGTCCTGGATCTCACTCTGTAGCCCAGGCTGGCCTCGAACTCACAGAGATCTGCCTGCCTCTGCTTCCCACTGAATGATTTTTTTTAAATGCTTGCTGAGACACATTTGGCCTTGCACTGTAGGACTTAATTTTGGGCTGTCTATCCCATTGATTTGTGTGCTAACACTACACAGTTTTAGCTGCTGTCACTGTATATCACGTTTTAAAGTCCTGAAGTGTGAGCCTACCAGTCTTGTTTTTCTGTTCTCTAGACAGTCTGGCTGTGTCGTTCTGGCTGGCCTCAAGCAGAAGCATGCAGCACTTGTTCCACTTACTTTTCTTCATAAGATCATCTTGACTGCGCTAGAGAGAATGCCCAGTGGTTAAGGGCACTTCCCCTTGTGGAGGACCTGGGTTCGGTTCTCAGCACTCACAGCAGTTCATAACTAACTGTAACTCCAATTCCAGGGGATTGGATTCCCCCTTCTGTCATCTCTGGACACTGCATACACTTGGTGCATACACATACATGCAAGCAAAGTAATCATATGCATAAAATACAAATAAATCTTTTCTGAAAAATTACATTTACTGTTTGACATCTGTTGAGATGCCTAATGAGTTTTAGTTTTTCTGAAAAATACATTGCTTGGATTATAGAGATTACATAGAATTTGTATATAATTTTACTTTGCTTAGGGTAACATTGATACTCTAATATCAAATCTTTTAGTAAGTGCTTGAGCATAGGTGAGCCCTCCATTTATTTACATATTTAATTTTTATGTGTTTGTGAATATCCACTTGCATGGAGGCCAGAAATGCCTTACTTGGTCTCTCTTTTCTTTATCATTTTGAGACAGGTTTTTTCTCTGAACCTGAATTTACTGGTTGCCTTGATTGGCTTGCCAGTATGGCCCATTTCATTTTCCTGTCTCTGCACCCCTAGTTCTGAGTTTATAGGTGGACAGACACACATTGCTGAAGCCATTCTTTATAAAAGTCCTCATGCTTACATAGCAAGCATCTTTTTTGTTTTTGTTTTGTTTTGTTTTTCAAGACAAAGTTTTGCTATGTAGCTTTGGGGCCTTTCCTGGAACTCGCTCTGTAGACCAGGCTGGCCTCGAACTCACAGAGATCCACCTGCCTCTCTGCCTCCCAAGTGCTGGGATCAAAGGCATGCACCACTATGCCCAGCTGTTTTTGTAGGTAATCTTTATCAGATTGAACAGTTTTTCTTTGATTTCTAGTTTCATTTTCTGTGTGCTTTTAGGGATTGATTCCAGGGTCTGAGCCCCGTTCCTACTTGTTAATTGTTTTTGTTGCTCCTTGTGTGTGTGTTGAGATGATTTGTGATGTTTACTGTGGGGGATGCATATTCATAGGCCAGAATAGAGCACTGAGTTTCCGTCTCTGTCACTCTCTGCTGCATTGTCCTGAGACAGAGACTGTCAGTGAGCTGGAAGGTCACCATTTCAGCAAAACTGGCTGGTCAGTAAGCTTTCAGGACCAGCTGTCCCTACTCCACATGATGCATTCACAAGCACACAGCTATTCATTCCTGGCTCTTTACATGGTGGTGGACATTCTTATCAGTTTCCCATGCTTGTAGAGCAGACACTGACTCCCACTGAGCCATCTTCCCAGGCCCAGTTTATTTTTTAAGAAAAGATTATGTTGGTTCATTTTTAATTTTCTAAGTATGTTATTTGGAATTTAATCTTAAGTCAGAGGTTTTCTATCATTTTATTCTAGGCAGCATACCTCTGCATTTGTTCCTTCTTCAGGACGAATTTACTCCTTTGGTCTTGGTGGTAACGGGCAGTTGGGAACTGGTTCAACAAGCAACAGAAAAAGTCCTTTCACTGTAAAAGGAAATTGGTTTTCTTATAATGGGCAGTGTCCACAAGATTCTGGTAAGTGCTGATGTATTTAACCTCTGCTACAAGTATTAAAGCTCTTATTAAAATGCTGGTCTTCTGGGGCTGGAGAGATGGCTTGGGGGTTAAGAGCACTCAGCAACCACATGGTGGCTCACAACTATAAGAGGATCTGATGCCTTCTGGTGTACGGGTATATATGGAGACACTCGTACCTAAAATATAAATAAATAAAATGTTGGTCTTCTGGGATGAAGGCTTCTGTGTTTATAGAAATTCCAAGATAAAACATCGATTTTTCTTTCTTTTTTAAGAAGTGTGGTGGCAATAGGAGGAACGTTGGATTTAGTGTTGCCTGGACTTGTGGCAAGACCCAAAATGCTTGAGCCTTTTTCTGTTCTGCCAGCCAGCCCCCAAATGACGACAGAGAGACTTCTTATGGATTAGTAAAGCTGTCCTGGAACTCACTCTTAGACAGGCTGGTCTAACTGCATCTGGGTTTCTTCTAAACAATGGTTCCAGGCATACAGCTTGGTCATCACCCTTGCAAAGCTAGCACTTTCAAATGCTGTGTTGTCTCCCCAGCCCCTGACTTAGTTTCTATTGATGAATATCTCTGTCACCTTCTATAGCAGTGGTTCTTAATTTTACTAATGTTGTGACCCTTTAATACATTTCCTCATGTTGTGGTGACCCCCAGCCTTAAAATTATTTTTGTGGCTACTTTATAACTGTAATTTTTGCTACTGTTATGAATGTTATGCAAATATCTGTGTTTTTTAATGGTCTTAGGTGACTCCTGTCTCAAATGGGTCGAGACTCATATTCAATGGAAATATGCATTATGAAGTAGTTACTCAAAATTATTTAAATTTTCCCATGTTCTTTTTTAAAATGAATTTCTGTTTGCTGTTTATTTTGAGGTACAGTCTTGATCTGTAACCCAGGCTAGTCTCATATTCAACAGTTCTGTCTACCAAATGCTGAGATTTCAAGTGTGCCCCCTTTAATTTTTTTTCTTGTAACTTTTGTAACAAGTATTCCAATTTTATATTATGTTTAAAACAAAATATTAGATACAGACTAGAAAACAGTTTTGTGCATGGATACAGGTCAGAAGAAAATCTTAGGAATTTTCCAAATGGTGCTTAGGCTTGTGGGGTCATTTCCTGTTCATCATTTGATCCATCTCATTCTAAGTCATTCAGAGCATTTCAAGCCATTTCCTATTGTGGAGTCCCCTAGAATAAATGAGAAGCCTAGGTAGATGATCAAGACAAGTCTTGTTTCATATTTAATGTTCTGGAATGTAATGTTTTACATTTTATTTTTATTGTAGATTCTCAAGACTATTTCTGCGTCAAAAGAATTTTCTCAGGTGGAGATCAAAGCTTTTCACATTACACTAGTCCTCAGGTACTAATATAATCATAAAAATAATCAGCGCCAAAGAAGTTGGAGTAATTTAGAAACATACCTCCCAATTTCCTAGTATTTTGAACAAAAATAAGCAAACAGAAGTATCAGTTCTTCATATTGTGTTATGATGTCTCTTCCTCTGACTGATCTCTTTGTAATGTAGAGCTGCGGTCCAGCAGATGACTTCAGATGCCCTGACCCTTCAAAGCAGATCTGGACAGTGAATGAAGCTCTGATTCAGAAATGGCTCAGCTACCCTTCTGGAAGGTTTCCTGTGGAGATAGCCAAGTATGTGAGACATTTCACTCATAAGCACACAGCCCAAACCTGTGTGGTAGAGCACCATTTGTGGAGCATTTTCTTTTGCATCATAGATATTGATCCCATTCATTTCCCCGTCTCTTCTCATCCACCACCAACCCCAGAATCTTCATTAAATATTTCATTGAACTGCCACTCTCTGCATAGTTTGTATTTAAAAGGTTTTTTTTAAAGATTTATTTATTTATTATGTATACAGCATGTATGCCTGCACATCAGAAGAGGGCGCCAGATCTCATTACAGATGGTTGCGAGCCACCATATGGTTGCTGGGAATTGAACTCAGGACCTCTGGAAGAGCAGTCGGTGCTCTTAACCTCTGAGCCATCTCTCCAGCCCCTGTATTTAAAAGTTTTAAGTACAGCTTCCGTAGTGGGTTTTTAAGACCTCATTTAAGCCAGGCAGTGGTGGCGCATGCCTTTAATCCCAGCACTTGGGAGGCAGAGCCAGGCGTATCTTTGTGAGTTCTAGGCCAGCCTGGTCTACAGAGCAAGATCCAGGAAAGGCACAAAGCTACACAGAAAAACCCTGTCTCGAAAAACCAAAAAAAAAAAGACCTCATTTAAGAATACATGTGAAACTGATTGATAAAGAGCTGTGGAACAGAGCTGTTTTAGATGGCAAGCTCTGTTTTTAGATGTAAGCTGTGCCCCTTTGTTTCTTTAATCCTCTCTTAGTTTTTGTTTTATTTTAATTAGTATTTCTTTATTTTGCTTATGTGTATGGGTGCACACATACTGTTGTACACATGTGGCAGTCAGAGGAGAACTTGGAGAAGTGAGTTCTCTTCCACTTACATAGAAATTATTTGATTTGGCCTGCTTTGGGGGTGCATGCCTTTAATCCTAGTACTTGGGAGTCAGAGGTAGGTGATGATTCTCTGAGTTCAGGGCCAACCTGGTCTGCATAGCAAATTCCATCGCCAGTCAAGGCTACATAGTGATACCTTGTCCTGGGTGGGTGGGTGGGTAGGTAGGTAGGTAGGTAGAATGAAAGTTTGTTTCCTTGAATTTATCTTTTGTGTGTGGGTGTGTACACAGATGTCTGCAGATGTGCATTCACTTGTTTCCATGTACATGTGGAAGCCGTGAGTCTTTGTTGAATGTTCTTCCCATCAGTCAGTGTTTTAGTTTTGAGGCCAGATCTGTGCTGGCTGTTTGTTTCAGTCAGCTCTGGAATCCCCTCGTGTCCACTCTGACACCACCACCACTGAAGGTACAGGCACATGCCACACCTAGCCTTTTCATGTGGGTACCAGGGAATTGGAGGTTGCATCTTTGTGATCGTGCCGCAGACATTTACCAACTGAACCCTCTCTGTGACTGCTGAAGATGAATGTACTTCACCTTAAGTCAGTTAATTCCTTTATCGAGTATTATGTAATCTGTCTCTAGTGATTTATATAGTTCTGATTAGTTTAGTTGAGTAGTGAGAGAAGTACTCTGTAGCATTAAATATTCTTGTGTATTTATGTACATACATGTTAGGGGGTATATATGGAGGCCAAAGGTCAACACTGAAAACCTTCCTCAGTTATGTTCTCTCTCTCTCTCTCTCTCTCTCTCTCTCTCTCTCTCTCTCTCTCTCAAAGACCAGGTCCTTGAAATTGCTATGATTAGGCTAGACTAGGTGGTTTGTGGGCCTTAGGGAATGTTTCCTCTACCTCCCCAGCTCTAATATTATACTATTATAAACACACACTGCAGACACAGATCCTAGGGTATCAAATGTGAGTCCTCTTGCTTACACAGCAAGCAGTTACTAAGTCATTTCTGGTCGGTCAGGGTCTCTCTCTCTCTCTCTCTCTCTCTTAAATAGGGCAGTCTTAATTGTATAGCCTCAGTTGGCCTCAAGCTGTAGATTCTCCTACCTCAGCTTCCCAAATGATCAGATTCTACCCATGCCTAGGTCTAAATTGTCTAAATTTAAATTTTTATTAAAAACAAAAGGCAAATAGTTATGTGTGTCTCATTTATTTTATTTTTAGTGAGATAGATGGAACATTTTCTTCATCTGGTTGCCTAAATGGAAGTTTTTTAGCTGTTAGGTAAGTGGCAATTCCTTGATTGCCTGAACCTTTGAAATGTATTGAATTGAGTGATATATTAAAGAACTGAGTAATTAATATATACTTGTAGAAATCTATATTGAAGAAATGAAAACACTAACATTTTAATTGTTAGAGTTTTTCTGTTTTTTAAAAGTTAATTCTTCGACAACTTCATACGTGTATATTATGTGCTTCGATGCTTTATCTCCTGGTTGCCCTCTATCTCTTTCTTACTCACTTTTAACCCCTTCTCAACAAGTTCCCTAACTATTTCATGTCCTCCATTGGGTGCTGATGTCATGTCCATTGAGTTTATTAAGAGTCATTGCGTGAGCACTGATTGGGTTAATTCACTGCAGCCTGGGAACAACTAATGGGTACAGCCCTGACGAAAATGACTTTGCTCCTTTTTTTCTTTTTTAGCAATGATGATCACTATAGAACAGGTACCAGATTTTCAGGGGTTGATATGAATGCTGCTCGACTCTTATTCCACAAACTCATACAGCCTGACCATCCTCAGATAGCTCAGCAGGTTTGTTCTCGCCTGACTGTGTAGTTACTCTAGTTAACTGCTGGACTCTTATGTGTTATTTTACAGATACTTTATGTCTGTAGACGACGAATTAATCTTGTATTTCATAGACTGACATTAGACTTCATGATAAATTCAAGGTTTTTATTTTAAAGCATTTAATTTAGGTGTTAAAGATACATTAATGTTTTCAGATGTTTGTAGCAGACTTTAAATACTCAGTACCACTGTTTGGTTAAGTCTGTTAATAGCTACAGTAGTCACTGGTAGAGTTACGTTGAGTTTACCCTTGTGTTTGACATTTCTTAGCAGCGCTTAGAGTACAGCATTGAAACCTGTTGTCTCTTTGGTTTTAGTCACCAGTTTGCGTGTGTTACAGTCTTGATTTTGTTTTACTCCTCTGTTACATGTGCGTACCGTGTATGTGCATCTCGGTGAAGTGCATTCACTTTAAATGAAGTAGCTTTGCTTTTGTCACAATATAGGTGGCAGCTAGTTTGGAAAAGAATCTTATCCCTAAACTGACTAGCTCCTTACCTGATGTTGAAGCCTTGAGGTTTTATCTTACTCTACCTGAATGTCCCCTGATGAGTGACTCCAACAATTTCACAACAATAGCAATTCCCTTTGGTACAGCTCTTGTGAACCTAGAGAAAGCACCACTGAAAGTACTCGGTAAGAATTTTAGTATTGTTTTCTTCTGAGTGTTTTCTCTTTAAATGAGAATGTTAATGAGTTCTTTTGTTTGCTGCCTTGCTTATTTGACATTGTTCTAAATGGAATAGATTTTTCTCTTTTATTGGCTTTTTCCCCTGGGTATTTGATTCTAATTGTTGGAGTTGCGAAGGCAAATCATGTTTAATATAGAATTTTAATCCAATATAACAGAGATACAGTTTCAAGAACAATTAAAAACCCCTAATTCTCTCCTCCATCGCCTTGAGTGATCTTGCTGGTAAAGAACTGGAAGAGCCATTGAATCTGAACAACATTGGTTTTAAATCATCCTTGAGCCTCAACTCAAGATCAACCCTTTTCCTCTTAGTTCCTTCCCTTGCTAATTTCCTTTGTTTAATTTTTTACCTCTGCTTATGCACAAGATTCCTGAGTTCACAGTTCAGCCTCTGTTTCTCTCTGGGCTTTGGTCTAACTTTGCTCACATTAATTCTTCTAATGGTGTGGATTCATCGCTACCTCCTGGCCTTTATACTTGGCTTGCTATGGATAATCCAGAGTTTTGCTTTCTAAGAGTGTTGGCTAGGTATGTGGAACTGAAATATATTGAAGTAATAAAATGACTATAAGAACTTAAATGGTGAGAGTGAGTGGAAAAAAGCACTAAGTGAGGAATAGAATGCTGGGATCTGAAGGAGTAAACCAGCACGGAAAAGTAAAGCCAAGTACTGCTTCCCCGCTTAGAAGGTTTTACATTCTCCTTGCTTTATTTCATACGATTGTGGTGTTTGTAGTTAGAAACTATACATAATAACATGACTACAGAAGTATAGGTTACAACTTTACATTAGTTTCTTGTTTCTGATTTCCCAGAGTTCCTTGGATTTGTAAAGTTGTTGCTTCACAGTATTTCAGTTTTATATATTAAGTTGAATAATAAAACCTAGATTTTAAAATGTCTGAACAATACGATTTTAAAATGTATTTTGTTTAAAAAGAATTCTGATTTCTGTAACATTTTAATAACTGATTTTAATATTAAATATGATGATTTTTAATTATAATTTATGAGTTTAAATATAACTTAGGGTACCAAGAATGTGAGTTCAGTAGTTCTTTCATACTTTACTTTTAAGAGATTTTAAGAACATTATTCTATATATTGGTAGTAAGGAAAGTTATCTATAAGCCCTAGAGATGTTATATAAATCTTTGCTGTATTCATCTTCCTGAAATGTTCAAAAGGTTAAGAACCACTGCTCTAGAAGAAAAGTTAGTATGTTTTTTTAAATTCTGATTTTTTTTTTTTATTCATTTTATTTGCATGTTCACCCTTTAATAACAGAAAACTGGTGGTCAATACTTGAACCTCCACTATTCCTCAAGATAGTAGAACTTTTTAAGGAAGTTGTGGTACATCTTTTGAAACTCTACAAGATCGGCATTCCCCCTTCTGAAAGAAGAATTTTCAACAGTTTTCTTCATACCGCATTAAAGGTTTTAGAAATATTACATAGGGTATGTCCATTATTAGTCCTTTATTTTCCTCTTTCCCCATTCCTACTAACAGATTGATAATGTTCATTTTAACATTAATATTAGAATGGCATAAAAGATACATATTAAAGAAATTTGGAAGTTATTCATAGTTTCTCATTTCCTTTACAAGTAATATATTTATACTTTGTAGTTTTGGATTTGTAACTTGACTTTGTTAGGCATCTATTGCCTACAGTTGGGCAGAACAATAGCATATTAATGAATTAGAATTCTTATGTTTTCTTGTAAGGAACCTAATGTGTTAATTTAATGATACATTTTTAGTTATAAGTGGTTATCATATACATACAAGTGACTGGGCCCTTGTAATTACGAACATTTAAAGTTCTATTCTTTTGGTGTCAGGTACTAATGGCCTCAATCAAAGTAGAATGTTTCATTTGAAACAATTGACTAATTTAAAAATGAAACCATATATAATTCATTAATTTGCCTATTGTTCTTTCCTGCCCTTTTTCCCAGTGTAAGAAATAGTACACTTTACACTGTAGAAGTGCAAAGTTACATGAAGAAATAGAGCTCAGCTGTCTCATTAAAGATGGATTTGAGTCACCCCTGACAGTTGGTAGGTATATCTCTGTTATGCCATTTGGTATTCTAGAGTTGCTACTTAGATGAGACATGACCTAAGGGAGAAGCATGTGTGCCTAGTCCGTAATAGCTGAAAGCTGTTTCCATAACAACTTCTTTACACTTTCAGATTCTTCTTGCTCAGTACTAAAGTAAACAATAAAGGGGACAGAGGAGATAAGCCCTTTGTATCAAAGAAACCTTGTGGATCATTTCTTTTACTCTGTTTTTTTTTTTTTTTTTTTTAAGTGAAGCTCCAGTGTGTTTTTCTCAACTTCTTAACTTCCTTGAACTTTTCTTTTTCTTTTTGTATTTAGTATGTCCAAGGTTCTTAGGCAGTTAATTTCTGTTCTCATTGTTATAATTAAAGAAATGATAGCAATTTCTTTCCTAGGAAAACATGTCATTCCCCACAACAAGACTTTCTTGCAGCCTATCAGGGCCTGAGTGTGCAGCATACTGCAATTATGAAGATCTTGTAACATCATAGCATGGGTCTCCACCTTTCTATATACTTTTTGTTTAGGAATCAAATGATTAATTGTGTTTTTCTTTCCTCGGATGAACTTTCCCTAATATTTCATGAGCCATCATTCTTCAGCTGGACCGTATTTCTACATGATTACTCTTTTTGACTCCATTGTTTGTTTATTTATTTTTTTATTCCTCTTAAAGAATACTTAGAAGAGAAAGGGCTGCCTGTAATTCCAGGAGTCTGGAAGCTGAAGCAAGAGGATCACCAAAATCCCAGGCTACTATGAGCTGCAGAGAGCATCTCTGTCTCAAAGAAAGAGAGTAGGAAGAGGAACTTTTGTAGTCCTGGCTAGGGCTCTCCAGCTTAGACACCTTAGCCTTCACTGAGATCAGAGTTTTAGAATTAGGCAGTACTTCAGTCTGTCGGGTGGTGTGTTCCTCAAAGATTTTGTGGGTCTTTTTTTACCCCCTCCTTTTTTTTAACCCCCTTCTCTCCGGGTCTGTAGATTGAACTGCACATGGTAGGTAGATCCTTTACCTGAGCTGCAGTCTAACCCTCAGGGTTTGGGGATTAGACTTTGTGGTATAGCCCCAGCTGCCCTTACAATTCATGATCTTCCTACCTCAGCTTCCTGGATGCTGGGATTTTAGTATTGTCTACCAAGCTTGGCTCCAGAGACCATTTTGAAGGAGCCATGCCAGATACTAGGATCTACCTTCTCACTAGTTCAAGGTTGGAATGACAGTCAAGTCTTAACATGACTTGTTTGTCAACAGTAGCCAGCATTAGAAGCCTGTGTGTGATAACTATGAGCATTGTGTATATATTCATTTTTTAAAATAGACTTGGATAGTTGCTATTTTTTCCCCTTTTTTATATATTAAGACACTGAAGAAACAAACAAACAAAACTTTTGCCAGGTGGTGGTGGCACATGCCTACTTGGGAGGCAGAGGCAGGTGAATCTCTGATTTCGAGGCCTGGTCTACAGAGAGAGTTCCAAAACAGCCAAGGTTACACAGAGAAATCCTGTCTCGAAAAACCAAAGAAATTGAAAAACAGCTCAGTATTAATGGTTAGTAAATCGCAGAATTGAAAGAAGTTCAGATCTGCTTCTAAACCCGTTTTCCTTTTACATTAATGAGTATGCTGACATGTACTTAGGGCTGGACAAATGGCTTAATGCTCAAGCACATAGTGTTCTTCTAGAGAACCCACAAAGCAGGGGATCACAGCCTCTTACAGCTCCAGGTACAAGAGATTCCTTCTAACACCCTAAGCCTCTAGGGCATCAGTACTTGTGGACACACACATGCTTAGATCAGGTTTTACTTTTATTATGCCTCTAGAAATCATGATTCAAACTCTAGAGAGTATGTTATGTATACGATCTTGTGTTTAGGCTGCTTTGTGTGTGTTTTATGTATGTCTGTGTATGTGGATTGAGCTCAGGGCTTCTTTCGTCATGCCTAGGCCTTACTCTTATCAGTGAGCTATGCCTTTTTGTTCACATCAGCACTATTCCTGGACTGGAAATCAATAGAACACATTTTGATCTCTTTTGTGCTATTTCCTATCAGTGTGATTTTGAACAAAGTCTTTCTCTTTATCATATGCAAATGAACAATTACCAATAATTTATCAGCCCTGATAGTTTAAGGTTAATGTATTATTTAAATTATGTAACTTAAGTATTTATTTTAGTATGTTTGTGTTGAATGTGTGCCAGCAAGCATGTACACTGGTGTACATGAGGAAATCAAAGGACAACTTGTAGGAGTCAGTTCTCTCTACCATGTTGGCCCCAGGTGTTGAACACTGGGTGTCAGGCTTGGTGGCAAGTGCCATTACCTGCTAAGCTGTCTTGCTGACCCTAAGGTGCATAATTTTTAAATTGTTGTGTGCTCTGAAGGCAGAGACTTGAGTATCACACTGTTTGGATGGGAAGAAAACACTACCACTACCTTAGATTTATATTGAGTTAGACAGAAGCCTAGTTCTCAGTTGAAGTTGTTACATACTTGAAAGCATACCGATACACATATAAATTTAAAAACATAAAGACACTGTGTCTTATAGCTGTTATTTATTCCTTCTCTGCTCAGTGACTGAGAGTTGGGGAAGTTTCCTCAGTCTGCTCTTCAGCCTAACCTAGGAGCAGGACTGGGAGGGAGAAAACGTTGTTTCTGTTCACTGTCCGTTTCAGGATGTGCTTGTTCTCCCGTATGTCATGTCCTTTGGAAACTTTGTAACGAAGAGATCTCCAGTGCTCTAAATGGCATCCTGAGGAAAATACCTTTGGTACCTGCTGTCAGGGATGGAGCTGTAATGAGATCAAGAACTTTATTGGGTAGTCTTTGGGTGGGTTTTGAGTTCTTACACAGTACATGGTAGCAATACTAGTGTGCCAAAAGAAAAGGCTTACTTGGTGTGTCTACCTTAGTTGCTATATATAATACCGGTTTTCAAATATTTGGGGTGGGGGCACGGAACCCTCAAACTAAGTGGATAGAAGATACATTTATTCAGCATAGTCACTCCTTAACCAGAATACTAAATTATAGTGTAAAATAAAAGCATTGTGGACAGAATTTAGATTTTATTTTGAACATTTTTAGTAAAAGTTATATACGGATTTCTTTTTAACTTACATGTGATTTCCGTTTTTCCTTTGCAAATATTTATTGAGTGCCTACTGTATGCTTGTTATACTAGATGTTAGGGATTTAGTGATAAGAAATCATGTAATTTCCACCTTGGATCTGACAATCTAGAAAGTTATCTATGTACAAATAAATGAATATTTATGATATAGCATAAGTGCTAGATAAGGAAAAATGTACTAAATGAAGAATTAAAGACTTTTTTGGGGGGTTTTCGAGAGAGTTTCTTTATGTAACAGCCCTGGCTGTTCTGAAACTTGCTTTGTAGACCAGGCTGGCCTCGAACTCAGAGATCTGCCTGTCTCTACCTCCCAAGTGCTGGGATTAAAGACATGAGCCACCACACCCAGCTGGATTAAAGACTTCTTAAAGAAAAGGTAGCTTTGTAAGATAGCCTGTAAGTATGCACACTATACAGAAAGGTAGGTGTATGTGTGTATATTTTGTCTGTAAATTTGTATGCACGTCTTTTGGATAATTTTGAGCCAGTTATGGAGAGCACACCTTTTAATTTCAGCCCTTGGGAGGCAAAGGCAGGTCAGTCTCTTAAGTCTGAGGCCAGCGTGGTCACTTAGTGAGTTCTAGAACAGCCAAGGCTGTGTAGAGAGATTCTGTCTCAAAACCAAAACATACACAACCCTTGGATTAATCTTCAGTAACCAATTTCTTTATTTACACTTTTTATAGATTTGTTTTATTGTTTTATGTATATAAGTATTACCTGCGTGTGTGTGTGTGTGTGTATGTGTGTGTGTGTGTGTGTGTGTTCCACATATGTGCTCAGTGTCTACAGTCAGTGGTCAGAAGATGTATTGAATCCCTTGGAATTGGAACTACAGAGGACTGTGGCCACCATGTGGGGTGCTGGGAACCCCACCCTGCTCTTCTGCAAGAGCAACAAATGCTCCTAACTGCTGGAGCCGTCTCTCCAGCTCAGTTCATTTTAAATGTTACAGTACCTATTTTTCTTTTTAGTTAGCAAATCATTATATTTGAATTAAGTACTAGTCATAATTCCCCCCAAGTCAACATTTCACTGATTTTAAATTTTTATTATTTTGGCGTGTAACTTCTCTTGATATATGTGCATACCTTAAAAAAAGGATGTGTGACTGTGTGCACTTTAGTGCAGTGCCCGTGCGGTCCAGAAGGGGGCATTGGCATTCCTGGACCTTGAGTTACAGCTATTGTGAGCAGTCAGATGGGTCTGGGAACCAAACTTGTGTCCTCTGAAAGAGCAGTGAGCACTTTTACTTGCTGAACCATCTCCCCAGAACTGATGCATCTTAATATTTACAAAATATTCACACTGCAAACACTGTTTGGGGAGAAGGAGGAAACTATGATTTATTTTTTGATGTTTTAAGAGTATTTACATTCTACAGAAATGCTTATTTTAAAGAATAATCAGATCTGAATTAATTTCAACAAGAGTCACTAAATTTAGACTGAAAAATATTAAAGTATGATGTTAGCTGGGTGTGGTGTACACACCTTTAATCCCAGCATTGGAGGCAGAGGCTGGTGAATCTCTGTGAGTTCAAAGCCAGCCTGGGCTACATAGCTAGAGACTCTGTCTCAAACAAACCAAAAGCAAAAAGGAGGAAATATTATATGAGCCTGGCCAGTAGCATAGCTGTACTTGGGATGTTGAGGCAAGAAGATTATGAGTTGAAGGCCATCCTGGGTTATGTTATGTGCACAGATCTTACTGTTTTTGTAGTTTGTATTTATAATTACAAATATGAGTATTTGAGGAAAAGCTGGTGTGTGTGTGTGTGTGTGTGTGTGTGTGTGTGTGTGTGTGTGTGTGCGCAGGTGTGGTATCGTGTGTGTTTTTTAGTAAAGAGTGCAGCTAATGATATTACTATTAAAGACTGTAGGGCAGGACACACAGCTTCTGTTAAAAGACTAGGCAGTATTTCACACTTTGCACCTCCATTAATAAGTAAGTCTTCTGTATTAACAGCTCAAATGAGAACATTGGAAAAATGGCGAGGCATGGTATTGTATACCTTCAGTCCCAGCCTTCCAGAAGCAGAAACGGGCAGATCTCTAGAGTTTGAGGTCAGCCTGGTCTGCATAGCTAGTTTCAAGGAAACCAGTAGTCAGGCACTGTCTCCCTCCGCCTCACTCCAAAAAAAGCAGGAGAGTTCCAGATGTTTTTTCAGTTAGTAAAATAAAGGGATTAAAAATATAACTTTGAAAATAAAATCAGTACTGTTTTGTAAAGATAGTGAATGGAATAATGTACACAAGTAGTACAAAGTCTAAAGATGAGCCGGGCAGCGGTGGCAGAGGCAGGCGGATCTCTGTGAGTTCGAGGCCAGCCTGGTCTACAGAGTGAGTTCCAGGAAAGGCGCAAAGCTACACAGAGAATCCCTGTCTCGAAAAACCAAAAAAAAAATAAAAAAAAAATAATAATAATAATAAATTTCTGAAGATGACAGTGGTGGCATAATCTCAGCACTCAGGAGGCAGAGGCAAGTGGATCTCTGTGAGTTCGAGGCCAGCCTGGTCTAGAGCAAGATCCAGGACAGGCACCAAAACAACACAGAGAAACCCTGTCTCGAAAAACCAAACAAACAGAAAACGATTGAGGAAAAAAAAATTTTTTTTTCCTGATCTTGTTCCTTGTAGAAGTGATAGGCAATGTTTGTTCTAATTTCCCTTCAAAGCAAAAGTTTGGAATCCGTGAAAATTAACATTACTAAAAGCTAACAGTAGCTGTCTGTTCATTACTGCTCATCCTCTAAAGGTGCAGCAGATAGAGATGGTTTGTGTTAAAGTCTCATTGCAATCTGAACTGTGTGCTTATCTTTGCACATTTATTTCTCATCTGTTCATTTTTTTTCTTTCTGGAGGTTTGTGCTTGATGTTTTATTAAATTGATATTAAAATACCAGAATTGTCCAGTTTTATACCTTTGATGATTTCTTCCCTCTTTTGCCTTCTTAGAAGTTCAAGTTTATTAGGAATAGCTGTTTATTTCATTGATTGATTGGCTTTTGTTTTGTGACATGGTCCTACTGCAGCCCTGGCTGGCCCAGGACAGACCAGGGTTGAACTCGTGCACATTCTTCTTGTTGGGGCTAGAAAGCCGGTGCCACCATGCCATACCAGTTACATGATATCTGTCCCATTTCTTTAGTTTGCGTACATGAACTGCAGCACATATGTAAAGATCTGAGGACGGCTTGCAGGAGTCAGTTCTTTCCTCCTCTTGTCGATCCCAAGGGCCAAACTCTCACCAGGCAGGCTTGGAGGCAAGAGCCCTCACTGGATGAGCCATCTGGGCCTCTCAAAGAACAGGGTTATTTGTTGGGATGTTTTACTTTGTTTTGAGACTGGGTCTCATGTACCCTGGTTGACCTGGAACTCCTAGAGATCTACCTACCTCTGTCTACTGAGTGCTGGGATTAAAGGTACCATGCTCTGCTTAAGAAATTATATCGCAGTCTTTCCATTGCTCTTGGGTTTTGTGTTGTTGTTGTTGTTGTTGTTGTTGTTGTTTTGACGTAGTCTTAATTAGCCCCTATTGGCTTCCCCTCACTAGAGACTTAAGACACATCTGGTCCTCCTGCCTCTACCTCCTGAGTACTGTAATCACACCCTTTGTACCTGGCCCCTTCTCCTTACGTTTGAATTTACAAAGACCTTCTCATCCTCCCCAGCTCCCACTCCCTGCCATGCCAAGGATGTCTTCTGACTTACAGGTGTTACTACTGACCTGTGTTGTTGTTCACCAGATGTGAAGGATTTGAGGAAACATTAACTTTGTCCGTTTAGCTGCCACAGTCACTGCGTGTCGTCTTCTTGGGAAATTTGAATCTCATCAATACTCTACTTCGTTGTCCTACCACTGGCCTCTCAATCTTCTTTACCTTACTGAGCCAACAGAATGATTTTCAAAATTTCACTGATTTTATAACTCGTTGGCTCCAAGTTATTTCCTCATCAGTCAGTTCCTTAATAAAACAGTCCAGACTTTCTCAAACAGTGGTGAGCATTCATTCTAATCTCAGAGTGGGCAGTCTCCACTTAGGCTGCCTTCCCAGGCAGTTAACCCAGCTTCCCCTGAGCCTTTGTCCAGTTTCATTTCATGTGTCTTTCTTGTTGGACCAGCTGTTAGAGCCAGGATATATGAATTTTGTCTCCTTTATTTAATAACTCATGCTCCTTTGCCTACAAGTCTAGTCTCTCCTTTCTCAGACTTTGTGTTGTTGTTTTTGGTCTGCTTATTCATTCATTCATTCATTCATTCATTCATTCATTCATTCATTTATTTATTTTGAGACGGCTTCTCGTGTAGACCAGGCTGGCCTGGAACTGCTAGGAGTAAAGGTGTGCACCACTGCCACCCAGCCTATTTTTTTTTAATCTTCACACTTTTGAATTTTGTCTTCCTTATGAGTGTGTGTGTGTGTGTCTGTAATGTAATAAGTACCTTACTGAAACTCCTGTATGCTAAGCAGGCCACTGCCACTATGAGTGTGTATGTGTGTCTGTAATGTAGTAAGTATGTTACTGACTCTCCTGCATGCTAAGCAGGCCTCTGTCACTGTGCTATATGCTTGGCCTCATCCCTCTTTCATTTTTATTTTAACTATTTTCATCTGAGACATTGTAAGACAAATGTAATGAACACCTATATTCCCCATCTTAGATTTATTGGTTGTTAACCTATACTGTTTGTTCTTTATCGGTTAGTATGTGTATGTTTCAATGAAACATTTGTGACTACACTACATATCACTCTCTTTAATTTTTATTTTATGTATATGGGTGTGCTCTCTGCATGCATGATGCCCTTAGAGGCCAGAAGAGGGCATTTAGATCTCCTGGAGCTGGAGTTACAGATGGTTGTTATTGTTAGACTCCATGTGGGTGCTGGGAGCAGAACCCAGGTCCCTCTGCAGGAGCAGCAAATGACCTTAACCACTGAGCCATCTCTGTCACCCTATGCATATATCACTTTTTATATTCCAGTTCCGAGATAACAAGTCATTGTCTACAGAACAGCAATATCGTTATTTTCTTAAGGAAATCCATTATAATCCTACAGTGTCCAGGCATATTTCAGTTGCCTCAGTTACAGCAGGGTAGTCTTTAGATCACTGTTTCTTTTAAAACAGAATCCAGTTAGATTTTTGTTGTTTACATCTTTGTCAAGTCTTGTCATTGTCCTTTGATCACAAGTCTGTGATCAGTCTTCCTCTTGATTTATCTGGGTCTCTTTGTTCTCTAATGTTTTGTAGTTTTCATGGGTCTTATACATCCTTTTAAAAATACCCTTAGGCAGCTAGAGAGCTGGCTTAATAGTTAAAAGCACTGTGTTGTTGAGAACCTGGCTCAGTTTCCAGCACCCACATAGTGGCTCACAACCATTTGTGACTCAGTTCCAGGAAATCCAATACCCTCTTCTGGATGTCCACAGGCAACAGGCATGCGCATGGTCCAGACATACATACATGTAGGCAAAATACTCATACACATAAAGTAATAAAGTAAATTTTTTAAAATAGTCCTCAATATTTCATATTTTTCATTGTATACAGTTTAAATGTTTCATTTTCAAAGCTTTCTTGGTAGAGAAATTAAGCTGGAAAAAAATTTTTTTAAAGATTTATTTTATTTATTATGTATACAGAAGAGGGCACCAGATCTCATTACAGATGGTTGTGAGCCACCATGTGGGTGCTGGGAATTGAACTCAGGACCTCTGGAAGAACAGTCAGTGCTCTTAACCTCTGAGCCATCTCTCCGGCCCCTAAGCTGAAAATTTTAACTGTTGAACTTTTACTGCATAATTTTGGCAAATTATTAGTTATGATAATTCTCTTATAGGAGACATTAGAAGATTGTGTTTGTACCTCTCTGACTGACTTTTAGTTTAATTCTGTTATCAGGGAAAGAAAACATATTATCTATAGTCAAGAATTTGTCATTGTTACCTCCAGGAGGATGACTTTGTAAGCTTCTTCTGTACCTTCCACTAGAACTCCTCTGGTCTCTTTAAAAAATGTGTGTGTGTGTGTCTGTGTGTGTGTGTCTCTGTGTCTTTGTGTCTGTCTGTGTGTCTCTGTCTTTGTGTGTGTCTGTGTGCGTGTCTGTGTCTTTGTGTGTGTGTGTGTGTGTGTGCCTGTGTCTCTGTCTTTGTGTGTGTGTCTGTGTCTCTGTTTTTGTGTGTCTGTGTCTTTGTGTGTGTCTGTGTCTCTGTCTGTCTGTGTGTGTCTGTGTCTCTGTCTGTGTGTGTGTGTCTGTGTCTCTGTGTCTCTGTGTGTGTGTCTGTGTCTCTGTGTCTGTGTGTGTGTGTCTGTGTCTCTGTGTCTCTGTGTGTGTGTGTCTGTGTTGCCCAGCTACTGTGGAATGATTAGAAGACAAATTCCAAGAATTGGTTCTCTGCTTCTACCACATAAGTTCCAGAAACCCAAATCAGGTTATCTGGCATAGCAGCAGGCTCCCACCCCATCCCCAAACCATCTTACAGGACCTAGTATAAGGCCTCTCCCCATTTTTTCACTTTAGGACCCCTTCCCCCTTATCCCTCCTTAACTTCTATTCCTTGTCTTTTTGAAGCACTGTGGTGAGTGTTGTGAAAGTTCCACAGTGGGCTTTTGTGATTGTATCCTTAATATGGTGCTTGTCTGTCCTTTGTATTGTTTGCAAACCAGAATTTAGATTCTAAGGCTTGATTAGATTTGGGTTAGTTTGCTTGACAAAAGGTGTGTACTCAGTTGTTGATTACATCCGCAGAAGACATGTCCCTGTCCCAGTATTGGTTATGGTGGTGCTCTTCACTAGGGACTAGCTTTTTTGTGTACACTGTCTAAGCACACTTACTGCTCTTTTCAAGGACCCGAGTTCAGTTCCCAGCACCCATGTCAGGTTGCTCTCCATTGCATTTTACTCCAGCTCCAGGGGATCTGACCACTCCTTCTGGCCTTCAAAGGTTCCCACAGGTGTGGTGTACGGTCATATAAACAAACTGAAAGTAGAAGAATAATTAAAAGGCTTATTAAATCAGATATTAAATAGCATAACATTTATCAGGCATTAGCTATTACAGTTCAGGTCCTGTTTGCCAACTTGAAGTCCATAGTTTTTGATTTCTACATTTTATAGTGTGTTGTGGTTGTAAAGATATTTATTTCTAGATTTGGGGTACTGAATATAGGTAGATACCACATCCTATAAAGATTTTTTTTGTCTCCCATAGCACTTGATAAGGATTTTACTTATATAGTAGGCACTCAGTAATTGTAGAAAACTAGCAAAGAAGTCTCCAAAGCCTTTTTTTAGTTTAAGAGCTGTTTACTCTCTGCTTTAAGTATTTTCTAAATTTAAGGTTAATTAGACTTCTTTCTGTTTTCTTTTTTAGGTAAATGAGAAATCAGGACAACTTATACAGTATGACAAATTTTATATACATGAAGTACAAGAATTGATAGACATAAGGAATGACTATATCAACTGGGTCCAACAGCAAGCCTATGGAGTGGTACGTCTCTGCACTGGGAGATGGAACTTACGTGCCAAACAAGCATTTTCATAGCTTTTATTCCAAGTGGTGCATTCTTTTACATATATGCAGATATTCTCCCAACACCAAACCAGCAGTAAAGATTGTAGTTTTCTAGAGAAAATGCAGGTGTGGCTTGGACTTTGTGCTCTTCTTATTTTCTATAAGGTTACCTACCTCTTCACTAATGTTCAGAATAATAGATATATCAGGTCTTTTAGCAATCTGTGAGATGTTTGCTTCAGGAGCAGGAGAGAGCCCTGGGACCACTGAGTCTGTGTTTTAATTTTATTTCAGATTGTTGATATTGTCCACATATGGATGAACTTTTTTGCATGTGACTGAAGGTCTTTAGTAACCAGATACTTAGTCCCATGAGAACCAAACACGGTGGCATATACCTGTCATCTCAGTATTCCACTGGCTGAGACAGTGAGTTCTGGGCCAGCCTGATGGAAAAATAAAACCATCTTAATAAGTTCTCTCTTCTTGTCTTTTAATATTTGCGTGAAATTTGATAGTCTTGTCATCCAAACGAATCTTAGTACAAAACCATGATGATATCAAACTCAATCTCTTTAAGGAGCTATTTTGTTGTTCATTGTTTTCTGAGAAGAATGAGGTCATAGAGGACTATAATTTTTTAGGGTTTTTTGTTTGTTTTGTTTCTCATTCTTTCTGATCTATAATATAGTTCTTACCTCTCACTTTTTTGGTTTTTATTTTTTTATAATATCTTTATTGACAGATAATTCACATAGTATACAATTTTCCTGTTTGCACAATTTGATAGACTTTAGTCCAGCATCCTCATAGGCCCATGACACCATCACCACTTCCTGTTTTAGAACATCACTGTCTTCAATTTCTTTCTTTCCTTCTTTTTTTGAATGCCAAATGCCGTTTATTGAAGGAGGAAGGAGGTCTTAAATACAGGCTTACAGCACAATGGGAGAACCCCGGAGGGCAGAAGTTTGCTTCTGATGTTTTACAATCTTGCATCTAAGCTGTTAATGCCCAATATGCAGGATACACAGACAAGGAACTTCCCTTGAGCATTCAGGAGGGTGGTTACCTCTCCATTTTTAAATGAATGTGATATTGTGATATTGCAGGAAGCTGGCGCTTTTTTTTGTTGTTGTTGTTGTTGTTTGTTTGTTTTTTTTCTTTGAGACAGCCCTGCTTGGCCTAGAACCTGCCATGTAGACCAAACTGGCCTTGAACTCACAGAGATCACCAACCTCTGCCTCCAGAGTTCTGGGATTAAAGGCTGTGCCAGCCACCGTATCTAGTTCTTCCTTTGTTTTAAAGAGTTCATCTCACTTTTGCATTCACACAGAACTTTTAAAGACTTCTCTCTGAAGTTTAGAAAAAAATAAAATCCAAGTTTCCTTGCTAGTCTTAATACTGAGTTGGGTGTCATCTTCACACAGTATTAGTAAAGTTTTAAAGACTATCCTAGCTGGGTGGTGGCATCCTAGCTGGGTGGTGGCAGCACATGCTTTTAATCCCAGCATTTGGGAGGCAGAGGCAGGTGGATCTCTGAGTTCGAGGCCATCCTGGTCTACAAAGCAGGTTCCAGGACAGCTAGGAGAAACCCTGTCTCAAAAAACAAAACAAAACAAGCAAAAGAGAGTATCCTAAAAACATTCGTGCCATTTTGTGATGATGTGTATATTCGTGTGGAAATACGATTATGTATATGTAAAAATACATGTATTTATATATCACAAACATGAATGCCAGTTTTGTTTATAGGGTAAGGGAGTAGTTTTTTGAAAACAAGTTCTTGCTGTCTCCAGGCCTGATTCAACCTTGGAAAAATGTTATGCAGTCAGCTTCCCAGTGTTGGGATTAGAGGCCTGTGTCATCATTGCAGCTTACATACAGTTACCCATCAAGAGTTATGATGAGGGGCTGGAGAGATGGGTTAGCAAGTTAGAGCACTGGCTGCTCTTCCAGAGGACTTGAGTTCAGGTCCCAGCCACCTATAACTCCAGCTCCAGAGAATCCAATGTCCTTTTCTGTGCCCATACTCAGACACTCCCACACAGTTTAAAAATAATAAAATGCAATTTAAAAAATATTTTTATTATATGTATGGGTGTTTTGCTTTTCATGTATATCTGGGCTCCACTTGTGCCTGGTACCTACTGAGATCAGAAGGTGGTGTTTGGGTCCTCAGGAACTAGCGTTGTGAGCTACCAGGTGGCTGCTTATAATTGAATCTAGTTCTCTGGAAGAGCTCTTACTTGCTGCACCATCTCCCCCCCCCCCCTTTTTTTTTTGTTTTTTTTTGTTTTGTTTTGTTTTTGTTTTTCGAGACAAGGTTTCTCTGTATAGCTTTGCACCTTTCCTGGAATCTCGCTTTGTAGACCAGGCTGGCCTTGCCTCTGCCTCCTGAATGCTGGGATTAAAGGCGTGCCCCACCACCGCCCGGCTCTCCTTCTTTTCC